>NC_059192.1:69271398-69595441 GCF_020615455.1 Coregonus clupeaformis | reverse complement strand
TATCCTCGGGTACCCCGTGATGCCGGAAGACGTGAGTAAATAGAGCCTCAGCGGTCTGTAGGGGCAGTAGGAAGACCCGGCATGGGAAGGAGACGACAGGCCTTCGAGAACCGATCCACAACGACCAGGATGGTGGTATTCCCCTGTGAGGAGGGAAGGTCGGTAACAAAATCCACCGAGAGGTGAGACCAGGGTCGTTGTGGAACGGGCAGGGGTTGTAACTTACCCCTGGGCAAGTGTCTGGGCGCCTTACACTGGGCACACACTGAGCAGGAGGAGACATAAATCCTCACATCCCTGGCTAACGTTGGCCACCAGTACTTTGTACTAAGGCAGTGCACTGTCCGGCCAATACCTGGATGTCCAGATGAGGGTGACGTGTGAGCCCAATAAATAAGCCGATCCCGGACCTCGAGCGGGACGTACAGTGGGGGAAAAAAGTATTTAGTCAGCCACCAATTGTGCAAGTTCTCCCACTTAAAAAGATGAGAGAGGTCTGTAATTTTGATCATAGGTACACGTCAACTATGACAGACAAAATGAGAAACAAAAATCCAGAAAATCACATTGTAGGATTTTTTATGAATTTATTTGCAAATTATGGTGGAAAATAAGTATTTGGTCAATAACAAAAGTTTCTCAATACTTTGTTATATACCCTTTGTTGGCAATGACACAGGTCAAACGTTTTCTGTAAGTCTTCACAAGGTTTTCACACACTGTTGTTGGTATTTTGGCCCATGCAGATCTCCTCTAGAGCAGTGATGTTTTGGGGCTGTCGCTGGGCAACACAGACTTTCAACTCCCTCCAAAGATTTTCTATGGGGTTGAGATCTGGAGACTGGTTAGGCCACTCCAGGACCTTGAAATGCTTCTTACGAAGCCACTCCTTCGTTGCCCGGGCGGTGTGTTTGGGATCATTGTCATGCTGAAAGACCCAGCCACATTTCATCTTCAATGCCCTTGCTGATGGAAGGAGGTTTTCACTCAAAATCTCACGATACATGGCCCCATTCATTCTTTCCTTTACACGGATCAGTCGTCCTGGTCCCTTTGCAGAAAAACAGCCCCAAAGCATAATGTTTCCACCCCCATGCTTCACAGTAGGTATGGTGTTCTTTGGAGGCAACTCAGCATTCTTTGTCCTCCAAACACAACGAGTTGAGTTTTTACCAAAAAGTTATATTTTGGTTTCATCTGACATTCTCCCAATCCTCTTCTGGATCATCCAAATGCACTCTAGCAAACTTCATACGGGCCTGGACATGTACTGGCTTAAGCAAGGGGACACGTCTTGCACTGCAGGATTTGAGTCCCTGGCGGCGTAGTGTGATACTGATGGTAGGCTTTGTTACTTTGGTCCCAGCTCTCTGCAGGTCATTCACTAGGTCCCCCCGTGTGGTTCTGGGATTTTTTGCTCACCGTTGTTGTGATCATTTTGACCCCCACGGGGTGAGATCTTGCGTGGAGCCCCAGATCGAGGGAGATTATCTGTGGTCTTGTATGTCTTCCATTTCCTAATAATTGCTCCCACAGTTGATTTCTTCAAACCAAGCTGCTTACCTATTGCAGATTCAGTCTTCCCAGCCTGGTGCAGGTCTACAATTTTGTTTCTGGTGTCCTTTGACAGCTCTTTGGTCTTGGCCATAGTGGAGTTTGGAGTGTGACTGTTTGAGGTTGTGGACAGGTGTCTTTTATACTGATAACAAGTTCAAACAGGTGCCATTAATACAGGTAACGAGTGGAGGACAGAGGAGCCTCTTAAAGAATAAGTTACAGGTCTGTGAGAGCCAGAAATCTTGCTTGTTTGTAAGTGACCAAATACTTATTTTCCAGCATAATATGCAAATAAATTCATTACAAATCCTACAATTTGATTTTCTGGATATTTTTTTCTCAATTTGTCTGTCATAGTTGACGTGTACCTATGATGAAAATTACAGGCCTCTCTCATCTTTTTAAGTGGGAGAACCTGCACAATTGGTGACTGACTAAATACTTTTTTTCCCCACTGTACGTCCGACCCACCGGACACTGTGGAGGGCTAGGGTCGGTGCGTAATGCCCGCTCGATCTCCGCATCGACCTCCCATACCACCGGTGCAACCAGACAAGACTCAGGTAGTATGGGAGTGGGCTCCACGCACCTCTCCTCTGTGTCATACCGCCGAGACAGGGCATCTGCCTTCCCGTTCTGGGACCCAGGGATGTAAGTGATCTTAAACACAAACCGGGCTAGAAACATAGTCCACCGAGCCTGGCGAGGATTCAGTCTCCTAGCTGCTCGAATGTATTCCAGGTTACGGTGGTCAGTCAGAATGAGAAAAGGGTGTTGAGCCCCCTCAAGCCAATGCCTCCACACCTTTAGGGCCTGTACCACGGCTAACAGCTCCCTGTCCCCTACGTCATAATTCCGCTCCGCCGGAATGAGCTTTTTCGAATAAAAAGCACAGGGGCGGAGTTTAGGTGGTGTGCCGGACCGTTGTGAAAGAACAGCCCCGATACCGGCTTCAGACGCGTCCACCTCCACTTGGAATGGTAAAGTGGGATCCGGGTGCGCCAGCACTGGAGCCGAGGTAAACAGGTCCTTCAGTCTCCCAAAAGCCCTGTCCGCCTCAGCTGACCGCCGCAAGCGCACTGGACCCCCCTTCAGAAGGGACGTTATGGGAGCTGCCACCTGTCCAAAACCCCGGATAAACCTCCGGTAGTAATTCGCAAAACCCAAGAACTGCTGCACCTCTTTAACCGTGGTTGGGGTTTGCCAATTACGCACGGCTGACACACGGTCAACCTCCATCCTCACGCCTGACGCAGACAACTGATAACCCAAAAAGGAGACCGACTCCTCGAAGAACAGACATTTCTCGGCTTTGACATACAGGTCATGCTCCAACAATCTCCTCAATACTCTGCGCACCAGGGCTACATGCTCGGCCCGGGTAGAACTGTACACCAGAATATCGTCTATGTACACCACTTCTACCTGCGCCTGCATGTCCCGGAAAATCTCATCTACAAAGGATTGGAAGACTGATGGAGCATTCATTAACCCGTATGGCATGACGAGATACTCGTAATGACCGGAGGTAGTACTAAATGCTGTCTTCCATTCATCGCCCTCTCTAATGCGCACCAAGTTATATGCGCTCCTGAGGTCCAATTTTGTGAAGAACCGTGCCCCGTGTAATGACTCCGTCATAGTCGCAATCAGCGGGAGTGGATAACTATATTTCACAGTCACCTGATTGAGACCGCGGTAATCAATACACGGACGCAAACCTCCATCCTTTTTCTTCACAAAAAGAAGCTTGAGGACGCGGGTGAAGTGGAGGGCCGTATGTATCCCTGTCTCAGAGACTCGGCAATGTATGTCTCCATTGCCCTCTTCTCCTCCTGTGACAACGGATACACATGGCTCCGCGGGAGCGCAGCTCCTGCCTGGAGGTCTATCGCACAATCCCCCTGTCTATGAGGCGGCAACCGTGCCGCTCTTGTCTTGCTAAACACGAGTGCCAAATCCTCATACTCAGGTGGAATGTGCAGTGCGGGCATCTGGTTCGGACTCTCCACCGAGGTCGCCCCTACGGAAACACCCAGACATAGCCCCTCACACTGAGCAGACCACCCTTTAAGAGCCTTCTCTCGCCACGAAATAGTAGGATCATGGGTAATCAACCAGGGAAGCCCCAGTACCACCGGATACGCAGGAGAGTCGATCAGATAGAGCTGAATCGTCTCCTCATGACCCCCCTGCGTCTCCATCCTAAGTGGCGCTGTGACCTCCCCTAATCAACCCGGATCCTAACGGACGACTATCTAGGGTATGTACAGGGAAAGGATTATTAACCGGAAGGAGGGGAATCCCTAACTCTACACAGAATATGCGATCTACAAAATTCCCAGCTGCGCCTGAATCTACTAGCGCCTTATGCTGGGAACGAGGTGCAACCTGTGGAAAACAAACAGGTATAGTTATGTGTACGACAGAAAGCTCTGGGTAAGTGGGGCGCCTACTCACCTGGGAGGACTCCCCAATGTGTGGTCTGCCGTCTCCTCCACCAGGGGACCCTCCCCAGCACCTAGCCGCGGTGTGCCCTCCACGGCCACAGTTGGTGCAGGGGACCCTCCATTCCACCCTCCTTCTTCTCCTTCCTCTAGCGCCAGCACCTCCGAGCTCCATCGGGCTCGGCTCGGAGGCGCTGGAGGGTGGAATGGGCGACCCCCACCTGGGACGTCCGCGGGTAGCGAGCAGGGTGTCCAGCCGAATGGCCATGTCAACCAACTGGTCAAATGAGAGTGTAGTATCCCTGCACGCCAACTCCCTGCGGACGTCCTGCAACGGAAGTGGTCTATGAGGGCCCGCTCATTCCACCCTGCATCTGCCGCTAGAGTCCGGAACTCCAGCGCAAATTCCTGAGCGCTCCTCATCCCCTGCCGGAGATAGAATAGACGCTCCCCCGCCGCCTTCCCCTCTGGTGGATGGTCGAACACTGCACGGAAGCGGCGGGAGAACTCCGCATAGGTGATAGTGGCGGCGTCTATTCTCCTCCATTCGGCGTTGGCCCACTCCAACGCCTTGCCGGTGAGACAGGAGATGAGGGCGGAAACGCTCTCGTGTCCCGAGGGCGCCGGGTGTACGGTGGCAAGGTAGAGTTCAACTTGTAACAGGAACCCCTGACACCCGGCAGCGGTGCCGTCGTACGCCCTCGGGAGCGAGAGCCGAATCCCACTGGGTTCCGGTAGTTGGACGGGCGGGCTGACCGATGGTGATGGTGCGGTAGGTGGGGGTGTGGGTACCCCGCTGGTCTCCCATCGATGGAGGGTGTTCATCACTCGGTCCAGGGCGTGCCCGATTTGGTTGATACGATCCTCCTGACCACGAAGGCGCTCCTCCATGATCTCGGTGGGTGCAGGTGCTCCTGCTGATTCCATAAGATGGTGTGTAATTCTGTCAGGGTTGAGTGTAGTGGGAACGTGGAATCACACGCAGGACACAGAGATTCAAAAAACAGATGTCTTTAGTGAAGTCCGTAGAACACGCCAAACACGGCAACAGGCCACAGGCGAAACAAATGCACACTAGACTGTCCAAAGTAAGAGCGCACAACGTGCAGGACTCTCTTAAACAACACGAAATAAAGAGAGCACCAAACAGAGGACCAAACAACAACACGTGACAATAGAACAATTACACACAACACCTGACCAAACACAAGAGAACTAAATAGGGTGCCTAATGAACACTTAACAATAAACAGGTGTAACAAACAGACAAAACCAATCAAACATGAAACATCGAACGGTGGCAGCTAGTACTCCGGAGACGACGACCGCCGAAGCCTGCCCGAACAAGGAGAAGGAGCCGCCTCGGCCGAAACCGTGACAAATTTGTCAAACTATTTTAGCTGGCATGGCTGCTGGCAAGGTTGGTAGACTTTAGAAGAGCAAGCAATAATTAAATGTACTGAATATGATTCACATTGATTTCAATCTTTTCCACAGATTTTAGCAGAGATTCAGAGAAGCATATTTTGTTTCTTTAAAAAAAGAACCACCAGTCAGGAGGATACAGATACGTAGAAGAGATGGCGGCACTGAGGAGGGCGCGCGTCTTGCCAGTTCCTGCTCGACATTGCTTTTTTATGGCAATTTTTGCGTTATTTATAACTTTGAGTACGAGAGTGCGAACTTTGAATGTTCGTGCAATAATTTACTACGACTGACAAACACTTCTGGATCATGAATCGGAAGCTACACACTTATCTCTCAGCCTCCCAGAATACTACATTACAGTTATGCTAAAATGTTTATTCTGTTCTCCTGAGCCATTTACTTTATGTTCATATTCTTATCTTTTATTATTTATTATTGTTGTTGCATTTGTCGAAAAGGAACCTGCAAGTAAGCATCTCATTGGACGGTGTATACCATGTCTATCCTGTACATACAGACAACTAATAAAACTTGAAACTATAGACAGCTCAAGAGATATGCTTAGATATGCAGAAAAATCGACATATTTTTTTACATAGAATTAAGCATAATGATTATGGCTTTAGATTGCAGGAAAAAGCTGTTTCATGTGTTTGAAAAATGACATATTCTCCAGTTTCAGGACAGGGGACCTAAACCCCCACCGGACCACCCCCCTGCTATCCTCACGTACTTTGTGCCCCCTCAGATTTTTGGGGTGCATGATGCCCCTGGGTATAAAAAAATATTCTGCTAAGTTCTCCAGTCATGTGAAATGACCTAGAGTTGCAAGAAAGGTTTATAAAAGGCAATGTTTTCTCGGACCTTGGTGAACCAAAACATAGAAACACCGGGATTAATGAGGGACAACAATATGACAATGCCCCGGCCCTAACTGCATGAGTAGTAATTTAATAATAATCTTCTTGTCCCTCTTTTGTTTCTACCCTCTGTAGTGCCTTGCGGTCAGAGGCCGAGCAGTTTCCATACCAGGCGGTGATGCAACCAGTCAGGATGCTCTCGATGTTGCAGCTATAGAACTTCAGGATGTTATGAAGAATGATCAGATGAATTGCAATTAATTGCAAAGTCCCTCTTTGCCATGAAAATGAACTTAATCCCCCAAAAACATTTCCACTTCATCTCAGCCATGCCACAAAAGGACCAGCTGACATAATGTCAGTGATTCTCTCGTTAACACAGGTGAGACTGTTGTCGAGGACAAGGCTGGAGATCACTCTGTCATGCTGATTTTGTTAGAATAACAGACTGGAAGCTTTAAAAGGAGGGTGGTGCTTGGTGCCGTCATCATTGCTTTGCACAAAAAGGGCTTCACAGGCTGTATCCTTATTGCTGCTAGTAAGATTGCACCTAAATCAACCATTTATCGGATCATCAAGAACTTCAAGGAGAGAGGTTCAATTGTTGTGAAGAAGGCTTCAGGGCGCCCAAGAAAGTCCAGCAAGCGCCAGGACCATCTCCTAAAGTTGATTCAGCTGTGGGATCGGGGCACCACCAGTGCAGAGCTTGCTCAGGAATGGCAGCAGGCAGGTGTGAGTGCATCTGCACGCACAGTGAAGCGAAGACTTTTGGAGGATGGCCTGGTGTCAAGAAGGGCAGCGAGGAAGCCACTTCTCTCCAGGAAAAACATCAGGGACAGACTGATATTCTGCAAAAGGTACAGGGATTGGACTGCTGAGGACTGGGGTAAAGTCATTTTCTCTGATGGATCCCCTTTCTGATTGTTTGGGGCATCCGTAAAAAAGCTTGTCCAGAGAAGACAAGTTGAGCGCTACCATCAGTCCTGTGTCATGCCAACAGTAAAGCATCCTGAGACCATTCATGTGTGGGGTTGCTTCTCAGCCAAGGGAGTGGGCTCACTCACAATTTTGCCTAAGAACACAGCCATGAATAAAGAATGGTACCAACACATCCTCCGAGAGCAACTTCTCCCAACCATCCAAGAACAGTTTAGTGACGAACAATGCCTTTTCCAGCATGATGGAGCACCTTGCCATAAGGCAAAAGTGATAACTAAGTGGCTCGGGGAACAAAACATGGACATTTTGGGTCCATGTCCAGGAAACTCCCCAGACCTTAATCCCATTGAGAACTTGTGGTCAATCCTCAAGAGGCGGGTGGACAAATAAAAACCCACAAATTCGGACAAATTCCAAGCATTGATTATGCAAATCAGTCAGGATGTGGCTCAGAAGTTAATTGACAGCATGCCAGGGCGGATTGCAGAGGTCTTGAAAAAAAAGGGTCAACACTGCAAATATTGACTCTTTGCATAAACTTAATGTAATTGTCAATAAAAGCTGTTGACACTTATGGAATGCTTGTAATTATACTTCAGTATACCATAGTAACAACTGACAAAAATATCTAAAAACACTGAAGCAGCAAACTTTGTGAAGACCAATACTTGTGTCATTCTCAAAACCTTTAACCACGACTGTACATACAAAAATAAAAAAAATCTAAATAGGACCAGATAGGGGTTATTTGGCTTGTAACTATACTGGAACCCTTCCTTCTGCTATATATAACCCTTTTTTGAAGGTTCAATAAAGAACCGTGCTCATAAATGGAACCTGTACGGTGCTATAAAGAAACATTAAAAAAATATATTTAAAAAACATTACAAAAAAGAGTCCCTTTTGTAGAACCTTTTTTTATGGTTCTTTATAGAACCTTTATGGAGAATGGTTCTATGAAGAACCTTTCTCAATCTGAAAGGTCCTTTGTAGATCCTTTTGAAAAACCATACAATGTTTTTTATCTGGTCAGCCACATTATATTGTTAAAATTATATTATAAATTTATTGTTGTGTTAATTGACAAGTTAGATCAAGTGAGCTACCTCTGGAACAACTGGGTGTCCCTGAGGAGAGAATTGAGAACCAATGACTGATTTAGTCAACCATTCTCAATTGACCCAAGGCCATACACAATGACCATAGTAATATAAAACATGCAATGGCATAACACAACACATTAGATAAACTGGAATGACACTCTCACTCACGGTTGCAAAAAATTAGCTTTGAGAAAACCAAGCCACAAAATATTCTAATGAGCCGCCTCCCCTACATTTTAATGATCACTAAAAGAGCAAAGAACCCTTTTGTGAACTGCAAATAACAATTGAAGAGCTCAAAGGGTTCTTTGACTCATTATGGTTTCACATCACCCTTGCCAAAGAACCCTTGAGGCACCCTCATTTCGTTGTGTGTAGGGTTGCAACATTTTCATAACTTTCCCCAAATTGCCTGGTTTTCCAGAAATCCCGGTCGGAATATTCAGTGTTCCCGTTAATTCCCTCCTGATTCCAGGTTTCTTCCAACAGAGATTTCTGGAAACCCTGGGAATTAAAAAAAAAAGTGTTTTTATCCTTTTATTTCTAAAAAAGTGTATATATGTTTTTTACCCCTTTTTCGTGATATCCAATTGGTAGTTACAGTCTTGTCCCATCTCTGCAACTCCCGTATGGACTCGGGAGAGGCGAAGGTCGAGAGCCATGCGTCCCCCGAAACATGACCCCGCCAAGCCGCACTACTTCTTGACACACTGCCCGCTTAACCCGGAAGCCAGACGCACCAATGTGTCGGAGGAAACACCATACAGCTGGCGACTGAAGTCAGCGTGCATGCGCCCGGCTGCCACAAGGAGTCGCTAGAGCGTGATGGGACAAGGACATCCCAGCCGGCCAAACCCTCCCCTAACCCGGACGACGCTGGGCCAATTGTGTCTCACGGTCGCGGCCGGCTGCGACACAGCCCGGGATCGAACTCGGATCTGTAGTGATGCAGTGCTTTAGACTGCTGCCCCACTCGGGAGACCCCGAATTTTGGTAAAGTTAACAACATTTTACAACCATACAGACCTGGGGCAAAAATAGTTAATTAGCTACTCGAACAGAAATGGTTAGGCTATTATTTCCTTTGATATTCAAATACAGGTTTCAGGTCTGTATTTAAATCATTGTTAAAAGTAGTTACTTTCTGAGATCTGTATTAAAATAGTTTTTCTTAAGTAATTACTTTCTGGGATCTGTATTCAAATAGTTGTACACTCTTAGATAACAAGGTGCTATCTAGAACCTAAAAGGGTTATTTGGCTGTCCCCATAGGAGAACCCTTTAAAGAACCCATTTTGGTTCCAGGCAGAACCCTTTTGGGTTCCATGTACAACCCTTTCCACAGGATTCTCTGTAGCTCAGTAGGTAGCGCATGACACTTGAAATGCCAGGATAGGGTGTTCGATTCCAGGGACCACCCATGCGTAGAGAAGATATATGTACACAGTCGCTTTGGATAAAACTCTGCCAAATGGCATATATTATAACCAAAAAGGGTTATCCTATAGGGACAGCCATGGAACCCTTTTATCTAAGAGTGTAGTCACCTCCAAATGATAGTCAACTTTTTTCAAAAACATATTTACTTTCCACAAGGCATATTTTAAACTATAGTTATCACAGGTCTGATATGCTGCAGTATGATTACAGTATGATACAGTCTTCCATCAGTGAAGCGGTATCAATGGTTCTCTATACATTTATTAATCAGGTAAATTGCTTGAGTTGTGCATTTACCAAGACTTTATTCACAGTTACAGAGTGTTACTGAATACCATGGGCACCTGACACTAATTACTTGTTATTCTTGTTCAAGATCAAGCTGGAGCTCAGTTCACCTAACTGGTTCTCAAAAATGCACCTGTCAGTCTGACCTTGACGTGCAAATCACAAATCAGAATATCTCTCTTACATGCTGACCACACCGCCCGCGTTGAGTGCGCGATCATTGCAAAATAAAGGCGCTGCAAGTCCCACCTCTCCCATCTCCTCATTGGTTTTTAGGAGCATATACCCACGTGGATGATTGAAAGATTAACTGAGGTCCACACTCCAGTCCAGTTGGTGGTGGTAAAGTTAGTTGGTTAAAGTTGGTTGCCAACCGCCATATAAAGTCCACAGAAGAAGAAGAAGAAGAAGAAGAAGACTGAAAGAGGATAGATTACTAGAAACTAACTAGGTTTCCCCTTTTATCTGTGGATTAATTGTCGGAGTAGATAACACATGATTTAGTGTGACTCAAAATGGGTCAAAATTCTACAAAGATCTTGTGTATTTCAGCTAAAATAACAACCCAATGTTTATATCCCAGGACAAATTAGCTAGCAACAGCATGCCCATTAATGTTTCATGTGTTTAGACCTGTCCCCAAATTAATATAGTTGGTTCAGAGTTCGTTTTGATATTTCAACCTACGTGTCCGGATCGTGTCTGGTGTGGATGTACAAAATCAACATGCATGCAATGGCGCACGTGAACGCACGCGCATGCCCGGTCTAGTCAGCGTGTTAATGCCCCGGACTCACAAGGCTTGGCTTAATTGGCTGATGAGAAAGGGGGTGTAACCAATAAGGTAGTTCAGTTGCTGTGATTGGCCAATTTTGGAATAGTCTGATCTCCACTGTTAACTCTTGCACTGACTGTCCAGTAGTAAGGTGCAATTTGTTGGATTTTGACTAAACTTGTTCCGACTAAACTATGAATGTGTAGTCATATACTGTAATGTTTGAATGGTGTTAGTGGTGCAGATAAACTAGCCTTACCTTCAACAACCTCTGCAACAGCCTCTGCAACAGCCACTTCCACTTCCTCTGCGCTCTCAGCCACAACCTCGGCCTCAACAACTTCCTCAGAAACGGCTACAGGTGCAGCAACCACCTCAGAGACTACTTCAGCTGCGACCACTTCCTCAACAACCACCTCCGGTGCAGGTGCCTCAGCATCAACATCAGCAAAGGGAGCAGGTACTTCGACAGGAGCATCTTCTTCAATGGGAGCAGCTACTTCAACAGGAGCAGCTACTTCAACAGGAGTGGCTACTTCAACAGGAGCAGCTACTTCTTCAATAACTTCATCTGAAAAGGCTTCTTCATGGTAAATATGGGCATGGTTGTCTGCAACGCCGATGTCAAGGTGTCCCCCTTCCCCTGAGTCATCTCCAGGGAGTTCCTCTCCCATAACCTCCACCTCGGCCTCAGCCACCTCCTGGGCACCCACAGCCCCGAGGAGAGGGCTCTGGAATGAGCACAGGAGCACCAGCGTTAGGCCCACCATCCACTTCACAGCTACCATCTTGTAAGAATCAGGGGAAGAGCTTCTACCAGGGAAGAGCTTATTTGCCAAACCACAAAGGATGAGTAGGTTTGTCCTTTTTGTAACGTGTCACCAGAAAAAAACACACCTTTTCTAATTTCAAAACCGCGTAATCCATGGTAATATTTGTCATATTCCAGACAAAAAGTGTTGGGAAAACAGAGGACACAGTGAAACAGGGATGTGTGTGTGTGTGTGTGTGTGTGTGTGTGTGTGTGTGTGTGTGTGTGTGTGTGTGTGTGTGTGTGTGAGTGTGTGTGTGTGTGTGTGAGTGTGTGAGTGAGGGTGTGACAGGAGCACATTTCTGGGGGAATGCTTCTGATACACTTAAGCCTGTGTATTGGAGTAGGGGGGTAAATAGAGGGACGGAGAGAAGCAGAGAGATAGAGGGAGGGAGGAGAGAGACATATAGAAATAGTGGCCCAGCTATCAAATGAGAGAGAAGGGGAACAGAGACAGTTATGTCAAAAAAATATATACAGTGGGGAAAGAAAGTATTTAGTCAGCCACCAATTGTGCAAGTTCTCCCACTTAAAAAGATGAGAGAGGCCTGTAATTTTCATCATAGGTACACGTCAACTATGACAGACAAATTGAGTAAAAAAAATCCAGAAAATCACATTGTAGGATTTTTAATGAATTTATTTGCAAATTATGGTGGAAAATAAGTATTTGGTCACCTACAAACAAGCAAGATTTCTGGCTCTCACAGACCTGTAACTTCTTCTTTAAGAGGCTCCTCTGTCCTCCACTCGTTACCTGTATTAATGGCACCTGTTTGAACTTGTTATCAGTATAAAAGACACCTGTCCACAACCTCAAACAGTCACACTCCAAACTCTACTATGGCCAAGACCAAAGAGCTGTCAAAGGACACCAGAAACAAAATTGTAGACCTGCACCAGGCTGGGAAGACTGAATCTGCAATAGGTAAGCAGCTTGGTTTGAAGAAATCAACTGTGGGAGCAATTATTAGGAAATGGAAGACATACAAGACCACTGATAATCTCCCTCGATCTGGGGCGCCACGCAAGATCTCACCCGTAGAGTCAAAATGATCACAAGAACGGTGAGCAAACATCCTAGAACCACACGGGGGGACCTAGTGAATGACCTGCAGAGAGCTGGGACCAAAGTAACAAAGCCTACCATCAGTAACACACTACGCCGCCAGGGACTCAAATCCTGCAGTGCAAGACGTGTCCCCCTGCTTAAGCCAGTACATGTCCAGGCCCGTCTGAAGTTTGCTAGAGTGCATTTGGATGATCCAGAAGAGGATTGGGAGAATGTCATATGGTCAGATGAAACCAAAATAGAACTTTTTGGTAAAAACTCAACTCGTCGTGTTTGGAGGACAAAGAATGCTGAGTTGCATCCAAAGAACACCATACCTACTGTGAAGCATGGGGGTGGAAACATCATGCTTTGGGGCTGTTTTTCTGCAAAGGGACCATATGACTGATCTGTGTAAAGGAAAGAATGAATGGGGCCATGTCTCGTGAGATTTTGATTGAAAACCTCCTTCCATCAGCAAGGGCATTGAAGATGAATTGTTGCTGGGTCTTTCAGCATGACAATGATCCCAAACACACCGCCCGGGCAACGAAGGAGTGGCTTCGTAAGAAGCATTTCAAGGTCCTGGAGTGGCCTAGCCAGTCTCCAGATCTCAACCCCATAGAAAATCTTTGGAGGGAGTTGAAAGTCTGTGTTGCCCAGCGACAGCCCCAAAACATCACTGCTCTAGAGGAGATCTGCATGGAGGAATGGGCCAAAATACCAGCAACAGTGTGTGAAAACCTTGTGAAGACTTAAAGAAAACGTTTGACCTGTGTCATTGCCAACAAAGGGTATATAACAAAGTATTGAGAAACTTTTGTTGTTGACCAAATACTTATTTTCCACCATAATTTGCAAATAAATTATTAAAAATCCTACAATTTGATTATCTGGATTTTTTTCTCCACATTTTGTCTGTCATAGTTGACGTGAACCTATGATGACAATTACAGGCCTCTCTCATCTTTTTAAGTGGGAGAACTTGCACAATTGGTGGCTGACTAAATACTTTTTTCCCCACTGTATATAGATAATGAGAAGTGAGAAATGATGTAGAATTGCAGGAATTAGGTTTTAAATAGCTTTTAAATTACAATTGTAGATTTTTTACAAAAGGGGGGAGGCCCCTTCAATGTTCTTTCCCAGGGCCCCAGATTTGGTTAGTCTGTCCATGTGATAGAGGAATAAAAGGACATAAATAAACCAATTGAAAGTCAGAGTGAGAGAAAATGGGGGAATAGGGGAAAGTACAGTATGAACTGAATGTTAGATACAGAGACAGGTGACACACATTTATCTGAGGTATGAAGCGGGCTATTGTAAGGGGGGGTGGAGAGAAAGAGAGAAGGGGACATTCTAGACATGTGCAAAGTTGGTTACACTAGTTCTGTATGTTGACAGCTGACATTCCACTGACACATAGCTTGAACTGGACCTTTACATGTCTCTGGGGATTATGTACCAGAGGAGAAGGGAGACTTTTGACTTTTAAAAGCTTATTATTTAACCATTTATGGAACTCCCCTTTAATCAGAATCAGAATTACCTTTATTCGCCATGTACATCTACACATACCCAGAATTGTATACTTGGTGATATGGAGCTGCTGGCAATAGAGAACATACAGAGACAGGAATTTACAGAAAGATTATATACAAAATAGATACACATTTTACAGTGGAAATATATCTATATGCAGAGGTAGGGATGCTCCGTGACGTAGTGCAATGAAAGGTGCCTATGTACAGTGTATATACAGTGTTGTGCAGCGATGAACAGGGTGCAATTGCAGTATAGCGCAGTTATTATATTTGCAGTTCAAGGATGGCTTGATGCAGTGTGCAACACAGAGTGCATATTCCTTTAGTCTCTTTGGACCAGATGGCTGGTTGGTGAGAGGCACAGCACAGGGAAAGGAATTGTTCAGGTGGCGGGTGGTTTTGGTCATGATTGACCTGAACCATTTGCCAGAGGAGTTTTTGTAAAAGAACATAACAGCATGAAAATAATAATGATAAACTCCAGCAGCAAACATTACCAGTTCTAAATACTAGCACTAGCAGAGGAAGAAGAGAGAGAAGGGAGAGGGTGCTCCAGCTCTCTTGTTGCTTGTGACGCCAATTCTTTATATCAAATTGAATTGAGTGAGTGTGTGACAGAAAGAGAGTGAGGGGGGGCAGAGAGAGAGAGAGAGTGAGAGAGAGAGAAACAAAAGCCCAGTTTATACCTGGTGCTTACATGTGTTGACACCTCCGCTGGTCAGGCTGGTAGGATTGGAAGGGGGGTCTGTCGTCTATTAAATGTGGCCCTCAATAGCTGTTCAGTGTGTGACCTTTATAGAGCTCTGTGTGACTGAAACTCGGCATCCAGCTACACCTCTCCCCCTATAGCTCTCTCCCCCTCTAGCTCTCTAACCCTCTACCCCCTCTTCCTTTCCTCTCACTCATTTACAGGTCATCACTCCTTTCCATCAACTGCTCTTACAGTGACTAATACCCTTTTGTCTAGTTTTTCACTTGTCCTAAAAACTGTGTGATAAAAATGATGGATTGACAAAAAGAGTGAAGTAAAAATACATGTCCTGTATAGTTGGCTGTATAGTTGGCAGTCTGTAACCATGTAGCTCATTTCTATGTTTTGGTCACATCACTGCAGTTAGGGGTTATACTAATACTAAATGGTACTTCCTTACGGATCAACCTTACAGTATCATCACAATTTTACAACTGAGTATGGCATTTACTTAATTGAAGTACAAGATCAGAAGCTGCATAACATGATACACACGTGTGAGTCAGAGTATGCATGATGGAAAGACAGCGAGGCAACTTAATGCTTAGGAAATGTGACTACATGTTATACAGTATGTGTCGATCATGCTTTTCCACATGACCCATTTCAGCTGAGAAGTTAAAAAGCCTTCTATCCTTTTAATGGACAGAACATGGCTACAATTACATGTATCCCCAATAGTGTAACAATGGCCCTGTACACACTTGGGTTATACAACCCATTTGACGCAACTGTTGTTATACAACAGAGAGCTTTTCCGTAGTGGTGGTTGTGTCAAAATGTTTGTCCAGACAAACTCTGTTGTATCACAAAAATATCCATTGTGTCACAACTATTGTGTCAAATGCATTGTACATTAGTTGTATTACCTGAGTGTATATGGGGCCAACTAGTGGTCGGTAGAGGCCTGCACGGGCAGGAATTTTTAGCCCAAGCCCTACCCTACCAAGGCTCGATTGCTTCTGCCAAATTTAAAGCTCTACCCAAAACCCGAAATAACTTCCTCTGTTAGTAAATACATTAGCTGCTACTGTGTCTTTCACTCGCTCCCTGCGCAAAGGCCGCTTGCTCTGCATGCACTCTGCTCATGGCGGCTCTGAGTCGGTGAGTATCCATAACAACGGCTCCGCTTGGGCTGCTCTGCTCAAAACTGAGATTAGTATTTTCTGTTTAATAATTTTACATTTTAGTCATTTAGCAGACGCTCTTATCCAGAACGACTTACAGTTAGTGAGTGCATACATTTTCATACTGGCCCCCCGTGGGAATCGAACCCACAACCCTGGCGTTGCAAACGCCATGCTCTACCAACTGAGCTACACGGGACTACAATAATAATCTCTCATGTCTTATATTTGACGGGGTTGAAGCAATTCTGACACCATGTTATGATCTTAGTCAGATGACTGCACTGCGCAGCAGAGTACGAGCAAATTGCTCAGCTTCAAAATGTTAGTGATCAATTTAGTGATACCCAAGCCCTACACGTACCCTAGTTATTGATTAAAAAACAGGCCCTACCTGGCCCTAACCCAATTTTTTATGTCGGCCTGTCGGGCTCGGATCAGGTAGCAGAGCTCTAGTGGTCGGAAACAAAAGTAATACAGAAGTGACTATTAATAGTGGACCTGACTGCAAGCAGTTAAATTAATGAATAAGGAATACACCAATCTACGTCCTAAAATATGTGCGATACCTCTATAACACAAAATGTACAGTATAAACCTAGAAGTGGTCTAGATGCAGCAACAAATACCCAATATAAAACCATGTAAAACTTCAAAAAGTACAAAACTAATTGTGCAAAAGATTGTGTAAAATTCATAAGAGAGTGCTGCAAAAAAGTATATGATAAATATCTAGTATATCATGTTACACAACACACACACCACAAATTGTAACTTTAATAAAACATGCACTCTGTTCACCAAAGTTTCTTGACAGACATGGGCAAACGTGAGGGGGCGGGGCACGCATAGACAAGATGACGTATTGAATAGAAAGCGGTACAAAACACCTCAAGATAAAAACATAATATTCAAAATCAGTAAGTTAGACTAAATACAGTGGGGGAAAAAAGTATTTAGTCAGCCACCAATTGTGCAAGTTCTCCCACTTAAAAAGATGAGAGAGGCCTGTAATTTTCATCATAGGTACACGTCAACTATGACAGACAAAATGAGAAAAAAAAATCCAGAAAATCACATTGTAGGATTTTTAATGAATTTATTTGCAAATTATGGTGGAAAATAAGTATTTGGTCAATGACAAAAGTTTCTCAATACTTTGTTATATACCCTTTGTTGGCAATGACACAGGTCAAACGTTTTCTGTAAGTCTTCACAAGGTTTTCACACACTGTTGCTGGTATTTTGGCCCATTCCTCCATGCAGATGTCCTCTAGAGCAGTGATGTTTGGGGCTGTCGCTGGGCAACACAGACTTTCAACTCCCTCCAAAGATTTTCTATGGGGTTGAGATCTGGAGACTGGCTAGGCCACTCCAGGACCTTGAAATGCTTCTTACGAAGCCACTCCTTCGTTGCCCAGGAGGTGTGTTTGGGATCATTGTCATGCTGAAAGACCCAGCCACGTTTCATCTTCAATGCCCTTGCTGATGGAAGGAGGTTTTCACTCAAAATCTCACGATACATGGCCCCATTCATTCTTTCCTTTACACGGATCAGTCGTCCTGGTCCCTTTGCAGAAAAACAGCCCCAAAGCATGATGTTTCCACCCCCATGCTTCACAGTAGGTATGGTGTTCTTTGGATGCAACTCAGCATTCTTTGTCCTCCAAACACGACGAGTTGAGTTTTTACCAAAAAGTTCTATTTTGGTTTCATCTGACCATATGACATTCTCCCAATCCTCTTCTGGATCATCCAAATGCACTCTAGCAAACTTCAGACGGGCCTGGACATGTACTGGCTTACAGTCCCTGGCGGCGTCCCTGGCGGCGTAGTGTGTTACTGATGGTAGGCTTTGTTACTTTGGTCCCAGCTCTCTGCAGGTCATTCACTAGGTGTGGTTCTGGGATTTTTGCTCACCGTTCTTGTGATCATTTTGACCCCACGGGGTGAGATCTTGCGTGGAGCCCCAGATCGAGGGAGATTATCAGTGGTCTTGTATGTCTTCCATTTCCTAATAATTGCTCCCACAGTTGATTTCTTCAAACCAAGCTACTTACCTATTGCAGATTCAGTCTTCCCAGCCTGGTGCAGGTCTACAATTTTGTGCCATTAATACAGGTAACGAGTGGAGGACAGAGGAGCCTCTTAAAGAAGAAGTTACAGATCTGTGAGAGCCAGAAATCTTGCTTGTTTGTAGGTGACCAAATACTTATTTTCCACCATAATTTGCTAATAAATTCATTTTCTGGATTTTTTCTCCTCAATTTGTCTGTCATAGTTGACGTGTACCTATGATGAAAATTACAGGCCTCTCTCATCTTTTTAAGTGGGAGAACTTGCACAATTGGTGGCTGACTAAATACTTTTTTCCCCACTGTATTAGCATTTCATATATTCGCAGTTAATATAATTCAATCTGGATAATAACACAAAACAGATCATAAGGCTAGAGAAATATATCGACAAATATTACAACAACACACAACACCCAAACATGACTGAAGATAAGCGTGGAGAGCCGATTCCCAAAAGGAAACGCGACTCATCGACTGATACAGATGATATATGCTTTTCACCACTGGGTATGGCAAGTGTGGAAAGCGACCTGTTAATAAATGACGATAAATGACAAATTGGGCTTACTAGAATTGGTCAGTAAAGATGTAAAAGAGTTGAAAGCGAGTCTTCAAATGAGTGACGAAAAAGCTTTGGTAATGGAGAAAGAAACCAAAAAATTAAAAGTGACAGTCTCTAAAATGGAAACGGACGTTAGGGAACTAAAAAAGGAGAACAACCTTCTGAGAGAAGCCTTACTAGACATCCAAACTAGATCGATGAGGGAAAATCTAGTACTTACGGGTATTCAGGAAAAGGAGGGAGAAATAACAGAGAATATTATGAAGGACTTCCTGCATACAGCGCTACAAATCCCACTCGAGGCTGTCGATAAAATCCAACTCGAACGTGTACACCGTTTTGGAAAAAGAGGACAGAAAGATGAGCGCCCAACGTTGCCAAATTTGCTTTTTTTAAAGATAAAGCTATGGTGAAAAGCCTAGGAAAAAGACTTGCTGGCACGAAAATAGGCATGAATGATCAGTTCCCGAGGAAGATTGTAGAAAGGCGCAAAGTTCTGTATCCAATCTTCAAGGAAAACAGATTAAAAGGGAAACATGTTGCACTCGTGGTGGATAAACTATATATTGACAACCAAATGTTCAGAGACACAAAGACTACTCCATGGCTATTCTAAAAGTTGTAATAGAGGAGTCGAATATTGGAGCACCTGATACTAGCAATGATAGGGATTGTAATATTAAATAACATTTATAGTAAGTATAGTATTTTATAAAAGGATAAAACGTATAATACATCTTTAAATACAAATAATTAGAACATGGCTTTTTTGGCGAGAGGTTGTTGTGGTTGGTCCTGTGTTCTCTCTGGCGTCCTTTCCCCCTTGCGGCAGATGTGGGTGCGTTTGCACGCTCTGCCCATTTCTTCCGCAGTCAACCATGTGGTGTGCATTTTTGTGTTTGAAAAGGTGCGGCGTTAAGCGAGTGAGAGGGGAAATGGTTGCATATCCCAGAGCCGACCGGGGGTCTATGAGCAGGGGTAGTGAGAGAGAGCTTTCAATTTTGTGTAGATGAGGGATATACATTTTTAAATATAGTATACATCTAATCTAATTTTTCATTGTCCTATCATGATGGAAAGATCCCTAACCCTATAACCTGGACACCCACCTGACATAGATACACCAAAGAGAAGTTCCCATCTATTTTATGGACCTGCTGTGAGTATGCAGCCTAAACAGAGAAATAAATGCAGTCAGAAACCTACTTGAGCAGCACCGCCCCCTCAAGATTCTGAGCCTGCCTGGCAGGGTTGGTCCTACAAAGCCAGAGCCCCCTGATGGGAGAGCATAATATACAAGGAAATTCTCAAAGCTGCTAATGAGAACCTTGACGACCTTTTACCTAGCCGGTGGGGATTCCGGTGGAGTACGCCCACCCAGGTAGTGGCAGTGCTGGCAACACTGGCTGCAGTAACCCATGGGGAGGGGGTCACACTCGGACAATCAGAGAGGGGGTTTTATCATTGTGGCCCAGGTGGCACAAAATAATCAAAGGTCTGACCGCACGGAGAGGCTTGGGAAAATGGTTACAACAGGGGATCAGAGTGTTTGTGTCTCAGGTGAAGAGGGTGGATCTGATCTCCATTACCTAGGACTTGACATAGATTAAGTAGATTAATCAAATCTCACATTGTTATCAATTTCTGCTCAATCTGCATGCTTTCTCAATCAGCTTTAACTGTATGTGCACTCGTAAATCAGGTTATTTCTCGAGTTGGGCTCTGGGATATAACAGCCGTTGAGTATCTGATTTTATGGTGGATTGTGGAGGAGGGGGGTTGAGTGTGTTGGAGTATGTGAGTATGTGTGTGTGTGCTTGTCTGGCATCTGTTGTGGGGGGGGGGTGGGGATGTTGGGGGGGTGGGTATGGGATGGACCACAGGAATTATTTGCTAGGATAATAATTGCTTGTCAATGAATTAAATGTAATACAATGGCAATCCGGGTTATATGTTAGAATCCTACGCGTGAACTGCCGACATTATTACGCATATTAATTGATAATGATGGAAAATAGGATATGTATAATTTTTTTTAATAGTTTTATATATATATATATATAAGGTGAAAGCATTGGAAATGCTTTTGGCGGTTAATCTGCTTCTGTTTTGTGGGTGGCACTGTGTGCTGTTTTCAATGGATGGGTCCTGGCCTCTCGGGGCCTTAGGGATCCGGAGGGACGTGGGTGGGATGCTGATCACTGGGATGACGGCTCAACTTGGGATGGGGAGGGGCTTTAGCGGGGGAATTAGTGGAGAACAATTGAAGGGTTACTCTGTAGCAATGCAAATATCACGGTACAGCTATATGGACACTCAATCATTATGGTATTTTTTATTGGTAAATTTACAAACATATATAATGATAAATAGACTTGAAACTTGTATCTCATTATGGTGTATGGTGAAATAAGTATAGCCAGTTATAATTGTAATGGCTTAGCTGATAATAACAAAAGAAGAACAATATTTACATGGCTAAAGAGAAGGAATATAATATCTATTGTATACAGGAAACTCATTCAACAATTCGAGATGAAGTAGTGTGGAAAAAATAATGGGGGTGGGGGGATATACTTCTCCCATGGGCAAAGAAATTCAGGGGGGTGATGATATTAATTAATAGTAATTTCGATCCGAATGTGCAAATTGTCAAAATAGATACGCAAGGTAGATGGATTATTTTAAATATGTTATTGGACCATAAACAGAAATGGCTCATTAACCTTTACGGACCAAATAATGATGATCCACAATTCTTTGACAATATATATAATAAATGATCAACCCTGCAAGCAATTCAAGACAATATTATTATGGTGGGGGATTATAATACTGTTTTAAATAGCTCAATGGACCGTAAAGGAAATCACACCACAAACAATCACCCACATGCTCTTAAGGAAATTGTGAATGTCATGGATACATTAGAACTAGTAGATATATGGAGGCTTAAATATACTGATCTAGTGAAATATACATGGCGGAGACTGAATCAAGCTAGTCGTCTTGACTTCTTTCTTATCTCATTCTCGTTGGCACCAAAAGTAAAAAAAAAAGTGTTGATAGGGGACAGAATGCGGTCGGACCATCATATAATAGGCATATACATTACTCTTACTGAATTTCCACGTGGGCGAGGATATTGGAAATTTAATCAAAGCCTATTGGATGATAATTTATTTATAATTAGAACAAAGGAAATTATAACTGACTTTTTCCAACATAACATAGGTACAGCGAATCCCCTTATTGTATGGGACACCTTTAAATGTGCCTTTAGAGGCCATGCAATTCAGTACTCATCTCGAAAACAAAAGCAATTTAGGTCAAAATAGTTTATACTAAGAAAGGAAATAGAAAGTCTAACAGAACAGATAGATGGCAATAAAAACTTTAACATATAGGCTCATAATAAATTAGAGGAAAAACAAAAAGAAATGGAGAAACTTATTCAAGAAAGATCAAGTGTAATATATTATAAAAATACAGCAAACTGGATGGAATATGGGGAAAAATGCACAAAATTATTTTTTAATCTTCAACATAGGAATGCTACCAAAAAGAACTTAATGAAACTGGTTACAATTGATGGAGTCACCCATAATTCACCAAATGATATTTGAAGGAAGAAACAAAGTACTTTAAGCATATGTTTTCTTTTCAGTCGCCTCCATCTCCTCTAACTGAAGCTAATTGTAGAGATTTGTTTTCTATTGATAATGTCAAATTAACAGCCACACAGAAAGACTCATGTGAAGGTGAAATTACAGAGGAGGAACTTCTGGATGCAATTAAAGACTTTAAGTCTGGGAAAACTCCAGGGTTGGATGGCATACCAGTCGAGGTATACCAAACCTTTTTTGATATACTAAGAGGATCGTTATTAGCATGTTTTAACCACTCCTATGTAAATGGTAGATTATCTGACACTCAAGAAGTAGGTCCGATCTCATTATTACTGAAACAGGATACAAGTGGAAAATATAAAGATCCAGTCCATTTACAAAATTGGAGGCCCCTTACACTTCAGTGTTGTGATGCAAAAATCCTAGCAAAATGTATAGCGCATAGAATTAAAAAGGTATTGTCGGATATTATTCATTCTAATCAGACAGGTTTTTTACATGGAAGATACATTGGAGATAATATAAGGCAAGTATTGGAAACAATAGAACACTATGGAAAATATGGGAAACCAGGCCTGCTATTCATAGCAGACTTCGAAAAAGGCATTTGATAAAGTTCGACTGGGGTTTATATATAAATGCCTGGAGCATTTCAATTTTGGAGAATCTCTTATAAAATGGGTCAAAATCATGTATAGTAACCCTAGGTGTAAAATAGTAAATAATGGCTATTTCTCAGAAAGTTTTAAACTGTCAAGAGGAGTGAAACGAGGTTGTCCACTATCGGCATATCTATTTATTGTGGCCATCGAGATGTTAGCTATTAAAATCAGATCCAATAATAATATCAGAGGATTAGAAATCCAGGGCTTAAAAACAAAGGTGTCATTGTACGCTGATGATTCTTGTTTTCTTTTAAATCCACAACTAGAATCCCTCCACAGCCTCATAGAGGATCTAGATACATTTTCTAACCTCTCTGGATTACAACCAAATTATGACAAATGTACTATATTATGTATTGGATCACTAAAAAATACAATTTTTACATTACCATGTAGTTTACCAATAAAATGGTCTGATGGTGATGTGGATATACTCGGAATACATATCCCAAAGGAAATAAATGATCTCACTTCAATAAATTTTAATAGAAAGTTAGCAAAAATAGATAAGATTTTACTACCATGGAAAGGAAAATACCTGTCAATTTGTGGAAAATCACCCTGATTAACTCTTTAGTATTATCCCAGTTTACCTATTTTCTTATGGTCTTGCCTACGCCTAGCAAACAGTTTTTTAAATTATATGAGAAAAAAATATTCCATTTTATTTGGAACGGCAAGCCAGACAAAATTAAAAGGGCATATTTATAAAATGAATATGAATTCGGAGGACAGAAATGATTAAATATTAAAGCATTAGACCTATCACTAAAAGCTTCAGTCATACAAAAGTTATACTTAAATCCGAACTGGTTCTCAAGTAAATTAGTAAGATTGTCTCACCCTGTCATATCTGTCGTGGATGTGGTGGAGGAGTCAAGCGCAGGAAGCAGAGGTAGTCCAACAAGACTTTAATAATGTCCCAAAACAAGAGTACAAGCCCCGACCTCGAAAACACGGAGAGGTGAGGAACAATACGCACACGCGTAAAACACTCCAAAAGGGAAAAATGACACGGAAACACAAACACGTATCAAAACCACGGCGCAACGGACAACCACACACAACTACCCTAGAATAATGCATGGAACTTATAAGACAAGTAATCAACTCTAAAACAAACACAGGTGTGACAGACAGACAAAAGCAATGGAACACAGAAACATAGAGCGGTGGCAGCTAGTACTCCGGGGACGGCGAACGCCGAAGCCTGCCCGAACCAGGAGGAGGAGCAGCCTCGGCCGAAACCGTGACAGTACCCCCCCCTTGACGCGCGGCTCCAGCCGCGCGCCGACCCCGGCCTCGGGGACGGCCAGGAGGACACGGACCCGGGCGCGTGGGATGCCCATGGTGAAACTCCGTCAGGAGGGATGGATCTAGTATGTCCCTCCTGGGCACCCAGCACCGTTCCTCCGGACCGTACCCCTCCCACTCCACGAGATACTGGAGACCACTCCTCCGGCGTCTCGAGTCCAAGATGGTCCGGACTCTGTACGCCGGGACCCCCTCGATGTCCAAAGGGGGCGGAGGGGTCTCTCCTATCTCCTCCTCTTGGAGTGGGCCAGCTACCACCGGCCTGAGAAGAGACACATGGAACGAGGGGTTAATATTTTTATACTCTATAGGCAATTGTAATCTGTAACACACCTCGTTCAATCTTCTCAGGACTTTGAAGGGCCCCACAAACCGCCGACCCAGCTTCCGGCAGGGCAGGCGGAGGGGCAGGTTTCGAGTCGAGAGCCAGACTCGATCTCCCGGTGCGTACACCGGTGCCTCACTGCGGTGACGGTCGGCGCTCGCCTTTTGGTGACGGATGGCACGCTGCAGATGGACATGGGCAGCGTCCCACGTCTCCTCCGAGCGCCGAATCCACTCGTCCACCGCAGGGGCCTCGGTCTGGCTCTCGTGCCACGGTGCCAGGACCGGCTGATACCCTAAAATACACTGGAAAGGTGTTAATCCGGTGGAGGAGTGGCGGAGAGAGTTCTGGGCCATCTCTGCCCAGGGGATATAACTCGACCACTCCTCCGGCCGGTCCCGGCAGTAGGACCTCAAAAACCTACCCACATCCTGGTTCACACGTTCAACCTGCCCATTGCTCTCTGGGTGGTACCCCGAGGTAAGGCTAACCGAGACCCCCAGGCGTTCCATGAAAGCCCCCCAGACTCTGGAGGTGAACTGGGGACCTCGGTCAGACACAATATCCTCGGGGACCCCATAGTGCCGGAACACATGGGTAAAGAGAGCCTCAGCGGTTTGTAGGGCAGTAGGGAGACCCGGCATGGGAAGGAGACGACAGGCTTTAGAAAACCGATCCACAACGACCAATATGGTGGTATTCCCCTGGGAGGGAGGTAGGTCAGTTACGAAATCTACCGAGAGGTGGGACCATGGTCGTTGTGGAACGGGCAGGGGATGTAGCTTACCCCTGGGCAAATGTCTAGGCGCCTTATACTGGGCACACACAGAGCAGGAGGAGACATAAACCCTCACATCCCTAGCTAACGTTGGCCACCAGTATTTCATGCTAAGACAGTGCACGGTCCGGCCAATACCTGGATGTCCAGAGGAGGGTGATGTATGAGCCCAATAAATAAGACGATCGCGGACCTCGAGCGGAACGTACGTCCGCCCCACAGGACACTCGGGGGGAGTAGGGTCGGTACGCAGTGCCCGCTCGATTTCCGTATCGACCTCCCATACTACCGGAGCCACCAAACAAGATTCCGGCAATATGGAAGTAGGCTCGTTGGACCTCTCCTCCGTGTCATACCGCCGGGACAGTGCGTCTGCCTTAACATTCTGGGACCCTGGGATGTATGTGATTTTAAAGACAAACCTGGTTAGGAACATATTCCACCTAGCCTGACGAGGGTTCAATCTCCTAGCTGCCCGGATGTATTCCAGGTTACGGTGATCAGTCAGAATGAGAAAAGGGTGTTGAGCCCCCTCAAGCCAATGCCTCCACACCTTTAGGGCTTGGACTACGGCTAACAACTCCCTGTCCCCGACATCATAGTTACGCTCCGCCGAGCTGAGCTTCTTCGAGTAGAAAGCACAGGGGCGGAGTTTAGGTGGCGCGCCGGACCGCTGTGAGAGGACTGCCCCAATACCGGTCTCGGACGCGTCTACCTCAACCTGGAATGGTAAAGAGGGATCCGGATGCGCCAGCACCGGAGCCGAGGTGAACAGGTTCTTAAGCTTGATAAATGCCCTGTCCGCCTCAGCCGACCACCGCAAGCGAACCGGACCCCCCTTTAGCAGGGACGTAATGGGAGCTGCAACCTGTCCAAAACCCCGAATAAACCTCCGGTAGTAATTAGCAAAACCCAAGAACTGCTGCACCTCTTTTACAGTGGTTGGAGTTTGCCAATTACGCACGGCCGATACCCGGTCTACCTCTATCTCCACACCAGCTGAAGACAACCGATAACCCAAAAAGGAGACGGACTCCTGGAAGAACAGGCATTTCTCTGCCTTGACATACAGGTCATGCTCCAACAGTCGTCTCAATACTCGGCGCACCTGGGCTACATGCTCGGCTCGTGTAGAAGAGTACACCAGGATGTCGTCGATGTACACTACTACACCCTGCCCATGCATGTCCCGGAAAATCTCGTCAACAAAGGATTGGAAGACTGACGGAGCATTCATTAACCCGTATGGCATGACGAGATACTCGTAATGACCCGAGGTGGTGCTAAATGCTGTCTTCCATTCATCCCCCTCCCTAATGCGCACCAGATTGTACGCGCTCCTGAGATCCAACTTTGTGAAGAATCGCGCTCCGCGTAATGACTCCGTCATCGTCGCAATCAGTGGCAGTGGGTAGCTGTATTTAACTGTAATCTGATTGAGACTACGATAATCAATACACGGGCGCAATCCCCCGTCCTTCTTCTTCACAAAGAAGAAACTCGAGGAGACTGGGGAAGTAGAGGGCCGTATGTATCCCTGTGCCAAGGACTCGGCTATGTATGTCTCCATAGTCGCTGTCTCCTCTTGAGACAGGGGATACACATGACTCCGAGGAAGAGCCGCTCCTGTTTGGAGATTTATCGCACAGTCCCCCTGTCTATGAGGAGGTAGCCGTGCTGCCCTCGATTTGCTAAACACGAGTGCTAAATCCTCATACTCGGGGGGAATGCGCAGTGCGGGCACTTGGTTCGGACTCTCTACCGAGGTCGCCCCTACGGAAACACCTAGACATCTCCCTACACACTGAGCAGACCACTCCATAAGAGCCCTCTGTTGCCACGCTATAGTAGGATCATGGGTGCTTAACCAGGGAAGTCCCAACACCACGGGATACGCAGGAGAGTCAATCAGATAAAACTGAATGCTCTCCTCATGACCCCCCTGCGTCGTCATAGTCAGTGGTGCTGTGACCTCCCTGATCAGACCCGACCCCAACGGCCGGCTGTCTAGTGCGTGGACAGGAAATGGATTGTCTACCGGCAGAAGGGGAATCCTTAACCTATTACAAAATGCCCGATCAATAAAATTCCCAGCTGCGCCTGAATCTACTAGCGCCTTATGCTGGGAATGAGGTGCCACCTGTGGAAACCTCACAGGAATACTCATGTGACCAACAGAGAGCTCTGGGTGAGTGGGGCGTCTACTCACCTGAAATGACTCCCCAGTGCGTTGCCTGTTGTCACCTCCCCTAGGAGACCCTCCCCAGCACCTGGCCGCAGTGTGTCCTCCACGACCGCAGGTGGTGCAGTGGATGGCCCCCCTCGGGTTCCCCCTCCTCCTCTCTCTAGCGCCAGCACCCCCTAGCTCCATGGGAATCGGCTCGGGGGCGCTGGAGGGTGGACTGGACGACCCCCACTCGGGACGTCCGCGGGTAGCCAGCAGGGTATCCAGACGGATGGAAACGTCCACCAACTGGTCGAAGGTTAGGTTGGTGTCCCTGCAGGCCAGCTCCCTACGAACGTCCTCGCGTAGACTACATCGGTACTGGTCGATGAGGGCCCTCTCATTCCACCCCGCATCCGCTGCTAGTGTCCGGAACTCCAGTGAGAACTCCTGTGCGCTCCTCTTCCCCTGTCGGAGGTGGAATAGACGCTCTCCCGCCGCTTTCCCCTCAGGAGGATGATCGAAAACAGTCCGGAAGCGGCGAGAGAACTCCGCGTAGGTGATGGTAGCGGCGTCTATTCCCCTCCATTCAGCGTTGGCCCATTCCAACGCTTTGCCGGAGAGACAGGAGATGAGGGCGGAGACGCTCTCGTATCCCGAGGGCGCCGGGTGTATAGTGGCAAGGTACAGTTCTACCTGCAGGAGAAATCCCTGACACCCGGCTGCAGAACCGTCATATGCCCTCGGGAGTGAGAGCCGAATGCCACTGGGTTCCGGTACTGAGAGAGGAGGACTGGCCGTTGGTGATGTGATGTTGTAAAAGTCCTCAGTGTTCACCAAACGGCGCAGGGTGTTGGACACCTTGTCCATAGCGGTCCCGATTTGCTGGATCATGGCGTCCTGGAAATTTAGCCGTTCCAGCAGCGATTCGGGAGATGCCGCTGATCCTGCTGACTCCATGATGGTGTGTGGTTCTGTCATATCTGTCGTGGATGTGGTGGAGGAGTCAAGCGCAGGAAGCAGAGGTAGTCCAACAAGACTTTAATAATGTCCCAAAACAAGAGTACAAGCCCCGACCTCGAAAACACGGAGAGGTGAGGAACAATACGCACACGCGTAAAACACTCCAAAAGGGAAAAATGACACGGAAACACAAACACGTATCAAAACCACGGCGCAACGGACAACCACACACAACTACCCTAGAATAATGCATGGAACTTATAAGACAAGTAATCAACTCTAAAACAAACACAGGTGTGACAGACAGACAAAAGCAATGGAACACAGAAACATAGAGCGGTGGCAGCTAGTACTCCGGGGACGGCGAACGCCGAAGCCTGCCCGAACCAGGAGGAGGAGCAGCCTCGGCCGAAACCGTGACACACCCAATGTTCAAGAAAGGCCTTTTTCCCTTTATTCAGATTACAACAACTCATTTGCAGTTATTTGAAAAGGAAATCATCTCCCAAATATCAGTATTTCTAAAACAAGCCATAGAAAGTTGGTTGCAATTTCAATTTAATCCTCCAGAAACGACAGAACAAATAATGCAACAAATATTGTGGTTAAATTCAAATCTACTAATTGACAAAAAACCTTTATTTTTTGACAGAATGTTTAAAAAAGGTATAATCTTCGTAAATTATATCATCGGTAGGACTGGTGGAGTTATGTCGCACATGCAGCTAACAAAAACATATGGAAATGTCTGCTCTACCCAAAATTACAACCAAATAATTGCAGCCTTACCACAAAAGTGGAAGAGGAAAGTGGAAGGGGGAGAAAGTAAGGAACTTGTCTGTCGGCCTTGCATTAAAGAACAGAATTGGTTAAGGAAAACTGTGATAAATAAAAAAGTATATCAGTTTCACTTAAGGACCAAAGGATTGACAGCCGTCCCATATAGATTGCAAAATAGTTGGGAAGAGATCTTTGACGTACCGATCCCATGGCATAGTGTTTATGAACTGAAACGCAAAACGACACCGGATTCAAAAATTAGAATCTTTCAATTTAAATTATTATATAAAACTCTTGCTACCAATAGAATGTTATTTATATGGGGGATACAATCTTCCCAGCTCTGCAGATTTTGCTGTGAAGAGACAGAATCATTAGATCATTTGTTTTGGTTCTGTCCATTTGTAGCTTGTTTTTGGACACTAAAGGGTTCTTGGTCACCTCCATGACAAAGGCCCTTCTCCCCCGATTGCTCAGTTTGGCCGGGTGGCCAGCTTTAGGAAGAGTCTTGGAATGGCTAAAGGATTGCAATATTTACCTGGAGCTAACCTTGCAGATAGCTACTGGGTGATCTGAAAAGTCATAGTCAATCGATCAGTAATATAATAATACTTTTAGCAAAAATGTTTATTTTTAATTCACAATCTGTAGAAGCAATGAGAATAGAAAGGTTCAGAACTTTTGTAAAACATCACAGTACGGTTGAAATATATATGGCAAATAGAAATCCTATATGGATGGTGTTAAGAGATAGATGGGAGGTATTGAATAGAGTTGAAGGATGGGACTAATAACAAATAACAACAAATAATAACAAAGATAGCTAATAATGTAAGCATACTGTGTCCATAATAAGTACATAGGTTGTATGTTGGGAGCTTTTGGGAAAGAGCACAGTTAGAAAGATATGGCATATAGAAGCAAACCGGATGGACATCATGAAAATGATCGGAGAGGTTGAGAGTAGAAGAAGTTCAGGAGCAAAAAAATAAAGAATAATATATATATATATATATATATATATATATATATATATATAGAGAGAGAATTATTGTAAAATTAACTGTGTCCATAAGGTGTAGATAGTAAGTATAGACCGGAAGTAAAGGCCTGGGCATTGTTGTTCACTAATTTACTCCAAGTAGGGAAAGGATGGCGGGGTTGAAAAGTAATAAAGGGGAGTATATATATAAAAAACATGGGGGATTGGAAGTGATGCAGACCATTACATTGATAGAAGATACAATCTGCAATATTAAGCTGATCCATCCCCCCCCAAAAAAGATAAAAATAAAAAATAAAATAAAAGTTTCTTGACAGTGTATTTTCCAGTCCTTTCCCCTGGATCCAACTGTAGTCTTTGGGGAACCTTTTACAAATGAAATACACAACCTCAACGAATACAGACCATTTTAAAATGTCAACAAAAACAATTGGCAGCAGTTGAATACAGTGAAGACTTGTTGATAAAGAAGCAGCCGAAGCGGAAAGAAACAGCGTATCAACTTTTCCTTTCAGTGACCCTGAATGGCTTGGCATGTAAACAAAGACAGGATCAGATGGAAGCGGATGAGGAAGGGAATGGTTCTGGAGAATGAGAGAAAAACAGAGAAGGGACAATACATTTGATCTTTGATTCAAATTACTATAGACACTGACATTGTGCAAACCAGTCAAACGCAATCAGATAAAATACTTACAAAACAAATATCAATAACAAAAAGAACAGAATTGAATAAAATTGTATATACAGTGGGGAAAAAAAGTATTTAGTCAGCCACCAATTGTGCAAGTTCTCCCACTTAAAAAGATGAGAGAGGCCTGTAATTTTCATCATAGGTACACGTCAACTATGACAGACAAAATGAGAAAGAAAATTCCTGGAAATCACATTGTAGGATTTTTAATGAATTTATTTGCAAATTATGGTGGAAAATAAGTATTTGGTCACCTACAAACAAGCAAGATTTCTGGCTCTCACAGACCTGTAACTTCTTCTTTAAGAGGCTCCTCTGTCCTCCACTCGTTACCTGTATTAATGGCACCTGTTTGAACTTGTTATCAGTATAAAAGACACCTGTCCACAACCTCAAACAGTCACACTCCAAACTCCACTATGGCCAAGACCAAAGAGCTGTCAAAGGACACCAGAAACAAAATTGTAGACCTGCACCAGGCTGGGAAGACAATCTGCAATAGGTAAGCAGCTTGGTTTGAAGAAATCAACTGTGGGAGCAATTATTAGGAAACGGAAAACATACAAGACCACTGATAATCTCCCTCGATCTGGGGCTCCACGCAAGTTCTCACCCCGTGGGGTCAAAATGATCACAAGAACGGTGAGCAAAAATCCCAGAAACACACGGGGGGACCTAGTGAATGACCTGCAGAGAGCTGGGACCAAAGTAACAAAGCCTACCATCAGTAACACACTATGCCGCCAGGGACTCAAATCCTGCAGTGCCAGACGTGTCCCCCTGCTTAAGCCAGTACATGTCCAGGCCCGTCTGAAGTTTGCTAGAGTGCATTTGGATGATCCAGAAGAGGATTGGGAGAATGTCATATGGTCAGATGAAACCAAAATAGAACTTTTTGGTAAAAACTCAACTCGTCGTGTTTGGAGGACAAAGAATGCTGAGTTGCATCCAAAGAACACCATACCTACTGTGAAGCATGGGGGTGGAAACATCATGCTTTGGGGCTGTTTTTCTGCAAAGGGACCAGGACGACTGATCCGTGTAAAAGAAAGAATGAATGGGGCCATGTATCGTGAGATTTTGAGTGAAAACCTCCTTCCATCAGCAAAGGCATTGAAGATGAAACGTGGCTGGGTCTTTCAGCATGACAATGATCCCAAACACACCGCCCGGGCAACGAAGGAGTGGCTTCGTAAGAAGCATTTCAAGGTCCTGGAGTGGCCTAGCCAGTCTCCAGATCTCAACCCCATTGAAAATCTTTGGAGGGAGTTGAAAGTCCGTGTTGCCCAGCGACAGCCCCAAAACATCACTGCTCTAAAGGAGATCTGCATGGAGGAATGGGCCAAAATACCAGCAACAGTGTGTGAAAACCTTGTGAAAACTTACAGAAAACGTTTGACCTGTGTCATTGCCAACAAAGGGTATATAACAAAGTATTGAGAAACTTTTGTTATTGACCAAATAATTATTTTCCACCATAACTTGCAAATAAATTCATTAAAAATCCTACAATGTGATTTTCTGGATTTTTTTTTCTCATTTTGTCTGTCATAGCTGACGTGTACCTATGATGAAAATTACAGGCCTCTCTCATCTTTTTAAGTGGGAGAACTTGCACAATTGGTGGCTGACTAAATACTTTTTTTCCCCACTGTATATACTGATAAAAATATAAACGCAACATGTTACAGTTCATTTGAGGAAATCAGTCAATTGAAATAAATGCATTAGGCCCTAATCTATGGATTTCACATGACTGGGAATACAGATATGCATCTGTTGGTCACCGATAACTTTTAAAAAATGGGCCTCACAATGGGCCTTAGGATCTCGTCACGGTATTTTTGTGCATTCAAATTGCCATCGATAAAATGCAATTGGGTTTGTTGTAAGTAGCATATAGTGCCTTGCAAAAGTATTCATCCCCCTTGTCGTTTTTCCTATTTTGTTGGATTACAACCTGTAATTTAAATGAATTTTTATTTGGATTTCATGTAATGGACATACACAAAATAGTCCAAATTGGTGAAGTGAAATAACAAAAATAACTTGTTTCAAAAAATGATTACAAATAAATAGCGTAAAAGTGGTGCGTGCACATGTATTCACCCCTTTCGCAATGAAGCCCCTAAATAAGATCTGGTGCAACCAATTACCTTCAGAAGTCATATCATTAGTTAAAGTCCACCTGTGTGCAATCTAAGTGTCACATGATCTGTCACATGATCTCAGTATATATACATCTGTTCTGAAAGGGCCCAGAGTCTGCAACACCACTAAGCAAGGGGCACCACCAAGCAAGCGGCACCATGAAGACCAAGGAGCTCTCCAAACAGGTCAAGGACAAAGTTGTGGAGAAGTACAGATCAGGGTTGGGTTATAAAAGAATATCTGAAACTTTGAACATCCCACAGAGCACCATTAAATCCATTATTAAAAAATGGAAAGAATATGGCACCACAACAAACCTGCCAAGAGAGGGCCACCCACCAAAACTCACAGACCAGGCAAGGAGGACATTAATTAGAGAGGCAACAAACAGACCAAAGATAACCCTGAAGGAGCTGCAAAGCTCCACAGCGAAGATTGGAGTATCTGTCCGTAGGACCACTTTAAGCCGTACACTCCACAGAGCTGGGCTTTACAGAGGAGTGGCCAGAAAAAAGCTATTGCTTAAAGAAAAAATTGGCAAACACGTTTGGTGTTCATCAAAAGGCATGTGGGAAACGCCCCAAACATATGGAAGAAGGTACTCTGGTCAGATGAGACTAAAATTGAGCTTTTTGGCCATTAAGGAAAACGCTATGTCTGGCGCAAACCCAACACCTCTCATCACCCTGAGAACACCATCCCCACAGTGAAGCATGGTGGTGGCAACATCATGCTGTGGGGATGTTTTTCATCGGCAGGGACTAGGAAACTGGTCAGAATTGAAGGAATGATGGATGGCGCTAAATACAGGGAAACTCTTGAGGGAAACCTGTTTCAGTCTTCCAGAGATTTGAGACTTGGACAGAGGTTCACCTTCCAGCAGGACAATGACCCTAAGCATACTGCTAAAGCAACACTCGATTGGTTCCCGAGTGGCGCAGTGGTCTAAGGCACTGCATCGCAGTGCTAGCTGTGCCACTAGAGATCCTGGTTCGAGTCCAGGCTCTGTTGCAGCCGGCCGCGACCGGGAGACCCATGGGAGTGCACAATTGGTCCAGCGTTGTCCAAGGTAGGGGAGGGTTTGGCCGGCAGGGATGTGGGTTCGTTTCCCACGGGGCGCCAGTATGAACCAAAATAAATAAATACATGTATGCATCCACTAACTGTAAGTTGCTCTGGATAAGAGTGTCTGCTAAAATGTTTAAGGGGAAACATTGTCTTGGAATAGCCTAGTCAAAGCCCAGACCTCAAACCAATTGAGAATCTGTGGTATGACTTAAAGATACAACAGCGGAACCCATCCAACTTGAAGGAGCTTGCGCAGTTTTGCCTTGAAGAATGGGCAAAAATCCCAGTGGCTAGATGTGCCAAGCTTATAGAGACATACCCCAAGAGACTTGCAGCTGTAATTGCTGCAAAAGGTGGCTCTACAAAGTATTGACTTTGGGGGGGTGAATAGTTATGCACACTCAAGTTTTCTTTTTTTTGGGTCTTATTTCTTGTTTGTTTCACAATAAAACATATTGTGCATCTTCAAAGTGGTAGGCATGCTGTGTAAATCAAATGATACAAACCCACCAGAAAATCAATTTTAATTCCAGGTTGTAAGGCAACAAAATAGAAGAAATGCCAAGGGGGTTGAATACTTTCACAAGCCCACTGTACATCATTGGTATGTACTGGTTAAAAACTCTGGATAAGAGATTTAGCAGATGAATGAAACGTGTTTACTAATCATGTTCTCAGCATTAAGGTTGTGGGGACACAGTGCATTCAGAAAGTATTCAGACCCCTTGACTTTTTCCACATTTTGTTACATTACAGCATTATTCTAAAATTGATCAAATACATTTTTTTCCTCATCAATCTACACACAACACGCCATAATGAGAAAGCAAAAACAGGTTTTTAGACATTTTAGCAAAATATTTGTAAATAAGTAAGTATTCAGACCCTTTGCTATGAGACTCAAAATTGAGCTCAGGTGCATCCTGTTTTCATTGATCATCCTTGAGATGTTTCTACAACTTCATTGGAGTCCACCTGTGGTAAATTCAATTGATTGGATATGATTTGGAAAGGCACACACCTGTCTATATAAGGTCCCAAAGTTGACAGTGCATGTCAGAACAAAAACAAAGCTATGAGGTCAAAGGAATTGTCCGTAGAGCTACGAGACAGGATTGTGTCGAGGCATAGATCTGGGGAAGGGTACCAAAAAATGTCTGCAGCATTGAAGGTCCCCAATAACACAGTGGCTTCCATCATTCTTAAATGGAAGAAGTTTGGAACCACCAAGACTCTTCCTAAAGCTGGACACCCGGCCAAACTGAGCAATCGGGGGAGAAGGGCCTTTGTCATGGAGGTGACCAAGAACCCGATGGTCACTCTGACAGAGCTCCAGAGTTCCTCTGTGGAGATGGGAGAACGTTCCAGAAGGACATCCATCTCTGCAGCACTCCACCAATCAGGCCTTTATGGTAGAGTGGCCAGACGGAAGCCACTCCTCAATAAAAGGCACATGACAGCCCGCTTGGAGTTTGCCAAAAGGCACCTAAAGGACTCTCAGACAATGAGAAACAAGATTCTCTGGTCTGATGAAACCAAGATTGAACTCTTTGGCCTGAATGCCAAGCGTCATGTCTGGAGGAAACCTAGCACCATCCCTACGGTTAATAATGGTGGTGGCAGCATCATGCTGTGGGGATGTTTTTCAGCAGCAGGGACTGGGAGACTAGTCAGGATCAAGGGAAATATGAACGGAGCAAAGTACAGAGAGATCCTTGCTGGAAACCTGCTCCAGATGCACACAGATAAGACTACGCAGGATTGGCTTCGGGGCAAGTCTCTGAATGTCCTTGAGTGGCCCAGCCAGAGCCCGGACTTGAACCCGATCGAACAACACTGCAGAAAAGAATGGGAGAAACTCCCCAAATACAGGTATGCCAAGCTTGTAGCGTCATACCCAAGAAGAATCGAGGCTATAATCGCTGCCAATGGTGCTTCAGCAAAATACTGACTAAAGGTTCTGAATACTTATGTAAATGTGATATTTCCGTTTTTTTTATTTTAATACATTTGCAAACATTTCTAAAAACCTGTTTTGGCTTTGTTATTATGGGGTGTTGTGTGTAGATTGATGATGGGGAAAAAACAATTTAATCAATTTTAAAATAAGGCTGTAACGTAACAAAATGTGGAAAAAGTCAAGGGGTCTGAACACTTTCCGAATGCACTGTATATTGGGAGGTACCTCTAAGTGTTGGCGGGGGGCGAGTGGGTTTGACCATGTTGCTCTGTGAGAGGGCTTCCACTATCCAGCTGAGTGCACTGGAGCAATACTCCAACTGGGAAAGAAAGGGTTAAAAATATTATTATTATTAGTTTGAGAGTCAAGTTCAACTAAATATATTCCAGTGCAAGCTTGTTCTCTCACAACTGTGACTTACACAAATGTAGCTACCGTTAAGTTAACACCCCATTTTCAGGAATCCCTTTAACCGTCTTCATAAGAACCAACATAAGACAAGACTGAAAGCCATTTCCAATAACCTTCATGAGAGACAGCAACATCTCATAACGTTCATCTTGTCTATTGTTGACATAAGAAAAGGCAGATAAGAAGAAATGGCTTGTGAATCCATTGTGAATGTCACCCCTAGCCAAGAAGGCAGCTCCAGATAACCTGGATACCCGCCCACCTTTAACCACCACAGACACACACACATCTCCCAAAACCAGAAATGGTAGATGGTTGGGCATGGGGCTAGCAACCCCATCCCGTAAAACCTTTGTACTACAGCAACAAATAACAATCCTACAACTAGATGCTAAGATCTCCCAGAGTCCTAGACTTGTATGACCGCCATCAGTGAAAGCTGTCGTGACGTGACTTATATTAATGTGATGACTGTTATTTATCGAATCAACTAACTATGTTTAATTGTCACTCAATTAAATTAATAATGTAACAATTAACTCATTAGGAATTTGGGGCACCACGGAAGAAGTTGTTTAACGAGTTACCATCTCCCGAATTAAACTCTTAGAAGATATATATACAGTATGTTATATATCGATAACAGTCACTTATTAAATCATTACCTCATCAGTCTCATTCGGAGCGTCGCATAATCCTTGAACCTGCAAGAATCCTAACCTTATTGATGAATCAGCAATACACAAATTGGCTTAATTAAATAACTAAATAATAACACAGAATACAAACACACACACACGGTATAGGTTACTGATTACTAATGTAATACAATGAAAACAGGTCCCTAGTGGACTGGACTGACAATAGCATGACTGCTTGGTTAGGGGAATGAGGGGTGAATAGAAAGAGAGTGAAGGGGAGAGGCAGATATTCAACTTATTGTTGTTACATTTGGAAACCACCGCTCATTCGGATAAGAAATGCAAGGCATATTTAAGCGTAGCTGTCCTTGATTGTCGTCTCTCTGTTGAACCACTTTCTCAAAAAGGGTTTGAGTGTCCTATCCCACTTCGGTGAGACTCGGCTTGTCTTAGAGTGGAGTGTTCGTTAGAATAGATACTTCAGATGTACCAACGGTTGTCTGAGAGGGATTGTCCTTCCCAACTCGTGTCTTTAGTGAAAGTTCTGACAACTTTACATGTACAGCTGCAGACTGATATGATAAGGTCTAGTGCGTGGTCTTCTTCTCGTGTAGAGATTGAGAGTTTCAGAGTTTCTCCATTTCAAACGTATGGACTACCGTCTCACGTTTTCTGGTCTGTAGAGGTTCAACCATTTGTAACGTGAGATCGCGCTTCACGTCGGCTGATCTTTCTCATTCGAAGTTCTAACCATTCTAAATGTGCAGTCGCAATGCTCACATTTGCTGGTCTTTCTGGTCTAACCATTTTAAGCCATGTAGCCACAGCTCCACGCTTCCTGGTCTAAAGGTTGATTTCAAGGCTTTTTATGCCCTCTGGGTAAAAGTGTGTTTTCCATCGTGATAACACGATCTCTGATGTCACTCGTGGCGTGGCTAGTCACTGTACATAGTTTATATGAAAAACTATTATCTCATTAGAAGACTAAAATCACATTCCTATCTTCACCAAAATACTCTCATACTTAATCATATATTTTATACAACATTTAGATGTAAACTTGATAGATAGAATATGTACACTTTCCAAGTTACAGTTATTTCTTGATACCATCATTAATGACATAACAAAATAATAAACAATATGACATGATTATTCTTTAGATCCCCACTGACCATTCCAAACATTTGGAGGTCAGGAATAATGTTCCAATGTCCAATCTTTTGACGTTAGAGTTTTTAGGCGTCAAGAGTCTCTCTGTAACAAAGAGATTTATTTTTTCCCATACTAGAGACCAAAAGGAGTCCTTTTCTGCAAACTATTTATGACCGGCTGTTAAGTCATAAAACCATCCCAACTCCCCCTTCTCCTCTCCTGTGGGGGGGGGGTCTGGCTATCTGTCAGCCATTTGCCAAGCTGATCTGGCACCTTTGATCCTCACCAAGGGAGAGTCATGACAAAGCCTACGGGAAACTGGTGACGTGAAGATGGGAGCACTGAACACCAAAACTGCAATTTGGCTTATGGAATGTTCTAAAAATGTTTGAGTCTGGAAAGCTGGCACAGGTTACCTGGGAGCGAGTAAAGCCAGGTGGACTAGCTCTGGTTCCACAATAACCAGCACTGGAGGTGGTTCACAATGTGATTGCCTCTGCACTGTGGCATCGGTTGTCAGTTTTAGAGCCACCATCTGGCCTTCTGGCTAAGCTACAGGTGATTATTGTAGATATATTTTGGGATAAATATCATTGGGTTCCACAAAGTCTTTTGTATTTGTCAAAAGAGGAGGGGGGACAAGGGCTTGTACATCTTGCTAGTAGGGCTGCTGCTTTCCGGTTTCAGTTTATTCAAAGGTTGCTTTATGGACTGGAAATTGTGGTTTGGAGAGGGGTGGCAGGTCTTGTATTACAGCAGGTTGGGGGATTAGGTTTAAAGAAGGCTTTATTTTTGGTTGATAGTAGCCAGATTTCTAGGGAGGGAGTACCTCCGTTTTACAGAGGCCTTCTTAGGGTGTGGAGCATAATGAAAGTGTCCAGATGAACTTGTTATTTTTTCCTATTTTGTTGCATTACAACCTGTAATTTAAATGGATTTTTATTTGGATTTCATGTAATGGACATACACAAAGTTGTCCAAATTGGTGAAGTGAAATGAAAAAAATAACTTGTTTCAAAAAATTAGAACAAATAAATAACGGAAAAGTGGTGCGTGCATATGTATTCACCGCCTTTGCTATGAAGCCCATAAATAAGATCTGGTGCAACCAATTACCTTCAGAAGTCACATTTTTAGTTAAATAAAGTCCACCTGTGTGCAATCTAAGTATCACATGATCTGTCACATGATCTCAGTATATATACACCTGTTCTGAAAGGCCCCAGCATCTGCAACGCCACTAAGCAAGGGGCACCACCAAGCAAGTGGCACCATGAAGACCAAGGAGCTCTCCAAACAGGTCAGGGACAAAGTTTGGAGAAGTACAGATCAGTGTTAGGTTATAAAGAAATATCTGAAACTTTGAACATCCCACAGAGCACCATTAAATCCATTATAAAAAAATGGAAAGAATATGGCACCACAACAAACCTGCCAAGAGAGGGCCGCCCACCAAAACTCACGGACCAGGCAAGGAGGGCATTAATCAGAAAGGCAACAAAGAGACCAAAGATAACCCTGAAGTAGTCGCAAAGCTCCACAACAGAGATTGAAGTATCTGTCCATAGGACCACTTCAAGCCGTACATTTACACTTTACATTTTAGTCATTTAGCAGACGCTCTTATCCAGAGCAACTAACAGTTAGTGAGTGCATACATTTGCATACACTCCACAGAGCTGGGCTTTACATAAGAGTGGCCAGAAAAAAGCCATTGCTTAAAGAAAAAAATAAGCAAACACGTTTGGTGTTCGCCAAAAGCCATGTGGGAGACTCCCCAAACATATGGAAGAAGGTACTCTGGTCAGATTAGACTAAAATTGAGCTTTTTGGCCATCAAGGAAAACACTATGTCTGGCGCAAACCCAACACTTCTCATCACCCCTAGAACACCATCCCCACAGTGAAGCATGGTGGTGGCAGCATCATGCTGTGGGGATGTTTTTCATTGGCAGGGACTGGGAAACTGGTCAGAATTGAAGGAATGATGGATGGCGCTAAATACAGGGAAATTCTTGAGGGAAACCTGTTTCAGTCTTCCAGAGATTTGAGACTGGGACGGAGGTTCACCTTCCAGCAGGACAATGAACCTAAGCATACTGCTAAAGCAACACTCAAGTAGTTTAAAGGGGAAACATTTAAATGTCTTGGAATGGCCTAGTCAAAGCCCAGACCTCAATCTAATTGAGAATCTGTGGTATGACTTAAAGATTGCTGTACACCAGCGGAACCCATCCAACTTGAAGGAAGTGGAGCAGTTTTGCCTTGAAGAATGGGCAAAAATCCCAGTGGCTAGATGTGCCAAGCTTATAGAACCATACCCCAAGAGACTTGCAGCTGTAATTGCTACAAAAGGTGGCTCTACAAAGTATTGACTTTGGGGAAGTGAATAGTTATGCACGCTCAAGTTTTCCGGTTTTTTGTCTTATTGTTGTTGTTATTGTTGTTTCACAATAAAACATATTTTGCATCTTCAAAGTGGTAGCCATGTTGTGTAAAACAAATGATACAAACCCCCATAAAATCCATTTTATTTCCAGGTTGTAAGGCAACAAAATAGGAAAATGCCAAAGGGGGTGATTACTTTCGCAAGCCACTGTACCTTCCACACAACTTGTCTCTGGAGAATCATACACATCTTCTGGCCAAACACAATATTAAAGATCAACCTCCTTAGACAAACGAAGCAGGAAGCCATCGATGCCATACTCGATACGCTGCTGGAGCTGGATTGGACACGTCCTGATAAAGAGTACAGACTCTATCCCAAGAATAGCTGTCTATTGAACTTCAGAGGGCAGACGTAAGAGGGGGAGGCCCAAGACAACGTGGCGTAGAACAATGGAGACCAAGCTCCAACATCAGCAGAGCAGGGGCACGGTGGAGAAGATGGCCAGAGACAGACAGAAATGGAGTGCCGTTGTTTCTGCCCTATGCGCCAGCCGGCGTGACGGGGATAAGTGAAGTGACACACACACACACACACTCACACACACACACAATCCCCCCTTCCCTGATACATGTGTAAATATTGTTCTATAAATTGTGCCTTCCTGTATTATACTTGCGTACAAAAAAATATATACTGAGCTATTTACTTGCATTGTCGGGAAGGAACCTGCAAGTAAGCATTTCGTTGGACAGTGTACCATGTGTATCCTGTACATTCAACTAATAAAACTTGAAACTTGAAACACACACACACTTCCATTTCATATAAATAAATGGCTCAATTGGCATCACAAGCAACAATCACAAGCTAAAAAAGCTGGAGCAACCCTGCCCTTACTCTCTCTTTGTCTGCTGGTGGAAACAATCAAGCACACACATACTGAGACAGCTAATCTAAATCACACATACACACACATACACAGAATGTTGGAACACACTGTAAGCCTGACCTCCGATTCCAGAGCCCTCAGTCTGCGATCATGATCCCTTGTCTCAGCCATCTGTTTCAGCACACTGTCCACCCTGTCACACAGCAAACACATAGGTCCAAAATGATTTGCACCCTTGATAAAGATAAGCAAAAAATACTGTATAAAATAAAGAATACAAATACAGAACTATATTGTATGCAAAACATTTACACTAATACAATTGCTCAGAGAAAGAGATTTTGTTTAACAAGTAATAATTTGTTTTGCTCAAAAAGATAGGTGTCAAAATTATTGGAATCCCTGTTTTCAATACCTTTCAATACAGATGTAGGATCTTAATTTGATCACTTTTGTCGCTGCAAACTTGTAGTGTATTTGAGGTTTAAAAAGGCTTCTAAAGTTTGTAATTTCCACGTAGAAATGTGATTTGTCCTAACGAAAAATGTACCACTACAAAAATGTCCATTAATTATAATCCACATAATAACTCACATTTCCTGTTGCTGCAGGATAATTTTCCTTCTGTAGCAAACTGCCTTAAATTAAGATCCTACATCTTAAATTAAGATCCTACATCATAGTCCTGTGTAGCTCAGTTGGTAGAGCATGGTGCTTGCAACGCCAGGGTTGTGGGTTTGATTCCCACGGGGGACCAGTATGAAAAACTGTAAATTGCTCTGGATAAGAGTGTCTGCTAAATGACTAAAATGTAAATGTAACATCTGTACCTCAGCATGCCAGGCACACTGGACCCACTCCAAATTACCTACCCCACGGAAGATGCCATTTCCATCGCTATTCACATGCCCATAACACATCTGGACATGAGGAACACCTATGTGAGAATGCTGTTCAGCAGTCAACACTATTTTTCCCTCCAAGCTCGACACCAAGCTCAGAGCCCTGGGTCTGGACACCACCCTCTGCAACTGGATCCTGGACTTCCTGACAGGCAGACCACAGCCTAAGAGGATTGGCAACAACACCTCCTCCACACTGACTGTTAACACAGGGGCCCTCAAGGGGTGTGTCCTCAACCATCTGCTGTACTCCCTGTTCACCCACAACTCCATCATCAAGTTTGCTGATGACACCATGGTTAACCAGCAACGATGAGTCAGTCTATAGGGAGGAGGTAAAATAATTGGCATTGTGGTACCAGGACAACAACCTCTCCATCACCATCAGCAAAACAAAGGAGTTGATTGTTGACTTCAAGACGCAGAGGAGGGAACATGCCCCGATTCACATCAACGGGACTGCAGTAGAGATAGTCAGCAGTTTTAAATTCCTCGGCCTCCATATCCCCTAGGACTTGACACGGACCAACACCACCACCACTGTTGTGGCGGCTGAAGAAATGTGGCATGCCACCCCGGGTCCTCTCCGAATACTACAGCGGCACCATCGAGAGCGTCCTGACCGGTTGCATCACGGCCTGGTACGCCAATCTACAAGCCATCAGACCGCTAAACACTTGAACTGGACTGATCACCTGCTCTGATTCTCTGCACCTTAGCACACATGCATTCACACACACACACATTCATGCTACACACACATCACAACTGCTGCTACCAGACTTTTATTATGATTGCTAAATACTGCACAATTTAAAACATTTGCCCCCAATCCCTTCTTCCCCAAAACACATGTACAGTGCCCTCCACTATTATTGGCACCCCTGTTTAAGATGTGGTCGAGGACTTCCAAAAATGCTTCTTTTTTTTTAAACAACATAGAACCCAAATGCAAAAAAAGAGAAAAATCCAACCTTTTATTTAAGTACATTACTTTGGTGGTAAAAAAAAAATCACACATTTAGAAAAAAAAACTTGAAATCATGTGTCCCACAATTATTGGCACCCCTAACAATTCCGCTGAAAATTTTAATTGATTTTTTTAAATATATTTTTCTGTAGTTGCTAAAGTTGGTCAGGGTATCTAGGAACTTTTAATTAGTAATTCATGACTTCCTGTTTCCCTGGGGTATAAATATGACGTGACACAGAGGCCTAATTCTCTTACCCATTTGTCAACATGGCAAAGACAAGAGAACACACCATTCAAGTAAGGCAGATTTGTGTCGACCTTCATAAGTCAGGCAATGGCTACAAGAAAATAGCCACTCGCCTTAACTTGCCCGTATCTACAGTCAGAGGAATCATTAAGAAGTTTAAAACAACTGAAACAGTGACAAACAAGGCTGGAAGAGGTCCCAAGTTTATCTTGCCACAACGCACAGTGAGGAGGATGGTAAGAGAAGTAAAAAAAAGTCCTAAGCTCACTGTCACAGAATTGCATCAAAGAGTGGCATATTGGGGTCACAAAGTCTCCAAAACAACCATCAGACGCTATCTACATGCCAACAAGCTGTTTGGGAGGCATGCAAGGAAAAAGCCTTTTCTCATTAACACTCACAAACGTAAACGTCTGGAGTTTGCTAAGCGGCACTGGGACTTCAACTGGGATCGTGTGCTTTGGTCAGATGAGACTAAGATTGAGCTTTTTGGCAACAAACACTCTAAGTGGGTCTGGTGTAAAACAAAAGATGAGTATGCCGAAAAGCACCTCATGCCCACCGTGAAGTATGGTGGAGGATCTGTGATGCTGTGGGCCTGTTTCTCTTCCAAAGGCCCTGGGAACCTTGTTAGGGTGCATGGCATTATGAACGCTTTGAACTACCAGGACATTTTAAATAAACACCTGATGGCCTCTGCCAGAAAGCTGAAGATGGGTCGTCATTGGGTCTTTCAGCAGGATAATGATCCAAAACATGTGGCAAAATCTACACATAAATGGTTCAGCAGTCACAAACTCAAGGTCCTCCCATGGCCATCAACCCAATCGAAAACCTGTGGGGCGAGCTAAAGAGGAGAGTGCACTGGATGATCTAGAAAGATTGTGCAAAGAAGAATGGTCAAAGATCCCTCTCTCTGTGTTCTCCAATCTTGTGAAATGTTATAGGAGGAGATTAAGTGCTGTCTTGTTGGCAAAAGGGGGTTGTACAAAGTATTAACATCAGGGGTGCCAATAATTGTGGGACACATGATTTCAAGTTTTTTTTTTTCTAAATGTGTGATTTTTTTTTTTTACACCAAAGTAATGTACTTAAATAAAAGGTTGGATTTTTCTATTTTTTTGCATTTGGGTTCTATGATGTTTAAAAAAAAAAGGAGAATTTTTGGAAGTCCTCGACCACATCTTAAACAGGGGTGCCAATAATTGTGGAGGGCACTGTACATATTGGACTATAAATCCAATATTATACCTATCCTGGAAATCTGTCCTTTGGTCTGATGAGTCCAAATTTGAGATTTTTGGTTCCAACCGCCGTGTCTTTGTGAGACGCAGAGTAGGTGAACGGATGATCGCCACATGTGTGGTTCCCACCGTGAAGCATGGATTAGGAGGTGTGATGGTGTGGGGGTGCTTTGCTGGTGACACTGTCTGTGATTCATTTATAATTGAAGGCACACTTAACCAGCATGGCTACCACAGCATTCTGCAGCGATACGCCATCCCATCTGGTTTGCGCTTAGTGGGACTATCATTTGTTTTTCAACAGGACAATGACCCAAAGCACACCTCCAGGCTGTGTAAGGGCTATTTTACCAAGAAGGAGAGTGATGGAGTGCTGCATTAGATGACCTGGCCTCCACAATCACTCGACCTCAACCCAATTGAGATGGTTAGGGATGAGTTGGACCGCAGAGTGAAGCAAAAGCAGCCAACAAGTGCTCAGCATATGTGGGAACTCCTTCAAGACTGTTGGAAAAGCATTCCAGGTGACTACCTCATGAGTTGAGAGAATGCCAAGAGCTGTCATCAAGGCAAAGGGTGGCTACTTTGAATAATATTTTTTGGTTACTACATGATTCCATATGTGTTATTTCATAGTTTTCATGTCTTCACTATTATTCTACAATATAGAAAATAGTAAAAATAAAGAAAAATGAGTAGGAGTGTACCAAATTTTGACTGGTACTGTATACAATACATTTATATGTAGACTACTGTACATGTAACATGTAAATATAAATATATTCATAATATCCATAAATATCCACAATATCTAGAAAAGGCTGTAGTTAAATTGGTAGAGAAAAATGCTGAAAGAGAGATGGATCCAAACTGGAGGGTGGGTGTAAAGGTTGACTCACTTGACTGACATCCGTTTGAGCCTCTCAGAGTCACTCCCTCTCTGGATCTTGCTCTGGGCTGTCAGGAAGTTCTCCTTCTGAATGGCCTCCCATGTCATTAGCCTGTTAGCTGCTTTCCCCTTCAGCTCCAATACTAACAGAGGTGGAAAATGTGTTAGTCGTGCTGATGCTTAGCGTGAGGTAGGAAACACAGGAGGTTGCTGAGTGGAGAATGGCTCATAATAATGACTGGAACGGAGCAAATGAAAGGGATGTATTTGATACCATTCTACTTATTCCGCTCCAGCCATTACCACGAGCCCGTCCTCCCCATTTAAGGTGCCACCAACCTCCTGTGGTAGGAAACCAGTAGTTAGCATGTTAAACTCTCTGTCAGACACATAGGTTGTTGCCCAATAATCTCTCCTTTTTTATTTATTTATTTATGTATTTATTTATAGGGGACAATGCACATTAATCAGCATTAATATTACAATAATGCAACATCCATGTAAATGTGCAGGGGTTAGCCAAAAGCTAATTTGCACCTGTAGTCCCAGGGCAGGTAAAGGCAATTACACAGCCACAATACATATACACACTAAAACAATACAAAATACAAATACATTACATCCAATAATATATAATTCTAACAACAACAACAACTTCTTCGTAATGAAAACACTGTCGTCTTACATACAGTATGAGGAACCACAGATAACTAATGTGCACAGGTTTGGATAGATTTGAGCCATGTTTTCAATTTAAATGTAAAAGTACAATAATCAGTGCAGCTTTTCAAGTCCATGGGCATTACATTCTACTATATTGTAGCTCTAACAGATAATTTTCTGTGTCGAAAAGGGACAACGCAATCCCCTCTAGTTACTGCCCTTGTTATCCTGCAGGTGCTTTCCTTGAGCATGATATGTCGGCATAACGGTGGAGGGGCAAGACCATGCATGATCTTAAAGACAAGGCTTGCATCTATATACTGCTTAAAGCTATCCAGACTGAATAAATAATGTTTGTGATTGATGTGACAATGGTGGTAACTGTTTGGTTTGTTATCAAAAATCTTAAGTGTTTGTTTGTAGAGTGATTCAATTGGTTTCAGAATAGTAGCTCCTGCTTGTGAATATCTCAGATGTGAGAAGATCATAGCATGCATATATAGTTTGGCAGCCTCCAGAGGAAGGTAAGGTCTTATAAACCTAAATTTGGATAATCCAAACTTTACCGTGTTTACCACCTTCTTCACATGTTTCTTAAATTTCAAGTTGGAGTCCAAAATGACGCTGAGATACCTGAAGTTAGACACAACTTTCAGATTCTCCCCATTAACAAGAACAGCTCGTTGGGAAGAATCAATGGATTTGTTTGAGAAGTACATACAAACAGTCTTGTCGATATTTAAATGCAAACAAGAATCAGTAATCCATTTAGAAACGTGTATCATAGCTTCAGTTAACTTGTTAACAACTTGTCTGTTTGTGTACATACGTATCGTCTGCATACATTGGCATGTTAACTTGTGGGCAAGCAAGTGGGAGATCATTTATATAGATGGTAAACAGAAGGGGGCCTAATATTGACCCTTGTGGGACCCCAATGTTATAGTAAAAAGAGTCCGACTGAGTGTCCCCCAGACGAACCCTTTTGACTTCTGTTTCTCAGATAGGAATACATCCAACTAATGGCTTCAGTGGACACATTAAGGGAGGATAGTTTGGATAGGAGGACATGATTCACAGTTTCAAAGGCTTTTTTAAGATCCAACAAGACTGCGCCGACTTCACCACCTATATCAGTTTACCATACACAAAAAAAAAAAATATTATGCACGCATGACTGTAAGTCGTTTGGATAAAAGCGTCTGCTAAATGGCATATTATATTATATTATTATCAGTTTAGATTTAATGCACTCCAGAAAATAGCAATTGGCTGTTTCGGTAGAATGATTGGGGTGATCACCCAGATGATCAGCCACCCATCTTTCAGCTACCTTTGATAAGACTGGAAGAATGCTTATAGGTCGGTAATTTTCCACCAGTGTTGGGTCACCAGATTTTAAAACAGGTATCACTGCAGCATACTTCCAAGCATTGGGGAAAATCCCATATTTGATGGACAGATTGCCACTATTGTACATCTAGTTAATCAGAGAATATTTGTGTCTCTTCAGGAATACAGTGTCTAGACCAAACACATATTTTGTTCTAGAGCTCCTGAAGAAGCTAATAATACTGTCCACTGCTGACGCTGAGATTTCAGGAATTCTAAATATTGGTTTATTATTATCCATGGGAGTGAGAACTGTGGTCATTGAGCCAGTTCCCGGACAGACTCATCAAATTTTTTTTGTTAAAGGTGGTGGATATGAAATTGGAGTCTTCAATTAGAATCCCATTAACCTTTAATTCAGGATGTTTTTTGTGATTTTTCAGGTTGCATTGAAAATAGATTATCTGCAGATTGCTCATTCTCTTGAAAAGCCATGTTAGTGACAGAAGTTATGTTGACATACACAGAATGTCCTTCTCTGAACCAGATGATATAGGCTACACAAATATAGATTATTTAAATCATTCATCAATGATTTTGGTCTGGATGGCTAATTAGGGGGCCTTTTCTCCACTTCTCCAATTACATCCTGCATGTGACCTAACTCCAGACTCTGATGGGGACCTTGGGCCGCTTGGGTGTTTGTTGATTCCGGATTTTTCGAAGGAAGCCCAGCATTGATGTTTGGCTGCCTTCTTTTGTATTCCACAGAGAGTTGCAACACCTTCGGTGTCCCTTATTATCCTCAAAGTTTTCTATTAGGTTATGATTGTCACTGGTCTCAGTAGCCACTATCCCAGATTAATTTTTAGCATTTTTCCTCTTCTTCTTCTTGGAATGAGAAGTCATTGTTGTAGACTTTGGCTCACCAGGTACCAACTCCAATGTTTCATTCACTCCGTCTTTGTCCTTGAGAGCTGGGAAATTATGCTCTTCAACCTCAGTCTCACTTTCTGTCATTTCAGCTGAGTTCTGTGATACGTCAGCCCTACACTTGGGGACAGGATTGTTGTCATGCACATAGTGTGAAAAAGGTTCCTCTATGCACCTTATGTTGTCCAGTGTCGTAGGACTGTACTCTACCATCTCCTGACTGGAATGGATAGATATGCCACTGACATGGCCTCTCATCAGAAGATATGGCCTCCTGAAGTGTGTGCTTGATCACTTACCTTCACAGATTTGAAAGGAAATTACTGGTATATGCAAACTCCTAGTCTTTGCCTAAATACTGTTGAAGTAATATGGCTACAGGTTCATCTGCCTCACCTAAAGCCCATTCTTTTGGGAAGCTACTATAGACCACCAAGTGCTAACAGTCAGTATCTGGATAACATGTGTGAAATGCTTGATAATGTATGTGATTTTACATTTTAGTCATTTAGCAGACGCTCTTACCCAGAGCGACTTACAGTTAAGTGAGTGCATAATTATTTTTTTCATACTGGCCCCCTGGCCCCCCGTGGGAAACGAACCCACAACCCTAGCATTGCAAACGCCATGCTCTACCAACTGAGCTACCTCTCTGATATCAACAGAGAGGTATATTTTATGGGTGATTTAAATATTGACTGGCTTTGATCAAGCTGCCCACTCAAGAAAAAGCTTTAAACTGTAACCAGTGCCTGCAACCTGGTTCAGGTTATCAGTTAACCTACCAGGGTAGTTACAAACAGCACAGGAATGAAATCATCAACATGTATTGATCATATCTTTGCTAATGCTGCAGAAATTAGCTTGAAAGCAGTATCCAGATCCATCGCATATAGTGATCACAATATAGTAGCCATATCTAGGAAAAGCAAAGTTCCAAAGGCTGGGCCTAATTTAGTGTATAAGAGGTCATACAATACGTTTTTTAGTGATTCCTATGTTGTTGATGTAAATAATTTGTGTTGGTCGGTGGTGTGTAATGAGGAGCAAACAGACGCTGCACTTGACACATTTATGAAATTGCTTATTCCAGTTACTAATAAGCATGCACCCATTAAGAAAATGACTGTAAAAACTGTTCAATCCCAGTGGATTGATGAGGAATTGAAAAATGGTATGGTTGAGAGGGATGAGGCAAAACTAATGGCAAATAAGTCTGGCTGCACAACCGACTGGCAAACATATTGCAAATTGAGAAATCATGTGACTAAACTGAATAAAAATAAGATGAAACAAAGATAAATGACATAAACAAGTATAGTAAAAAGCTTTGGAGCACCTAAATGAAATTTTGGGAAAAAAGGCAAACTCAGCTCCATCGTTCATTGAATCAGATAGGCTCATTCATCACAAAACCGACTGATATTGCCAACTACTTTAATGATTTTTTCATTGACAAGATTAGCAAACATAGGCATGTCAGCAACAAACACTGACACTACACATCCAAGTATATCTGACCAAATTATGAAAGACAAGCATTGTCATTTTGAATTCCATAAACTGAGTGTGGAAGAGGTGAAAATATTATTGTTGTCTATCAACAATGACAAGCCACCGGGGTCTGACAACTTGGATGGAAATTTACAGAGGATAATAGCGGACGATATTGCCACTCCTATTTGCCATATTTTCAGTTTAAGCCTACTGTAAGTGTGTACCTCCAGGCCTGGAGGGAAGCAAAAGTCATTATGCTACCTAAGAATAGTAAAGCCCCCTTTACTGGCTCAAATAGCCTACCAATCAGCCTGTTACCAAACCTTTGTAAACTATTGGGGAAAATGGTGTTTGACCAGATACAATGCTATTTTACAGTAAACAGACTTCAAGCACACTTATAGGAAAGGACATTCAACAAGCACTGCACTTACACAAATGACTGATGATTTGCTGTGAAAAATTGATGATAAAAATATCATGGGGGCTGTTTTGTTAGACTTCAGTGCGGCTTTTGACATTATCGATCATAGTCAGCTGCTGGAAAAACGTATGAGTTATTGCTTTACACCCCCGACTATATTGTGGATAAAGAGTTACCTGTCTAACAGAACACAGAGGGTGTCATTTAATGGAAGCCTCTCCAACATAATCCAGGTAGAAACAGGAATTCCCCAGGGCAGCTGTCTAGGCCCCTTACTTTTTAAAATCTTTACTAACAACATGCCACTGGCTTTGAGTAAAGCCAGTGTGTCTATGTATGTGGCAGTGTGTCTATGTATGTGGATGACTCAACACTATACACGTCAGCTACTACAACGACTGAAATGACTGCAACACTTAACAAAGAGCTGCAGTTAATTTCAGAGTGGGTGGCAAGGAATAAGTTAGTCCTAAATATTTCAAAAATTAAAAGCATTGCATTTTGGACAAATCATTTACTAAACCCCAAACCTCAACTAAATCTTGTAATAAATAATGTGGAAATTGAGCAAGTTGAGGTGACTAAACTGCTTGGAGTAACCCTGGATTGTAAACTGTCATGGTCAAAACAAATGTATACAACAGTAGCTAGGATGGGGAGAAGTCTGTCCATAATAAAGCACTCCTCTACCTTCTTAATAGCACTATCAACAAGGCAGGTCCTACAGGCCCTAGTTTTGTCACACCTGGACTACTGTTCAGTCGTGTGGTCAGGTGCCATAAAAAGGGACTTAGGAAAATCCAATTGGCTCAGAAGAGGGCAGCACGGCTGGCCCTTGGATATACATAGAGAGCTAACATTAATAATATGCATGTCAATCTCTCCTGGCTCAAAGTGGAGGAGAGATTGACTTCATCACTACTTGTATTTATCAGAGGTATTCACATGTTGAATACACCGAGCTGTCTGTTTGAACTAATGGCGCACAGTTCGGACACTCATGCATACCCCAAATCCAGAAAATACTATGGGAGGCGCACAGTACTACATAGAGGCATGACTACAGGGAAATCTATTCCACATCAAGTAACTGATGGAAGCAGTAAAATTTGATTTAAAAAAGAGATAAAAACGACATCTTATGGAACAGCGGGGACTGTGAAGCAACACAAACATAGGCACAGACACGGGGCCTGAGGTCACACAGTGTGTTGTGCCTTGGCAGAACTAAGAAAAGATATAGCCCCTGGTTCTCCTCAGACTTGACTGCCCTTGACCAGCACAAAAACATCCTGTGGCGTACTGCATTAGCATCGAACAGCCCCCGCGATATGCAACTTTTCAGGGAAGTCAGGAACCAATATACACAATCAGTTAGGAAAGCAAAGGTTAGCTTTTTCAAACAGAAATTTGCATCCTGTAGCACTAACTCCAAAAAGTTGTGGGACACTGTAAAGTCCATGGAGAATAAGAGCACCTCCTCCCAACTGCCCACTGCACTGAGGCTAGGAAACACTGTCACCACCGATAAATCTACAATAATCGAGAATTTCAACAAGCATTTTGCTACGGCTGGCCATGCTTTCCACCTGGCTACCACTACCCTGGCCACCAGCTCTGCACCCTCCGCTGCAATTTGCCCATGCCCCCCGCTTCTCCTTCACACAAATTCAGACAGCTGATGTTCTGAAAGAGCTGAAAAATCTGGACCCCTACAAATCAGCTGGGCTAGACAATCTGGACCCTTTCTTTCTAAAATTAGCCACCAAAATTGTTGCAACCCCTATTACTAGCCTGTTCAACCTCTCTTTCGTAACGTCTGCCACGGTCAAAGGGGGTGACACTCTAGATCCAAACTGTTACAGACCTATATCCATCCTGCCCTGCCTTTCGAAAGTTTTTGAAAGGCAAGTTAACAAACAGATCACTGACCATTTCGAATCCCACCGTACCTTCTCCGCTATGCAATCCGGTTTCCGAGTCATGGGTGCACCTCAGCCACGCTCAAGGTCCTAAACGATATTATAACCGCGATCAATAAAAGACAGTACTGCGCAGCCGTCTTCATCGACCTGGCCAAGGCTTATTGGCAGACTAAATAGCCTTGGTTTCTCAAATGACTGCCTCGCCTGGTCCACCAACTACTTATCAGATAGAGTTCAATGTGTCAAATCGGAGGGCCTGTTGTCTGGACCCCTGGCAGTCTCTATGGGGGTGCCACAGGGTTCAATTCTCGGGCCGACTCTATTCTCTGTGTATATCAATGATGTCGCTCTTGCTACTGGTGACGCTCGGATCCACCTCTATGCGGACGACACCATTTTGTATACATCTGGCCCTTCATTGGACACTGTGTTAACAAACCTCCAAACGAGCTTCAACGCCATACAACACTCCTTCCGTAGCCTCCAACTGCTCTTAAACACTAGTAAAACTAAATGCATGCTCTTCATCCGAACGCTGCTTGCACCCGCCCACCCCACGTCTGACCTAGAGTATGTGGACAACTACAAATACCTAGGCGTCTGGTTAGTCTGTAAACTCTCCTTCCAGACTCACATTAAGCATCTCCAATCAAAAGTTAAATCTAGAATCAGCTTCCTATTTCGCAACAAAGCCTCCTTCACTCATGCTGCCAAACATGCCCTCGTAAAACTGACTATCCTACCGATCTTTGACTTCGGCGATGTCATTTACAAAATAGCCTCCAACACTCTACTCAGCAAATTGGATGTAGTCTATCACAGTGCCATCCGTTTTGTCTCCAAAGCCCCATATACTACACACCATTGTGACCTGTACGCTCTTGTTGGCTGGCCCTCACTACATATTCATTGCCAAACCCACTGGCTCCAGGTCATTTATAAATCACTGCTAGGCAAATCCCCGTCTTATCTTAGCTCACTGGTCACCATAGCAACACCCACCCGTAGTCTGCGCTCCAGCAGGTATATCTCACTGGTCATCCCCAAAGCCAACACCTCCTTTGGCCGCCATTCCTTCCAGTTCTCTGCTGCCAATGACTGGAACGAACTGCAAAAATCTCTGAAGCTGGAGACTCTTATCTCCCTCACTAACTTTAAGCATCAGTTGTCAGAGCAGCTTACCGATCACTGCACCTGCACACAGCCCATCCAACTACCTCATCCCCATATTGTTTTTTATTTTGCTAATTTGCACCCCAGTATCTCTATTTGCACATCATCTTTTTCACATCTATCATTCCAGTTTTAATACGAAATTGTAACTATTTTGCACTATGGCCTATTTATTGCCTTACCTCCATAATTTACTACTTCGCACACACTGTATATATATTTTATGTTGTATTTTTGACTTTATGTTTTGTTTACCCCATATGTAACTCTGTGTTGTTGTTTTTATCGCACTGCTTTGCTTTATCTTGGCCAAGTCGCAGTTGTAAATGAGAACTTGTTCTCAACTGGCTTACCTGGTTAAATAAAGGTGAAGAAAAAAAAAAAAAAACTTTAGGAGAGGGGACATATTTTTAAAGGGTCAATCAGAAGTCTAAACAATAACAAAGCGTTTGCCCCACCACTGTTTCGGTAAAAAGCTGAAGGATGGGGCTGGAGAAATGTAATCATTCTCAAATTCATAGACAGAGCTAAGGATTCAAGAACTGACCATCCATGATATCAAAAGTATCGTGTTAACCATGTTTTGAAGCTATACAGTGTTTGTTTACATTTACTTTGTTTATAAACATTGAAGTAAAACAAACATATTTTTGGTTCTGACTGTTAAACCAAGCTCATGAGGCATTTATAAGTTATATTCTTCAAGATTCAATGGGTACATATCATAAATGTATAAGTCCAAAAATTGATGTAGCAACTGCTAATTTCACCTTTAAGCAATTGAGATCCTATAGTGATAGTCAGGATATTAAAATTCCTTTTCAATTAATACCTGGGTTGAATTCTCACCAAAATGGAGGATCTTGACCGAGGGTACCTTGCGGATGTATCTCTTGATGAAGAGGTGAAAGTGGGAGAGGAAAATGAAAGGGGGAGCAAGGGAGGGCCGGGAGTGGTACTCCACAATCAGGTTGTAGCGCTGGAACTTCCAGTAGGTGTCACTCTGGACCTGCACCTTAGAGAATGTGTAACTGTGTGGAGAGGGGAAGAAGAGAAAGGATTCATAATTAACATAATGTGGTCCACAATGGACACAAGACGAGGCATTGTATTTAGCTGAAAATGATAGTAAAAATTTCAGTAAAAATTATGTTGACAGACTAGATTTTATAAGAGACTGAAGATTCAGGGAGGTGAGAGGGAAGGAGAGAGAGAGAGAGAGAGAGAGAGAGAGAGAGAGAGAGAGAGAGAGAGAGAGAGAGAGAGAGAGAGAGAGAGAGAGAGAGAGAGAGAGAGAGAGAGAGAGAGAGAGAGAGAGAGAGAGAGAGAGAGAGAGAGAAAGAAAGGAGAGAAGAAAGAAAGAAAGGAGAGAAGAAAGAAAGAAAGACAGACAGACAGAAAGATAGAGAAAAGGGGAAAAGAGAGTGTCCATCCTTTACCTGAACATGGCGATGAGTAGGTTGATGAGCAGGATGTTGGTGACCAGTAGGTAGATGACCAGTAATATGATCACTAGCCAGTTAGCATACTGGCTCCTGCAGGGCTCCGCGCCTCCCTCGATCAGCGTCACATTGTCAGTGCATTCCATGTCCCACTCCTTCCCCACTACAGACAGACAGACAGACGGGCATGCAGACAGACAGACAGACAGAGAGGGAGAGCGAGAGAGAGCGAGAGAGAGAGAGAGAGAGAGAGAGAGAGAGAAAGAGAGAGAGAGAGAGACAGACAGACAGATACAAACAATACGGAGGACAAGAGGGACAGAGGTTTACAGAGTTTTCCACTCTTATCTTATACTGATCTTATTGAAAAGTTTGGCAGCTTTGAGTTGGAAAGCATCACATACAGTGGGGAGAAAAATTATTTAGTCAGCCACCAATTGTGCAAGTTCTCCCACTTAAAAAGATGAGAGAGGTCTGTAATTTTCATCATAGGTACACGTCAACTATGACAGACAAAATGAGAAAATCACATTGTAGGATTTTTAATGAACTTATTTGCAAATTATGATGGAAAATAAGTATTTGGTCAATAACAAAAGTTTTTCAATACTTTGTTATATACTCTTTGTTGGCAATGACACAGGTCAAACGTTTTCTGTAAGTCTTCACAAGGTTTTCACACACTGTTGCTGGTATTTTGGCCCATTCCTCCATGCAGATCTCCTCTAGAGCAGTGATGTTTTGGGGCTGTCGCTGGGCAACACAGACTTTCAACTCCCTCCAAAGATTTTCTATGGGGTTGAGATCTGGAGACTGGCTAGGCCACTCCAGGACCTTGAAATGCTTCTTACGAAGCCACTCCTTCGTTGCCCGGGCGGTGTGTTTGGGATCATTGTCATGCTGAAAGACCCAGCCACGTTTCATCTTCAATGCCCTTGCTGATGGAAGGAGGTTTTCACTCAAAATCTCACGATACGAGGTGGGCGCTGTTGGAAGCCAAGGATGTAGCACGCGTCTCCCTATCGCTCCTGAGTTAGTGACCAAATTTATATATTTAACTTTGCAAAATTGCATACATTTCTGTTTGCCCAGGCGTCTGAAGAGACCCATAAACAACTCAGCTCAAGTTTAATAAATTTAAATTCGTAATGACATCAACCCGGCCAAAAACAGAGTCTGCAAGAGCAGGCCGCAACAAGCCTGCAACTTCTCCCGACTCACCCCCGCCACCGAACGCTGCCAATGCCGGCCCCACGGAAACACTGACTGTGGAGATGCTGCAATCCGTGATAGGCACCCTCAAAACCGACATTTTCGGAAAAATTGACTGTCTCTCTACCAATCTCAGGTCAGAGATATCAACGATCAAAGACGAGCTTAAAAAATCTATCGAGAGTATACAGAATAAGCTCGACGCACATGGGGTGACTTTATCGGATTTGGAGCGAGGTGCTACAGACCACAGCACTCGCATTAGCGAGCTAGAGGCTAACGTCGGCTCATTGACAACTAGGGTGGCATTCCTCGATAATAGATGCGAAGATATGGAAAGTAGAATGCGGAGGAACAACATTCGTCTACTGGGAATACCGGAGGGAGTGGAGGGCCCAAGGCCCACGGAGTACATGGCCCAGCTACTTCAGGAGCTGCTCGGGCTAGAGGAGAAGCCATTGCTAGACCGGGCTCACCGCACTCTGCGTAGCCGACCCAGGGATGGAGAACCCCCACGACCATTTGTCATCAGGGTGCATTTCTTTCACGTCCGCAACGACATACTGAGAAGATCGGGAGAAGCATCCCCTCTTCTACATAAGGGTAAAAGAGTCTCGATATTTGCGGACTACACAACAGCTGTGGCTAAGAGGCGGGCTAGCTTTGGAGCTGTGAAACGCCAACTACACGCCTGCCCGGGCGTGAAGTTCGGCCTCATCTACCCTGCGGTTTTGAGACTGACTTTACCGGACGGCTCCATGCACAGATTCGAGGACCCGGCTATAGCGGCAGATTTCATCAACAAGAACGTGAAAGCGGCTGTTGTACCGCATGGTGTGTAACAAATGGTTGGCTAGCTGGTCTTCCTAGCAGGCTAGTTAGCAGGCCGAATGGGTGACTAACGAAGCCATCTTTGCTGGGTTCATCGACATATGAATGTCATTCTCTTTTTTATCTCTTTATTTCCAGCCCAGGTTTGCCGCCTCTAATGCCAATATCTGGGGGTCTGCATGGCTGTTTCAGTTTGATCATTTACCATCTGCGTCGAGGTTAAACTTCTCTTAATCGAGGATAGTTTTCCTTAGACTCTGTTGGGGACCATTCTATCCATGTTTGGCTTACTCTAGTTAAATGGTCACTAATCTTAGGTAGCACAGAGTAAGAGTTATCATGCTTAGCTCTAAACTTTCTTTGTATTTAGGGTTTTGAAGCATCTCATTTGGGGAGATGCTTCGGCAAGGGCGGGTGTGAGGGAAGGGTTTGTTCACTCTCTATTTGTATATAGTTTGTATATGTTTTTTGTGCCTCTTCGCTTGTTTTTGTTTTTTACATTTGCGCTTTTAGGTTCAACTAAGATCTTCAGTTTACATTGTACCTTGTCCTTTACACATCCTCTCTCTCTCTTAAGATATGACTCAGCCTAGTGTAGCCCATACTGCTGGAGGGAATGGCTTTAATTTTCTTACTTGGAACTGCAGGGGCATAAATAACCCAGTTAAACGTAGTAAGGTGCTACACCATCTTCATCATTTGAAAGCTCACATCATCTTTCTCCAAGAAACTCATCTGAAGGTATCACAACACTCAAGTCTTAGGTGCAGATGGGTGGGTCAGGTGTTCCATTCCTCATTTCAGAGTAAGGCGAGAGGGGTGGCTATTTTACTTCACAGATCGGTACCTTTTACATGTTCTAAGGTGATCGCAGATCCCCATGGTAGATATATAATTGTCAGTGGTAGGCTGCTCAATACAAAGGTTCTTCTTGTTAATATCTATGCTCCTAATTGGGACAATGGTGATTTTTTCAAATCGGTTTTCTCTACACTCCCAGATATGTCCACCCATATGTTGATTTTAGGAGGTGACTTTAACTGTTGGTTAGACCCACAATTGGATCGATCCTCCACTAAACCTACCACCTTATCAACCTCAGCTAGAGTTGTTCGAACCTTTATGTCTGAATTCGCAATCTCAGATCCTTGGAGAATGGTTAATCCAGCTGGGAAAGCATACTCTTTTTTCTCATCGGTTCACCACACTTTTACGCGCATAGACTACTTCCTTGTTGATGACCGGCTCCTCCACTCCATATCTTCATGTTCATATAACCCAATTGTTGTATCTGACCACGCCCCTGTTACTATGGAAGTAGCTTTTCAAAATGTTGACAATCAGCGACCGCCTTGGCGACTAAAAACTCAACTGCTCAGTAATGAACACTTTGTCAATTTTGTTTTGAGTCAAATCGACTTTTTCATGATTACAAATAGAACCCCAAACATCTCTGCGTCTACTCTCTGGGAAACTTTGAAAGCTTATATCAGAGGTGAAATTATCTCCTACACCGCACATGAGAACAAATTGAAAAGGAATAGGTTATCTATGTTAACACGCTGTATTGCCCAATTAGATGACATTTATGCCGTTTCACCATCCCCGGATATTTATAAGGAACGTTTAACTCTGCAAGCAGAATTTGACACACTATTAACAGACCAGGTTACTGAAATGCTTGTCAAGTCTAGGAGCACTTACTATGAACAAGGAGATAAAGCCAGTAAATTATTAGCTCACAAGTTACGTCAACTATCATCATCATCTCAGATTACAAAAATTCGTACATCATCTGGGATATCATTAGATCCTGGGGGATCAATGAGGAGTTCAAGAGATTTTACCAGTCTCTATATACCTCTGAAAGTAAAGCGGATACACTGGAATTGGATGATTTCTTCCACTCACTTTCTGTGCCTTCGGTCGGCCGGGATTTGGTTAAAAAATTAGAGCAGCCGATCACTGTTGAAGAACTGTCTAACGCTGTCAAATCCCTTCAATCTGGGAGAAGCCCAGGGCCTGATGGCTACCCGACAGAGTTTTATAAAAAGTCTATCACCAAAATAGCCCCTATTCTAATTGAAATGTACAATGATGCATTTGTAAATGGTGCTCTCCCACATACTCTCACTCAAGCAACCATTTGTGTTATTCTTTAAAAAAACAAAGACCCTCTTGACTGTGCATCATACCGTCCAATTAGCTTGCTAAATGTGGACTATAAAATTCTAGCCAAAATTCTGGCAACGCGGCTAGAAACAGTCCTCCCATCAATTATCTCTCCGGATCAAACAGGATTTATAAAAAATAGACATTCATTCTTCAATCTCCGAAGATTATTTAATATTATATACAATCCTTCTATCGACAATACCTCTGAAGCCATTATATCCCTGGACGCGGAGAAAGCGTTTGATCGGGTGGAATGGAAATACCTTTTTACACTCTAAATAAATTTGGCTTTGGCTCCAAATTCATGACCTGGATAAAACTTCTGTACTCATCCCCCAAGCCTCTGTCAGGACTAATAACACTCAATCAGATCGCTTCCCTTTGCAAAGATCGACACGTCAGGGTTGCCCTTTAAGTCCCTTACTGTTTGCCCTCGCCATAGAGCCACTTGCAATAGCACTTCGCTCCAACCCCCTCATCAAAGGCATAGTCAGATACGGGCACGAACACAAACTGTCTTTATATGCAGATGATTTATTAATATACACATCCAATCTTTCTGTCTCTGTCCCTGCTGCCCTTGCCACTTTCGCATCCTTCGGTCACTTATCAGGGTATAAACTAAATCTCAGTAAAAGTGAATTGATGCCACTTAACATGGCTGCAAAAAAATCCCCTTTACATAACTTGCCATTTAAAATAGCTCACAGTAGTTTTATTTATCTCGGGGTACATGTCACAATTAGGTTTGAAAACCTTTTTCAAGCCAACTTTACTCCTCTCTTAACCCGTACTAAGGACGATTTGGAACGGTGGTCTTTGCTACACCTCTCCTTAGTTGCTAGAATTAACTCTATTAAAATGAATACTCTCCCTAAATTCTTATACCTCTATCAGTGCCTTCCAATATTTCTACCCAATACATTTTTCAAAAAGATCGACGGCCTAATTCTACCCTTTATATGGGACAAAAAGCCTCCTAGGATGCGAAAACAGCTCTTGCAGAGGCCCAAACCAGACGGCGGTCTAGCTCTACCAGATTTCAGATTCTATTATTGGGCCGCTAACCTTAGGATCATTCAGTACTGGTTGCAGAGCAGAGTGATATTCCCACCCCCAACTTGGCTGGAGATGGAGGCTGCCTCGTCTACACCGGCATCATTGTCTTCCCTCGCTCACTCCTCTATTACAGGCCCTTACTCCTCCTTCACCAATAATATATGTGTCAAAACAACATTGAAGATCTGGAATCAATTTAGACGCCACTTTGGGTTTCAAACAACCTCTTCCTTGGCTCCGGTAGCCTCAAACCCAGCTTTTCCCCCATCTATGATTGATGGTGCTTTCTCAACATGGTCTAATCTCGGTATTAAAAGATTCAGAGATCTGTATACTAACAATACATTTAGTACGTTTCAACAATTATCAGCTAAATTTGGCCTCCCCAGACATCATTTTTTTAGGTTCTTACAAGTCCGGAGTTATGTCCGCAGCATAGATCCAGGATTCCCCAACCTTTCTGGTGGAACACAGTTCGACACATTTCTCACCCCACTTCCTAATCAGAAAGGCACATTGTCAATAATCTATAGTCAAATTTGCTCACTACAAGCCATCTCATTAAACAATATCAAATCCTCTTGGGAGGAGGAACTGGGTGAGGAAATATCTGATGAACTATGGGAAGGGGCACTCAAAAGGGTACATAGCTCTTCTATTTGCGCTCGACACGGCCTCATCCAATGCAAACTCATTCATAGGGCCCACTGGACCAAAGCAAGACTATAAAAAATTTACAAGGATGTGAACCCTAATTGTGTTCGATGTAACCAGTCCCCTGCTAATCATGTGCACATGTTTTGGTGCTGCCCATCTCTTGTTGGTTTCTGGAAAGACATCTTTAACACACTCTCAGAATTAAGCGGCACACAGATCGAGCCAGACCCTCTCATTGCATTATTTGGAGTTTCCTTACCCACAATACAATTGACCAAAATGAATAAGGATGTAATTGCCTTTATCACGTTGTTAGCGAGACAATTAATTTTACTTAGATGGAAATCCTCTGCAGCCCCTTCTCATGCTCTTTGGATTAAATCTATTTTGAATTGCATAAAGTTGGAGAAAATAAAACAGACACTCAATGGGTCTGTAGACAAATTCTATGCAAAGTGGGCTCCCTTCTTTTCTTATGTTAAAAGAATACATTTCCCTGCAGTTCCAGAGTGATGTATATTTATATATTGGTGATGTAAGAAGCCTGGTATGTGCATATACGACATCTCGGATGTTAATAATAACTGTGCTAGCTGACCTATAACAACTGGATCAAAACAGATATTTTTCCTTTTTTTTTTTTTTGTGTTTTATCTTTTTTATGTATTTAATGTCTATTTTTTCTTTCATGTCTGTCTCTCTATGTTTTGCTGTATCGTTGTCTTCAAATTGTTGTTCCATATTCATACCAAATAACTTTCAAGTGCAATTATTTACTAAATGCTGGTACCAGTGGCGGCTCCTGAAAAAATTCTCAGGAGGGGCAATTTTTCTGATGATTTAGGTGACCTACACACATTTAAAAAAAGATATGTCCAGCAACAACATGAAGACAGGGGCAGCATATAAGTCAATACCAGAAGCATTTATTGACTGATCTCAAAAGTGTTGGCTTACCAGGGTTGGTGGAGCCCTCAGTTTCATCTTTGCCTCGCAAAGCTAACTCAAACACTCCGCAAAACTTCACACACTGGATTAGCCGGCTGAGGATGTGGCGGTTCTTGCTAATGTCGTAGTAAATATATTTGTTATAGTGAATATGGAATATGATATGTTGAGTAAAATGTTGTGCTAAGATCTATTTAGGTCAGGAGCTGGTTATAAGTTATGTTCCTATCCAATAACAATGGACAAAAGGGTCCTATCTTGTCAGCCTTGTCAGCAGGTGGCCAAGGACAACACCCACGCCATAGGCCTCTCAGTTCTTCCAACTCACGAGTTCTTGCTCTGAGGACACACACACACACAAACACACACACACACACACATCATCACTGTTAAACACACACACACACACACATCATCACTGTTAAACACACACACACACACACACACACACAAAAATCCCCTCTCTTAGGCTGAACATTTGAAGACAGAGAACCCGACTCAGAGCCAATGCAACAGTGACAGTAGCCTGGAGGGGACCTCGCCCAACTCATCAGGACCAATCAGAAGATCAGAACTACTAGATTGAACCTACTTCATTTATTGCATAAAATGTCTGCACACAATGTTTCGGGGCTCTCTTCAGATAATAATAATAATAATAATAATAATAATGCCATTTAGCAGACGCTTTTATCCAAAGCGACTTACAGTCATGCGTGCATACATTTTTGTGTATGGGTGGTCCCGGGGATCGAACCCACTACCTTGGCGTTACAAGCACCATGCTCTACCAGCTGAGCTACAGAAAGTGGATACTCATGGATGCGCATTGCAATTGTAAAATGTCAACACAATTGGAGACACCACGTCATTTTTGGAGACATGTTATTGACAGTAAACTATTGTAGATGCGACTGCTAACTAAATAAAACATTTTAGCTGGCTAGCTAATCATCTTAGCTAAATGTGGGGCAAACAATTCAGTTATTTACCGTTAATTTGAGGGATTGGGGTGAAAGAAATCGAGTTACATAGTGATACTTTACGATATACTGTATTGACAATATCGCAATATTTTAGCGCTAGTTGGCTGTACCTGCACCAAAACACCATTATTGTTCCTTCATAGCTTGTTCTCAATCTTTTCACATTGGGAGCCAATTTGTTTTCAGCACTTTTATTTCCATGACTGATCAAAACTCGTTCTCATGGCTTTCTGATCCCTCTGCAACAGACATATGGTGCGCAATAAAATCACAGTATCGAATCGCAATACGTATAGAATCATGAGACTCGCAATGCTGATGCATATATCTTATCGTGAGGTTCCTGGCAATTCCCAGCCCAAGTTCATTTGCCACAACAAATCTCTTCGCTAGCAAACGCAATGTGTCTCCAGCAATGTTTACTTTTTTGACGTTCTATGGCATCTCCACTTTCCAAGCATATATGACCACATGTAATATTTTGGTAAGTGATGCAAATAGTGAACTATGTAGGGCCAGGATGTAAAATATATGTAGCTGCAGCAATTTCTCTTATCTGATATGGTAAGTAATGGGGCTTGATTTATAGCTCCCTAAGAGTTTGACGAACGGGTCCGTGAACGCGATTGCAGATATCTTTACCTCTGAATAAACTGCCTTATATTATACAATTATCCACCTTGTCCAAAAGTCTCTACTTTTTCTCCGTTCTCCAGTAAACTTGTTTTATCAACAATAGTAAGGTTCAATGACACAGAAAGCAGTTCAATGTCGGGGTACAGTCGCTCTCTTACCAGGATCGCGGTCCGCTCTGACCAGGGTGAAGGTGGCCGGCTCCACCTCTCTGCCAGCAGCGTTTTCATTATTTAGTCCGTTCGTAGCGGGTATGTACACGATCAACAAGATCAGTCCAAAACCGAAGATCAGTCCAAAGCAGAATGTTTGCAGAATGTTTGTAAACTAAGTCTACAAATTAAAAACATAAAATAACGCCACACTGCAGGTCGCAACATAGACGCTGATAGCCGCCATTGTCTTAGTTACGTTCAACGTTACGTCACGTATGACGAAAGCGCGTAAGTGCATGCACACAGACACCCATAGAGAATGTATTGAAAGCTTTGAAATGTGAAAAAAATAGATTTTACATGACAGGCTATGAGAGACTTCTGGCCGATTTTCAACCTGACTGAAATCGCCCAAAAAACGGGCGGGGCCATTTGAAGCACGACTTTAGCCTGATTTGACATTTAGTGGCTGGCAGATCAGACGTGAACACTGATAACTGCTGTTGCCGTGATATAATTTTTTATAAATTTATAAAAAAAAATTATAATTTTTATTTTATTTTATTTTTTTATAATTGATTAGAAAAAAAATCCCTTCCTTTTCCCGTTTGGCAGTGCGTCGCCCATATCGCCCTATTGAACAAGCCGTCCCTGGCTGGTACTGAAAATTCAATAAACAAAGTAAAAAAAAAAAAATAATAAAAAAAAAATCTCACGATACATTGAGTTCATCCAAATGCACTCTAGCAAACTTCAGACGGGCCTGGACATGTACTGGTTTAAGCAGGGGGACACGTCTGGCACTGCAGGATTTGAGTCCCTGGCGGCGTAGTGTGTTACTGATGGTAGGCTTTGTTACTTTGGTCCCAGCTCTCTGCAGGTCATTCACTAGGTCCCCCCGTGTGGTTCTGGGATTTTTGCTCACCGTTCTTGTGATCATTTTGACCCCACGGGGTGAGATCTTGCATGGAGCCCCAGATCGAGGGAGATTATCAGTGGTCTTGTATGTCTTCCATTTCCTAATAATTGCTCCCACAGTTGATTTCTTCAAACCAAGCTGCTTACCTATTGCAGATTCAGTCTTCCCAGCCTGGTGCAGGTCTACAATTTTGTTTCTGGTGTCCTTTGACAGCTCTTTGGTCTTGGCCATAGTGGAGTTTGGAGTGTGACTGTTTGAGGTTGTGGACAGGTGTCTTTTATACTGATAACAAGTACAAACAGGTGCCATTAATACAGGTAACGAGTGGAGGACAGAGGAGCCTCTTAAAGAAGAAGTTACAGATCTGTGAGAGCCAGAAATCTTGCTTGTTTGCAGGTGACCAAATACTTATTTTCCACCATAATTTGCAAATAAATTCATTAAAAATCCTACAATGTGATTTTCTGGATTATTTTTTTCTCAATTTGTCTGTCATAGTTGACGTGTACCTATGATAAAAATTACAGGCCTCTCTCATCTTTTTAAGTGGGAGAACTTGCACAATTGGTGGCTGACTAAATACTTTTTTCCCCCACTGTATAATTTGTACGGGCGTTACACACATAATACCATCTATTTCCTCCACTGGGATCTGTCCAAATATGTGCAGGTATGGCCTGTAGAACAGGCGCCGGAAGATCCAGGCGGGGCGGGGGTCATAGGAGTACAGCAGCGCTTGATTGGCCACCCCGTATGCCATAAGCCACACCCCCAGGAAGAAGAGGAAGAAGAAGATATCCTTCATCTATAGGAGAGCAAAACATATAACATGGATTACAGTGGAGGCTCCTCAGAGGAGGAAGGGGAGGACCATCCTCCTCAGTGACATTTCATAAAAATACAAATAGTGAAACACAAAAAAAGTTATCCTTTTTAGATAAAACTATACTAAATATATTCATGTCACCAAATAATTGATTAAAACACACAGTTTTGTAATGAAGGTCTATAGTAACTTCAACAGCACTCTCTGGGGTAGCACCATGGTGTAGCCGGAGGACAGCTAGCTTCTGTCCTCCTCTGGGTACATTGACTTCAATACAAAACCTAGGAGGCTCGTAGGCTTTTGCAGTATGAACTGACATGTTGTCCATCCAATCATAGGATTACGATCAGAAAATGAACTTAGTGTGTTGTTTTGGGGTTGTGCCGCAAAGCATTATGAGGGCGTTCTATGTGTTGAGAATCTTGGGGAGTTGGTGACATTATTGGTAGAGATTGAAAAGTTATAGTTGAGCATTTTTTGGATATTATTCAATTCAAATTAGTTTCTTCAAATTACAGGAGACGGAGGAGGTAGATTATAAATTGTTTTCTTGATTTTAGAACTTTATTTTTGTGTCCAGTTAGTGCAATTTATTTTAATTTGCCTTGCTAACTTCAGTAGCAAGTAGCAGTAGCTAGCTACCAGCTCGAGCGTGCAGTTTTCACCGCCAACACTACTGCAAATTTTGTTGACTTTTTGTAGAAGAACCACTTTCATTCTCTGGGGTACACTGCCTGAGATCAGTTTCATGAAGAAGGATGAAAAGGTGAGGCCGTTCAATACCAATTGGTATCAAAAGTATAGCTGGTTAACAGGGAGCCTTTCATCAAGCCGCCTGTATTACTGGCTTTGCCTGCTTTTTGAAAGTCTTGGGCGAAAGGGGGGTACAGTGACCTGAAGAACGAAGGTCTGTGTATTCAAACTGCGCAACACAACGAGAAAGTAAGAAGAAACAGGGATGTTCTCAAGCGGCTTATCAACACCACTGCGTTTTGGCATGCAATAATTGGTTTTTAGAGGACACAACGAGAGGGAAAGTTCCGCTAACAAGTGCAACTACTAGGAGCTTGCAGCGGTACTTGCTGCTTTACTTGCTGAACATATGGAACTTTGTACTGTCTTTTCTGGGATGTCGAAATCAATTCAGAATGATTTGATAGCTTCCATCCCATCATCTATTAAAAGTTAGATTAAAGAGAGAGGTTGATGCAGCGCATTTTTTCGAGCACGCTCAAGTAGGCTTTCCACTTTCCTCCTGTTTTTCTTTAGCAAAGATGATAACACATAATCACTCCGGACAGACACAAGCAAAAACTAATTACATAAATGTTGCAGCAGCCTAGGCTACACCTAACCCTTAGAGATCTGACATGTTGTATGGGATGAAAACGAGAAAAATTTTCAGTCTGATCAACTGTAGGCTACTAATAAGAGCAGCTGCATACAGCCTATGTGCGCTGACCATTTGGTCAGGGTAACTAATTGGTAATATTATGTATTTATAGTCCATTGTGTGTCAGGAGAAAATGTGAATGTGATCAAATTTGGTTTATATTCAAAATTGGGCTGGAGACGGAGGAGGTAGATTATAAATTGTTTTCTTGATTTTAGAACTTTATTTTTGTGTCCAGTTAGTGCAATTTATTTCAATTTGCCTTGCTAACTTCAGTAGCAAGTAGCAGTAGCTAGCTACCAGCTCGAGCGTGCAGTTTTCACCGCCAACACTACTGCAAATTTTGTTGACTTTTTGTAGAAGAACCACTTTCATTCTCTGGGGTACACTGCCTGAGATCAGTTTCATGAAGAAGGATGAAAAGGTGAGGCCGTTCAATACCAATTGGTATCAAAAGTATAGCTGGTTAACAGGGAGCCTTTCATCAAGCCGCCTGTATTACTGGCTTTGCCTGCTTTTTGAAAGTCTTGGGCGAAAGGGGGGTACAGTGACCTGAAGAACGAAGGTCTGTGTATTCAAACTGCGCAACACAACGAGAAAGTAAGAAGAAACAGGGATGTTCTCAAGCGGCTTATCAACACCACTGCGTTTTTGGCATGCAATAATTGGTTTTTAGAGGACACAACGAGAGGGAAAGTTCCGCTAACAAGTGCAACTACTAGGAGCTTGCAGCGGTACTTGCTGCTTTACTTGCTGAACATATGGAACTTTGTACTGTCTTTTCTGGGATGTCGAAATCAATTCAGAATGATTTGATAGCTTCCATCCCATCATCTATTAAAAGTTAGATTAAAGAGAGAGGTTGATGCAGCGCATTTTTTCGAGCGCGCTCAAGTAGGCTTTCCACTTTCCTCCTGTTTTTATTTAGCAAAGATGATAACACATAATCACTCCGGACAGACACAAGCAAAAACTAATTACATAAATGTTGCAGCAGCCTAGGCTACACCTAACCCTTAGAGATCTGACATGTTGTATGGGATGAAAACGAGAAAAAATGTCAGTCTGATCAACTGTAGGCTACTAATAAGAGCAGCTGCATACAGCCTATGTGCGCTGACCATTTGGTCAGGGTAACTAATTGGTAATATTATGTATTTATAGTCCATTGTGTGTCAGGAGAAAATGTGAATGTGATCAAATTTGGTTTATATTCAAAATTGGGCTGGCTAGGCTGCCAATACGTTTTCAATCCAAAATTATTAACTGGAATTACTCAATCAACATAATAGTGATGACAGATTTTTTATAAGGCCTACAGTTGCATAGGTCTGCATGATGCAAACATGCATAAAGCAAGCTCAGCCCTGTTAGTTAAATTGTCTATTAGTTGTTGTCTCTGTGTCTGGGTAGAGGAAATCCCCCTCCTAATCTAGTCTAAATATAATTCCTAAGAACAAGTATAAGGTTGCTGCAGATTGACAGGGTTTTCATCCCCCCAGGGCCAGGAGTTTTTTTTGTTTTTTAAAACCATGTGACCTGATTAGGAAAAACCTGTCCCATCATAGCCCTTATAAAACCTTTTTACAACTGATTAATCAGATAAGGAAAAACTCCAGGCCCCAGGGGGTATACATTTCCCCACCACTCTGCTTGCGGTTGTCAGTTATCGTCAGGTATGTGGATGATCAGGGCTTTATTCAGGAACTTTTGCGCAGTCTGTTTGACTTTGTGAGTTTAACTTCATGGAGAAACTTGTTGTTCAAACCTACGACGGCGCAGCTGTAAAGGAATGTATCTGCTATTTGCATTTACAGCTAAGTCCCCTCCTGTTCTCTGATTAAGAGGTGATGACAGCTCCACTCCACTACCATTGTCAACTCTCTCCTGACATGAACTGAAGCCACATCTCATGTGCCCACTCATTTACTGGCACATTGAATGTTTCCTCTCCAAGCACTGTGAGTCCCCCTATCAATTTTCTCTTATTACTGTATGTAGTCAATCACATACACAAACACAATCACATTATTAGACATCAATGATTTTACTCCTTGCCTGGACTAACTCATTCTTTGCTCTTTAGTCTAACTGTGTAGTGTGTTGTGTTATAGTTTTTTTGTCTTCCCAGTCAAATTCTGTCCTGCACTGAAGTCAAGCCTCTGAACAACTCAACTCATGCCTCATACCCTCATTCAATCATTGCTGCGATCCCTTCCCAACACTGTGTAAGTAGCCCTCTCATTCCCATTCCCCATAATATTGTACTATACATTTCTTTATTGAATGCTTTAGGTTAAAATAATTAGTCTTTGACGATTTTTGAAAGACACTTTGTCGTCTCCGTGCATTCCACGCCTATACGGTGGGTCTCCCATCCTCCTAAATGTTTCAAGTCACTTGCCTCCACTGATGGATTACGCCAAGACATTGCATTACAGTGCATTTGAAAGTATTCAGACCCCTTCCCTTTTTCCACATTTTGTTATGTTACAGTATTATTCTAAAATGGATTAAATAAATACAAATCTTATTAATGTACACACAATACCAGACATTTTTGCAAATGTATTAAAAATAAAAAAACAGAAATACCTTATTTACATAAGTATTCAGACCCTTTGCTATGAGACTCGAAATTGAGCTCAGGTGCATCCTGTTTCCATTGATCATCCTTGAGATGTTTCTACAACTTGATTGGAGTCCACCTGTGGTCAATTCAATTGATTGGACATGATTTGGAAAGGCACACACCTGTCTATAAGGTCCCACAGTTGACAGTGCATTTCAGAGCAAAAAACCAAGCCATGAGGTCGAAGTAATTGTTTGTAGAGCTCCGAGACAGGATTATGTCGAGGCACAGATCTGGGGAAGGGTACCAAAACATTTATGTAGAATTGAAGGTCCCCAAAAACACAGTGGCCTCCATCAATCTTAAATGGAAGAAGTTTGAAACCACCAAGACTCTTCCTAGAGCTGGTCGCCCGGCCAAACTGAGCAATCGTGGGAGAAGGGCCTTGGTCAGGGAGGTGACCAAGAACCCGATGGTCACTCTGAAAGCACTCCAGAGTTCATCTGTGGAGATGGGAGAACCTTCCAGAAGGACAACCATCTCTGCAGCACTCCACCAATCAGTCCTTTATGTAGACTGGCCAGACGGAAGCCACTCCTCAGTAAAAGGCAAATGACAGCCCGCTTGGAGCTTGCCAAAAGGCATCTAAAGGACTCTCAGACCATGAGAAACAAGATTACCTGGTCTGATGAAACCAAGATTGAACTCTTTGGCCTGAATGCCAAGTGTCACATCTGGAGGAAACCTGGCACCATCCCTATGGTGAAGCATGGTGGCAGCAGCATCATGCTGTGGGGATGTTTTTCAGAGGCAGGGACTGGGAGTCAGGATATAGGGAAAGATGAACAGAGCAAAGTACAGAGAGATCCTTGATGGAAACCTGCTCCAGAGCGCTCAGGACCTCAGACTGGGGCGAATGTTCACCTTCCAACAGGACAACGACTCTAAGCACACAGTCAAGACAACGCAGGAGTGGCTTCGGGACAAGTCTCTGAATGTCCTTGAGTGGACCAGCCAGAGCCCGGACTTGAACCTGATCAAACATCTCTGGAAAGACCTGAAAATGTAGCGTCATACCCAAGAAGACTCGAGGCTGTAATCGCTGCCAAAGGGCCTTCAACAAAGTACTGAGTAAAGGGTCTGAATACTTATGTAAATGTTACATTTCAGTTTTTTATTTTATTTACATTTGCACAAATGTCTACAAACCTATTTTTGCTTCGTCATTATGGGGTATTGTGTGTAGATTGATGAGGGGGAAAACAATTTAATCAATTTTAGAATAAGGCTGTAACGTAAGAAAATGTGGAAAAAGTCCATGCTTATGCATAAGCTCTAAATAAGCTCTGTTGGGTTCTAGCTTGAAATATACTTATTCATGTTACCATACTATAACTTATTGATTACTTTACATGTATAAGGAATGTATATGTTGGGGTCAATGGAGGGTGGATAAGAACCAGGTGTATGGAAAGTTACTGAGTGAGACAAGGGGGAGCGCAGAAAGTTTATATTCTGTCAAAACATGTGTACTACAAACATTACCAAAGCCTTTCTCTCAGATAACAGGAATACAGGAAAGCTGTATTCACTGACCACCTTCCGGAGACACTTGAAACCCTACCTCTTTAAGGAGTACCTGGAATAGTATAAAAGTAATCCTTCTACCCCTCTCTCCCCCACCCCCCCATAAAAATAATAAAAAAATAATGAAAAAAAAGTGGTTGTCCCACTGGCTATCATAAGTTGAATGCACCAATTTGTAAGTCGCTCTGGATAAGAGCGTCTGCTAAATGATGTAAATGTATGATGGTCCCACAGTGTTAAATGAGAAAAGCGCAACGTTTCGACCCAACAAGGGTCTTTGCCAAGACCATTAAAGACTTAGGGAGCATCATACCAGTGTGCAAATTTATACGTTATCCTCTTGGATAAAACACCTGGGAAAGGTTTTTATCAATGTGCTTATTTTCACATCTCCAACCACTAATTGGACACGTTAGCTTTCCATTCCAAAAATGTTTTTTCTTATAACTGAACCCAGCCGTAGTCATGTCTCATTTTGTTGCTTCAGTAAGTCTTACCATCTTGCCGACGATGATGATCTTTGGCCCCAGTTGTTTGTGAATGGCGAAGATGTGGATGAGACGAAGGGTGAAGACCATGTAGTCCACACACAGGACTGCTCGGCCAAACTCATAGGACCACTGGAACATCCTGACATGCACACAAATGCATACATACACACAAACGCACAAAGAAACACATACAGACACAGTGACACACACAAACAAACACATACGTACAGTATGCACATGCACACAAACGCACGCACACAAGCACACACACACACACAGTAGAGCAAATGTAAGTGTATTCTATAAATAATGGGGCCAATGTGTGACATTGGGATCAACATTTCTAAATAATTTGAAAACTAAAATGAAAAGGATTTTCATGCAGTTCCACATGTGTACTTAGAGGAATAAAAGTGAATATATGCAAATTCCCCCATAACCACCTATACAACAGCATAGGCCTAGGACTATACATCCTTTAAGCAGGGTTCATACAGACATTGGCAAGTCAAATTCAAAGACTTTCAGGGACTTTTTCAAGCACTTAATTGTAATTTTCAAAGACCTCAATGTTATACATTTGTATAATTTATATACTTGTACATATAGGGCCTAAAATAGAACCCCGCCCCCCTCCCCCCAAAAAGCATGCAAAAAGTGTTTTTAAAAAAGTAGGCCATTACCACTTTAAGAATAATGCTTTTTTTGGGGCCTTGCCCAATTTCAATTGATATTGAAAGGCGGCAGGTAGCTTAGTGGGTAAGAGCGTTGTGCCAGTAACCGAAAGGTTGCTGGTTCTAATCCCTGAGCCGACTAGGTGAAAAATCTGTCAGTGCCCTTGAGCAAGGCACTTAACCCTAATTGCTCCTGTAAGTCGCTCTGGATAAGAGCGTCTGCTAAAAATGTGAAATTATTATTACATTCTATGTGAGAATAATGTGGACATTGCCTGACTAAATAGATTGGATGCATGCATGATGATTTTTCTGTAGCCTATGTGGCAGACGCAGGCACACATAATAAATCCATGAATAGCGGTAGCATTAATCTCACCATTTGAATCCCACCTTATTTCCTGGATCAGATGTGTGAAAATGAGAGCATTTCGTATTATTCTGTACATAAATCCGAGACACTCCATTTACAATAGTATATGTTATGTTTGGTATGGTATGTATTCATTTGTGGATGTTCATCGCCCATTTCGTATGTTACGTATTATAATTCGTATTATATGTAACAAATTTGCTAAAAGTACAATATATACAAATTTGCTAAATGTACAATGTTACGAATTTGCAAAGCGTATTATATGTTATGAATTCTAGCTAGTTGGCTAAGGTAAGGCTAGGGGTTAGGGTTAAGGTTAGGAGTTAGGTTAAAGGGTTAAGGTTAGGGGAAGGGTTAGCTAAAAGGGTTAAGGTTAGGGTTAGCTAACATGGTAAGTAGTTGAAAGTAGCTAAAAAGTAGTAAGTTGCTAATTAGCTAAAATGCTCAAGTTGTCCGTGATGAGATTCAAACTCGCAACCTTTTGGGTTCGTGTTATACGCCCACCCATCCACCCCGACCAACCACTCTATAAGTAACCATTTGTCCAGCCTGGTCTCATAGACTAGACATAACATAGTAAACAAAAATCCGGGACACTCAAATTAGTAGGATATGTTAAGTTTGGTATGGTTACATAAGACAGATGGTTACTTAAGGCAAAAAAGTAGGGTGGATGGGTGGACGTATAACGTGAACGTCTAGCAACCCAAAGGTTGCAAGTTTAAATCTCATCACGGACAACTTTAGCAACTTTTCAACTACTTACTACTTTTTAGCTACTTTGCAACTACTTAGCATGTTAGCTAACCCCTTCCCCAAACCCTAACCTTAACCCATTTAGCTAACCCTTCCCCTAACCTTAACCTTAACCCTTCCCCTAACCTTAACCCTTTAACCTAACTCCTAAACTTAACCCTAACCTTAATCCTAACCCCTAACCTAGCTAACGTTAGCCAGCTAGCTAGAATTCGTAACATATCAAACGCTCTGCAAAATCATTGCATATTGTACGTTTTGCTAATTCATAACATCTAATACGAATTGTAATTCGTAATATATCATACGAAAAGGGAGATGGGCAACCACAAATTAAAACGTAACATATCATACTAAATGGAGTGTCCCAGATTTATTTACAGAATAATATGAAAAGCTCTGAGACCAGGTTGATCTGTCTTATGTAACCATACCAAATGTAACATATCAGCTGGATCCAACAAGTATTATGCATAATTTTGAAGAACCACGTTAATGACAGTATCGATTTAGGTTTTCAGTATCAAGGTAAGGTGACTCTTTCTGTTAGAAACATTCGATTTTGCAATCACATTTATTATGTTGGATTTGTGTGCCCATGAAAACTGTTTTCACCCCATAACATAAGGAGACACTGCATTTCTGAGATCTCTATACAAAAAACTGCCTGACAGCTTGATCCAGGATTCTTACAGGGTTCAAGTTCAATGTCTAATTTAACTGATTAATGCTTAATATATGATATAACGACAACTTACACTGCCACAAATGAAAGAACAGAAAAGTAATGTTTTAAAGGGTTAAACATACAGTGGCTTGCGAAAGTATTCACCCCCATGGTATTTTTCCTATTTTGTTGCCTTACAACCTGGAATTAAAATAGATTTTTGGGGGGTTTGTATCATTTGATTTACACAACATGCCTACCACTTTGACGATGCTAAATACATGTTTTTGTGAAACAAACAAGAAATAAGACAAAAAAACAGAACTTGTGGTAGGCATACTTTGTAGAGCCACCTTTTGCAGCAATTACAGCTGCAAGTCTCTTGGGGTATGTCTCTATAAGCTTGGCACATCTAGCCACTGGGATTCTTGCCCATTCTTCAAGGAAAAACTGCTGCAGCTCCTTCAAGTTGGATGGGTTCCGCTGGTGTACAGCAATCTTTAAGTCATACCACAGATTCTCAATTGGATTGAGGTCTGGCCTTTGACTAGGCCATTCCAAGACATTTAAATGTTTCCCCTTAAACCACTCGAGTGTTGCTTTAGCAGTATGCTTAGGGTCATTGTCCTGCTGGAGGTGAACCTCCGTCCCAGTCTCAAATCTCTGGAAGACTGAAACAGGTTTCCCTCAAGAATTTCCCTGTATTTAGCGCCATCCATGCTTCACTGTGGGGATGGTGTTCTCGGGGTGATGAGATGTGTTGGGTTTGCGCCAGACATAGCGTTTTCCTAGATGGCCAAAAAGCTCAATTTTAGTCTCATCTGACCAGAGTACCTTCTTCCATATGTTTGGGGAGTCTCCCACATGCCTTTTGGCAAACACCAAACGTGTTTGCTTATTTTTTTCTTTAAACAATGGCTTTTTTTCTGGCCACTCTTCCGTAAAGCCCAGCTCTGTGGAGTATACGTCTTAAAGTGGCCGTATGGACAGATACACCAATCTCCGCTGTGGAGCTTTGCAGCTCCTGCAGGGTTATCTTTGGTCTCTTTGTTGCCTCTCTGATTAATGCCCTCCTTGCCTGGTCCGTGAGTTTTGGTGGGCGGCCCTCTCTTGGCAGGTTTCTTGTGGTGCCATATTGTTTCAATTTTTTTATAATGGATTTAATGGTGCTCCATGGGATGATCAAAGTTTGGGATATTTTTTTATAATCCAACCCTGATCTGTACTTCTCCACTTTGTCCCTGACCTGTTTGGAGAGTTGCTTGGTCTTCATGGTGCCACTTGCTTGGTGGTGCCCCTTGCTTAGTGGTGTTGCAGACTCTGGGGCCTTTCAGAACAGATGTATGTACAGTGGGGAAAAAAAGTATTTAGTCAGCCACCAATTGTGCAAGTTCTCCCACTTAAAAAGATGAGAGAGGCCTGTAATTTTCATCATAGGTACACGTCAACTATGACAGACAAAATGAGAAAAATAAATCCAGAAAATCACATTGTAGGATTTTTAATGAATTTATTTGCAAATTATGGTGGAAAATAAGTATTTGGTCAATAACAAAAGTTTCTCAATACTTTGTTATATACCCTTTGTTGGCAATGACACAGGTCAAACGTTTTCTGTAAGTCTTCACAAGGTTTTCACACACTGTTGCTGCTATTTTGGCCCATTCCTCCATGCAGATCTCCTCTAGAGCAGTGATGTTTTGGGGCTGTCGCTGGGCAACACAGACTTTCAACTCCCTCCAAAGATTTTCTATGGGGTTAAGATCTGGAGACTGGCTAGGCCACTCCAGGACCTTGAAATGCTTCTTACGAAGCCACTCCTTCGTTGCCCGGGCGGTGTGTTTGGGATCATTGTCATGCTGAAAGACCCAGCCACGTTTCATCTTCAATGCCCTTGCTGATGGAAGGAGGTTTTCACTCAAAATCTCACAATACATGGCCCCATTCATTCTTTCCTTTACACGGATCAGTCGTCCTGGTCCCTTTGCAGAAAAACAGCCCCAAAGCATGATGTTTCCACCCCCATGCTTCACAGTAGGTATGGTGTTCTTTGGATGCAATTCATCATTCTTTGTCCTCCAAACACGACGAGTTGAGTCTATCTATCTATCTAGTAAAAGTTCTATTTTGGTTTCATCTGACCATATGACATTCTCCCAATCCTCTTCTGGATCATCCAAATGCACTCTAGAAAACTTCAGACGGGCCTAGACATGTACTGGCTTAAGCAGGGGGACACGTCTGGCACTGCAGGATTTGAGTCCCTGGCGGCGTAGTGTGTGTTACTGATGGTAGGCTTTGTTACTTTGGTCCCAGCTCTCTGCAGGTCATTCACTAGGTCCCCCCGTGTGGTTCTGGGATTTTTGCTCACCGTTCTTGTGATCATTTTGACCCCACGGGGTGAGATCTTGCGTGGAGCCCCAGATCGAGGGAGATTATCAGTGGTCTTGTATGTCTTCCGTTTCTTAATAATTGCTCCCACAGTTGATTTCTTCAAACTAAGCTGCTTACCTATTGCAGATTCAGTCTTCCCAGCCTGGTGCAGGTCTACAATTTGATTTCTGGTGTCCTTTGACAGCTCTTTGGTCTTGGCCATAGTGGAGTTTGGAGTGTGACTGTTTGAGGTTGTGGACAGGTGTCTTTTATTACATTTACATTTGACATTTTAGTCATTTAGCAGACGCTCTTATCCAGAGCGACTTACAGGAGCAAGTAGGGTTAAGTGCCTTGCTCAAGGGCACATCGACAGATTTTTCACCTAGTCGGCTCGGGGATTAGAACCAGCGACCTTTCGGTTACTGGCACAACGCTCTTAACCACTAAGCTACCTGCCGCCCAAGTTCAAACAGGTGCCATTAATACAGGTAACGAGTGGAGGACAGAGGAGCCTCTTAAAGAAGAAGTTACAGGTCTGTGAGAGCCAGAAATCTTGCTTGTTTGTAGGTGACCAAATACTTATTTTCCACCATAATTTGCAAATAAATTCATAAAAAATCCTACAATGTGATTTTCTGGATTTTTTTTCCTCAATTTGTCTGTCATAGTTGATGTGTACCTATGATGAAAATTACAGGCCTGTCTCATTTTTTAAGTGGGAGAACTTGCACAATTGGTGGCTGACTAAATACTTTTTTCCCCCACTGTATACTGAGATCATGTGACAGATCATATGACACTTAGATTGCACACAGGTGGACTTTATTTAACTAATTATGTGACTTCTGAAGGTAATTGGTTGCACCAGATCTAATTTAGGGGCTTCATAGCAAAGGGGGTGAATACATATGCATGCATCACTTTTCTGTTATTTATTTTTTTTAATTTTTTGAAACAAGTTATTTTTTTCATTTCACTTCACCAATTTGGACTATTTTGTGTATGTCCATTACATGAAATCCAAATAAAAATCCATTTAAATTACAGGTTGTAATGCAACAAAATAGGAAAAATGCCAAGGGGGATGAATACTTTTGCAAGGCACTGTAGGTTTTAAATCAACTCATGAATTTTATTGAATATAGCTATGATCCCCCTTATATCTTCATGTAATAACATTAAGAAAAAAAAAGAGATTATTATCAATGACTTATCAACAGCTGTAACAAGTTGTCCAGTGTAGGAAATTCTAACTGGTACCCTAGTTTATAGAAAGACCCATTACTATAATATGATATATACATAATATGCCTACATGTAAATCACACATGATAGTGCTGATAAAGAAATGAAGTCATAAAGACTAAAACTGGTCTAGCCACCTCATTATTAACATAAGAAAACAGATTGACCCCTGAGTCGTATTCATTAGGCACCAAATGGAAGAAACCTACCTGAACAATCTGAACTTGTCAAATAAGTTACGTTTTCCATGGCAAAGTGTTTTGCTAAGTTTTGCTACGGTGTGAACTAATGAATATCACCCTGTTCAGACGATAAGAGTGGTGCTTAATTCCAAATATGCCAAGGCACTCCTGTAAAGCTGAAAATAATGGATAGGTGTAAGCAATGATGGAAATTCCACCTAGCTTATCAAAGGTGAAGGTAAAGCAATTATTATATTGCTTCAACCTAACCATTCTTCTAATATCTGCAGGAGTGTCTAGGGAGTGTTAGCTGGATTCAGCATTCATAGCACACTGAACCATGTGGGAGTATAATTTGGTCCCAAGGACAAAAGCACCCTCATCAATGTCCACATGCGGAAAAGTTGGGCCCGTTTTAGGGTAGGAGTGCTGATCAAGGATCAGGTCCACCCCGTCCATATAATCTTAATCATTATGGTCTAAAAGGCTAAACTGATCCTATAATCAGCACTCTTATTCATTGTGAATACAGGCCTGTTTATGTGCACTAGGAATAAGAGGGGGATAATTGTGTGGCTCCCTTTGTATGTTTTTTTTCCATGATCAGAGAATGATACCTTGACGGATGACAACAAACTCATAACTCCCAGTTTATGGTCCTCTGTAGCTCAACTGGTAGAGCACGGCGCTTATAACGCCAAGGTAGTGGGTTCGATCCCCGGGACCACCCATACACAAAAATGTATGCACGCATGACTGTAAGTCGCTTTGGATAAAAGCGTCTGCTAAATGGCATATTATTATATTGTTAGACATTGGCCCTGTTCATATACCTTAAAAATGCATCCTTCCTTCGTCTTTTCCTTTAGGTAACCTGACCTATAAGGGAGAGGATAAGTTCAAACATGGTGTCCACCCCATTGTGTTTACAAATCAGCGATTTCCTCAAGGAAAGAATGAAGGAAGGGTGTATTTTTTTAAGTATTCAAACAGGGCCTATATCTCTGGACTATCGCTGCTGTGAAATCTTGTTGCCCACCTGCAGGTGAGGCCTATGATGAAGAGTATGACGGCGGTGAGGACACACTTGTTCCAAACGTCCTGGACATACTTCCTCATTCTCTGATGCCACGTCATGCTGCCCATTAAGAACGTCTGGGATAAGAGATGACATGGGGTCAATCAAACACTGTTACCTCCAGTAAGAACATATAGTTACTGTAAGTAAGTCCCAGTCATCCAGGGTGAGGGTAGATAGCTAATTGCTAATCGATATTGCTAGTTAGCTAAATTAAGTCTTACAACCATTAAAAGTGCCATAAAGAGTTAATAATGTATAAACATGACATATTTAGACACTGTACACATGACAATACACCCGTATATAAGTTAGGGTTAGGGTTTTTGCCTCTGAAGTCAACTGCAGGCCATTTTCTTATGCAGGGGCAATAACAATGCAGTATATCCTGGTTCTAGGGACGCAATCCTGATCCTGGAGTTTTTGCCCTAGCACTAAGACACCTGATTCAACTAAAGGCTTGATGATGAGTTGATTAGTTGAATCAAGTGTGTTAGTGCTGCAAGGGCAAAAACAATCCAGGACCAGGATTGAGAAACACTTCCTTCAGTCATCTTTCTCTTCCCACCTCTCGGATCTCCTCACAGACGATTGTGAACACCCAGAAGTACAACACACACTCGGCGATAGCGGGGCCTCGCGGGGGCGGCGGCTTAAAGTCCACCAATAGCACGTAGGCAAACAGCAGGAGGAACAGGAAGTACATCAGAACGTTGCCTAAAAAGGAAGTGACGGGTGCGAACCAAAACTGCCGCCATCGGGATACCACAAAAGGCCTTTTAGGTGGGGTGTTGGGCCTGCCTAAAGAACCAGAGAAAGGTGTACATATAAATACGGAACTACTGCACAACCATTTACATAAAGCAATAATGTACACATACATTTATATCCAGTACTACTGTACCATTACAAAACCAATAGACCTGTTTCAGGTATATAACAGACTCTTAAGACTAGAACTTTAGAACAACTTAAAGCATTCATGAAGCACAAAATCAATAATAGCTTGATGCAGAATGTTGAAACCTGCTAGACAACATTCTGAACTGAAGCATGCTGAAGAAATGTAGCAATTATTAACCTATGACTTGATGGGTTTGTATGGCTTGGTAGATTTGCAGTGTATGGAGCTCTATGAGTGAGAGGGAAATTGGAGAAAATAGAGAAATGGAGATATGAGAGAATGTAATATTTTACTCACCTTTTAGAGGATATCTGGGACTATTAGGACCCTGTGTATGATGTTCACTGAAGTAAAAATATAAGATTGCAATGAGGCATTACATTGATGTCCATTCAAATAGTCAGTGTTTTCCACAAGCACATGGAGTAGCCAGCCAAAATGAAAAATTTGCCTATTTGTCCACCGGGCTACAGATTTTTGCAGAACAAGCTGTATTTTGCTGTCCTTTGGTACATTCTAATGGCTTGATTCCATCCGAAATATACAGCGAAAAATTGAATACTTTTTGAGTTTACCTCCCAGATTGGAAAAATCAGTTGTGGTATTGTGTTTAAATTACTGAAACTGTGTTAATACAGTGTATTGTTAGGGTTTTATTTTTCTTCGGGACAATTACACACGTTTTTATGCAGAATACACACCAGAATGGCTTTCCAAGAGGTGTTGAGTGTTCCTGAGTGGTGTAGTCTCAGTCCTGACTTAAATCTGCTTAAAAATCAGAGACAAGGTTTCGTCGCTGCCCATCAATGATCCCCAACCAAATTTACTGAGGCTGAGCAATTTCGGCATAAACGTTGGATATATGTTGCCCTAAGACTTGTGCAAAGTTGGTAGAATCTATAACTTTCTTTCAGGTTGTGTAGATCTGTAGGAAGAAAATATATTTTAGATGTAATTTTAAGGCAGCAAAATGTGAAAAAAAGTTCACGGGATGTACACTTTCTATAGGCACGGTATATCAAAAATATAAACTACATCTTTAGTTTACTTGTCCCGATGCGATACCATGGACATATACCTGCGTTGTAAAATTTATGAATGGCAAGGATATATGAGAACGACTTTATTCAGTCAGTTTGACAACTTTTAGAAACTAGTCAAGCTTGCTGTTCATCAATCAAAGCACAGTAAAAAGCATATGTGCCACCACTACATGGCTGCATATGAAACACGACAGGGTTTGAACGTGAACTTTTTTATCAATGGCCCGGTCAGGCCAGTAGGCCAAAAACTTACTGGCCCAAACAGAATTTCTACTGTCCCGGACATGGTGTAGTTCTTAAATGCATTCGGGTCATGCAAAGCCTATAGGTTGGCATGCTTTCTCTCTATATTCAGCTATTAATAGGCTACATTTGGTTATTATGATATGTATTAAAAAGCTGTGTAATATAATTTAGCAATGCAAGTCATTACTCTATTCTTTAGAATTGCATTGTATTAATTGCATACATTTTTGTTTATAAAGCATGTAATTCTGAGAAGATTTGAAAATAGGATGCTGCCCCTTTCAATACACACTTTCCAAAATATATATTGACATGGCTACAGTAGGCTAGCCAAGCCGAATGCTAGGTGTTTTTTTTGTAGCTTTCTTTTTGCAGACTATCAACAGTAGCCAGCATATTGCTAGTACGTTCACCATTGAAGGTTTACTTTTGTATATCACTTTATCTCAAATAAATAAACGAGTAGATTGATAGGCGCTTCTTTTTGCTCTGGACAGCTTGCGTGTGCTGTGTGAAGGCATCAACTTCTGTACTTCTCAAGAAATTGTGACTCACGTGAGCGTGGTGGTGCTTGAATGAACGTCCAATCATATTGCTCAAATACAAATAGCATGTCGGGCCAGTGGCTGACGAGATCCACGGGCCCGACATGTTTTTACTGGCCCCAGGCCAGTGGGCCATCGTTAATGTTAGACCCTGCACGCAAAACAAAATAAGTGAATGTGCCAGAAAACAATAGCCTAATTGGATTTCGACTCATCGTTACCACATTATATGGGACGTACAAATTCACTCACATTATATGGGATGTGCAAATTCATGCTCTCTCCTCCAGGTACGGAGGCGGGACAGACAGCCAACTGGGCACAGATGTCAATTCAACGTCTATTCCATGTTGGTTCAACATAATTTCCTTGAAATGACGTGGACACGAAATTGATTAAACCAGTGTGTGCCCAGTGAGAGCAGACTGTCAAACCAGCAGTGTTTCCTTGTAATTGCTCACTTTGTGACTGACAAGCGCCTGTCCTGTCAATAGATCGCTATTAGATGCATATTGTTCATTCTAGTGGGAGAGGGCTCCGCAGAGCTTTTTCTGACTAGCGAAATGCTAGTAGCCTAATTAATTTAAGTGGAAAAAGTAGCTGGTTGAAAATGAGTCTGTAATCAGCTGTATAGCCGACAGCCGGCACTAGTGGAAAACACTGTATACTTGCATAGTAACAAATGGTATAGTAGGTATATGCACATGCAAACACATAACAGGTGCACAAAACACAGAGAAGAAAGCAAACATGTAGTGAGACATACAGTATGTACAAAATTTAACACACACACAACAATATAATTGGGTTTTTAGAGGGAAAGTTACATGTGCTTGATGTCAGAGAAGGAGAAAATTGTCTCTCCATAAAGGCTGTCATTGTCTCTACCCTGCGCAACCTCATCAGGCTTCCCCGGCTCCTCCAGTTCCCTGTGAAAGACAGAGTTGAAAGTATAAATAACTTTGAAACTAAGGTACTGAGGGCCAAATCCTAACCATTGACATCAATGCATGATTTACGTAATCAGCGACTTAATCCCGCACATTGCTAGTGATAATAGGGAGGGGCAGAAAGAAAAGCACACAGAGAGGAAGAGTTTTCCAAACACAAATGGAGATTCTCGATTGAGCATGTTTTTAATCTGGGTCAGAAAAGAACAGCCCAGAGTGCACAGAGAACAGACACTCCCAGACAGAGGTGGATGTGGAGGAGGTACTAAAGGTACCTGAAGGAGATGAGCTGGGTGTACATCAGAACGGGACAGAAGAAGGTGAGGAGGAGTTTCCACACCTCCGTGCTCCTCTTCATATCCCCCCACCAGATCTGAGACAGGAGAGACTGGAGGGGAGGCAAGAGATGTCTAGGTTTGCAATTGATTCAATCTATTGTAGCCTATGATATCATGTTATGCTCCTGCATGCAACTTCAAATGTACATGGTTACATTCTATGCACATCTGGAGAATCCCAGACACAGTGAAATATGATTACAGACGGTGAAAAGAATACGCAGGTTGAATTGTTTTGTTTAATTAGAAGGCAGAATAGCCCAGCCAAGTAGACAGACAGACAGACAGACAGACAGACAGACCTGCACTCCATCATGGCTGAAGAAGAGGCGGGCGTCGGCGGCCATGCCCATCTTTAGACAGGTGGTCCCTCCCCACACGGGAGACTTCCTGATCAGCAGGGTGAAGGAGCGACTCTCACTGCTCTGGTAACACTTACTGAATACATCTACAGGGACAGATTTAAAGGCCTACAATATTTTAGCGATGCAGCTCCAGTTTTGGACGTACATAAAATCCCCTCCATGATGTAGGCTACAGAACCTCGGTGAATATCGGTGAACCTTTTTAGAAGTTATTTTCCTGTAACAATTGTTTGTTTTCCATTTCATATGTTCAAAACCCAAGCCCTCTGTAGGCTATCTGTCACGATCGTTTACGAATGAGAAGGACCAAGGCGCAGCGTGATAAGCATACATGTTTATTTAACGAATAAACACCCCGACAAAACAACAAACGAAACGTGAAGTCCAAGGTAGCATACACACAACATACCTTACACGGAACAAGATCCCACAACTAACAGGTGCCAAAAGGCTGCCTAAGTATGGTCCCCAATCAGAGACAACGAGCTACAGCTGCCTCTGATTGGGAACTACCCTGGCCAACATAGATCTAAACGATCTAGAAACTAACATAGACAAACCCAACACAGAAAATACACACCCTGACTCAACCAATACAAGTCCCTAGAGTCAGGGCGTGACAGTACCCCCCCAAAGGTGCGGACTCTGACCGCGCCACATAAACCTAACAGGGTAGGGGCCGGGTGGGCATTCCGCCTCGGAGGCGGATCCGGCTCCGGAGTGGAGCCACTGGCCAGAGCTGGACTGGACCCCGGTGGAGCGGATTGCTCTGGCTCCGGAGTGGAGCCGCTGACCGGAGCTGGACCAGGCACCGGTGGAACAGGCACGGGCCGTGCCGGACTGGACACACGCACCACTGGCTTGGTGCGGGGAGCAGGAACGGGCCGGACTGGGCTGACGACGCGCATCCCTGGCTTGGTGCGGGGAGCAGGAACGGGCCGTACCGGACTGGCGACGCGCACCACTGGCCTGGTGCGGGGAGCAGGAACAGGCCGGGCCGGGCTGGCGACGCACACCACTGGCTTGGTGCGAGGGACAGTAACAGGTCAGACCGGGCTGGCGACGCGCACCACTGGCTTGGTGCACGGGGCAGGAACAGGCCGGGCCGGGCTGGCGACGCGCACCACTGACTTGGTGCGAGGGACAGGAACAGGCCGGACCGGGCTAGCGATGCGCACCACTGGCTTGATGCGAGGAGCAGGAACGGGCCGAACCATACTGGGAACACCCACCACTGGCTTAGTGCGGGAATCAGGAACGGGCCGGACCGGACTGGCGACACGCACCACTTGATTGGTGCGAGGAGCGGGACTGGGTTCCTTCATTAACCCAACATGAATCACCGTCCTGGTGAGAACATCTGTGGCGCGCATGCAATGCAACTTCTGGAGAAGTGTGTATGCGATCTGTAAGATGGTTCCAATGTTTATAAAACATTATATTTGGGAGCAGTATAAAGGTGAGTAGACATTCCCCCTTTCTCTTTATATTGGATCTTTACCCAGCTCCTGTGAAAAGTTTGGATATATAAGTTGCCTTGTCTGTATTATACGCCCACGGGGAACAATTATGGTGCCTCTAACTGTATTTAGCCTATTTAAAACAAGTTTTTGTTTTGTTTTTATTAGAATTTGATTAGAATGATATACTGTCTTTTTAGGCCTTATCAATTGCCTAGTGAATTTAATCTTGCTCATTGACTACGTTTGGCATGTCCACAGACTGCAATTTACAGTAGGCCTAGCCCATATATCAGTGTGACTGCTATAGCATATTTTTAACAATGTATTTCCGTATTGAAGCAATGCAATTAGAACATTGTGGACTGCAAACATGTTCAATATATTTTGCAAATATGGGGCAGGCTATTTAACGAACAAGGCAATAACGGACTAACATTCGAATTGGAGTTGATGACAACGCAATACATGAAAGACCGTAAATACACAACTTGAAGCAACCACATATTTAGCCATGGAGCAGGTTCTGATTGGCCAGTGAGGGGCCAAGCCGTATAGTTTATTCATCAAAACCCAGCCCTTTCGCGCCACCGCCAGCAACTGCGTCCATAATTATGATTGTGAAAATAGCAACAATATTTCTGGCACAGCCCCGAACCTATAGCGCTACCACCAGTGCTTTGATTAACCATTGCGTTAGGGTTGTTAAAATAGAGCCCCTGGTCTCCGGCGGGGAGTCGCATGTGAGATGAGAGCGAGGAGTGTTACCACTACACCAGGCTCTGCACTGTTTTCCGCTTTTCAACCTTTATATGGACGAAATGACATAACAACCTCTCCATTATCACTTTTCATGTTTCTATTCCAAATGTTTATCCTCTCGTCTCACCGTGAGCCAGGTTCTCGAACCTTTGCGCTAGCTCCTTCATGGCCAGCTTGGTCTCCGTCTGGCTCTCCAGCTTGGACAGCTCCCGTAGGATCTTACAGCCGCTCAGAGCACTGAGGACCGACTCGCCTGCCATCTCCCAGAAGAAGACGGCCATGTCGTTGCGGTTCTGCAGCACAGCCCAGACGAAGAGACTAGCCCAGGGAAAGAGACAGCGCTTGTCCCGGTACACACAGTTGCCCCGCAACAACTTACTCACACGCTGAGAGAAAGGGAGAGGGGGATGGGAGAGAGAGAGAGGGGGAGAGAGAGATGGGGGGAGGGTGAGGAAGAGAGAGAGAGAGAGAGAGAGAGAGAGAGAGAGAGAGAGAGAGAGAGAGAGAGAGAGAGAGAGAGAGAGAGAGAGAGAGAGAGAGAGAGAGAGAGAGAGAGAGATTCCAATAAAGAATTTAAATATCTTGGACCAAATATGCCATTTAATTTACACGTATCAAAATACAAAGCCCACAAAGAGTGAATACAAGGAGAAAATGGGGGGAAATGAAGAAAAATATAAACTATGCAAAACGAAAGAAAGAGAGAGGAAAATCTATGTAATTGAGAGTACACCTTGAGAGCCTTTCTCTGGGAGGTGATGTTCTCCAGTTCCAGTGGTGCGTGGTAAAATGGCTGACACACATCCCCCATCAAGTCCTCCAGGACTCTTGACACCTGAGAATAAAGGGAGAGAGGACAAGGTGGTGGACAAGATGGAGGGGTAAGATAATATGACAAGAAAAGGAGAATGAGGAAGGATGGATAAATCATATTAAAAGCATGCAGATGTTTTGTCATGTCCATTTCAAATAACAGCAAGTGCTGTTTTCACACAGCCATGATCCACAACTAAGCATTTCCAAATCTAACAGAAAAATCTAACCCCCCAGAACTAGATTAAAATAGTATTCCTTTTCATTCACCTGAATGAGCTTGCCTGGTGCAATGGAACCCAAAAGTGCAAACCCAACCAAAGTACACTACATGATCAAAAGTGGACACCTGCTCATCGAACATCTCATTCCAAAATCATGGGCAGTAATATGGAGTTGGTCCCGCCTTTGCTGCTATAACAGCCTGCACTCTTCTGGGAAGGCTTTTCACTAGATGTTGGAACATTGCTGCAGGGACTTGTTTCCATTCAGCCAAGAGCATTAGTGAGGTCAGGCACTGATGTTGGGCGATTAGGCCTGGCTGACAGTCGGCGTTACAATTCATCCCAAAGGTGTTCGATGGGGTTGAGGTCAGGGCTCTGTGCAGGCCAGTCAAGTTCTTCCACACCGATCTCGACAAACCATTTCTGTATGGGCCTTGCCCAAACTGTTGCCACAAAGTTGGAAGCACAGAATCGTCTATAATGTCATTGTATGCTGTAACTAAGGGGCCTGAACCATGAAAAACAGCCCCTTCCAGAAGGACAACCATCTCTGCAGCACTCCACCAATCAGGCCTTTATGGTAGAGTGGCCAGACAGAAGCCACTCCTCAGTAAAAGGCACATGACAGCACGCTTGGAGTTTGCCAAAAGGCACCTAAAGAATCTCAGAACATGAGAAACAAGATTATCTGGTCTGATGAAACCAAGATTGAACTCTTTGGCCTGAATACCAAGTGTCACGTCTGGAGGAAACATGGCACAATCCCTACGGTGTAGTATGGTGGTGGTAGCACCATGCTGTGGGGATATTTTTCAGCGGCAGGGACTGGCAGACTAGGCAGGATCAAGGGAAAGATGAACGGAGCAAAGTACAGAGAGATCATTGATGAAAACTTGCTCCAGAGCGCTCAGGACCTCAGACTGGGTCGAAGGTTCACCTTCCAACAGGACAACGACCCTAAGCACACAGCGAACACAATGCAGGAGTGGCTTCGGGACAAGTCTCTGAATGTCCTTGAGTGGCCCAGCCAGAGCCCGGACTTGAACCCGATCTAACATCTCTGGAGAGACCTGAAAATAGCTGTGCAGCGACGCTCCCCATCCAACCTAACAGAGCTTGAGAGGATCTGCAGAGCAGAACTGGAGAAACTCCCCAAATACAGGTGTGCCAAGCTTGTAGCGTCATACCCAAGAAGAATCAAGGCTGTAATCGCTGCCAAAGCTGCTTCAGCAAAGTACTGACTAAAGGGTCTGAATACTTACTTGCAAAAAAATTCTTACAACCTGTTTTTGCTTTTTCATTATGGGGTATTGTGTATTTAACTAGGCAAGACAGTTAAGAACAAATTCTTATTTACAATGACGGCCTACACCGGCCAAACCTGGACGACGCTGGGCCAATTGTGCACCGCCCTATGGGACTCCCAATCACGGCCGGTTGTGATACAGCCTGGAATCGAACCAGGGGGTCTGTAGTGACGCCTCAAGCACTGAGATGCAGTGCCTTAGACTGCTGCGCCACTCGGGAGGGAAAAAACGATTTAATCAATTTTAGAATAAGGCTGTAACGTAACAAAAGTCAAGGGGTCTGAATACTTTCCGAATGCACTGTATGCACTGTACTTGAAATTAGTACATTTAATAAACATTTCCTAAAAACACGAATCTCTTACCTCAAACAAACTGAACTTATTTGCAGGCCGCAGGCCCCCCGGCGACCCACCGGACCCTTTGGCGGGAGAGACATCCAGCAGAATGGCCTGCGAACCTGTCATACCCTGGCGCTCCCCTAGGCGGCGCTGCAGCAGGGCGTAGGCTAGAGAGCTGTCGGCCACCGAGCGGTAGAGGCTCTCCAGCCGCCCGTAGGTCAGGTAGTCCAGGATGTTTAGTCCGTTCTCGGTGAAGAGGCGCACAAATTGTGGCTTGTCATTGACCAGCGCGTCCGTCATGGAGTCCTGCAGGTCCTGGTACTGCAGGGGAGTTAGGGAGGTTGAGAGGTCAAAGGTGAGAGGTAACACAAAACAAAAATTATTGTTTCTTATTGTATAAGTACAGGTAGTCCCTTGCTTGTTTTCTTCCACGTGGTGCCTATGGGCAGCAGGTAGCCTAGTGGTTTGAGCGTTGGGCCAGTAATGGAAAGGTTGCTAGTTCGAATCACCAAGGTGAAGAATCTGTTGATGTGCCCTTGAGCAAGGCCCTTAACCCTGATTGCTCCAGGGTTGCCGTTGATAATGGCAGACCCTGGCTGTGAGCTCACTCTCAGGGGGATTTGGGATATGCAAAAAAAACATTTCCAATACACGCTTGTACATGTGTGACATAGGACAAATATAAACACTCTCCTATGTTCACTAATGAGCACAGCAGTCTACCAATACAGTGTCATGGGAGCTACCTTACTGTGCATGAGATGTTCATGACCTCTACACTCACTTAGAACAGCCTCAATTAATTTGGCATGGAAAGCGTTCCACAGGGATGTTGACTCCAATGCTTCCCACGGTTGGCTGAATGTCCTTTGGGTGGTGGACCATTCTTGATACACACAGGAAACTGTTGAGCATGAAAAACCCAGCAGTGTTGCAGTTCTTGACACAACCCGGTGTGCCTGGCACCTACTACCAAACCCTGTTCAAAGGCACTTAAAACGTTTGTCTTGCCCATTCATCCTCTGAATGGCAAACATACTCAATCCATGTCTCAATTGTCTCCCCTTCATCTACACTGACTGAAGTGGATTTAACAAGTGACATCAATAAGGGATCATAGGATTTACCTGGTTAGTCTATGTCATGGAAAGAGCAGGTGTTCTTAATGTTTTGTATACTCAGTGTATATCTAAACCTACAATGAAATGGCACATCAATTTGAATCTGAATCTGATGGAATAGGTCTTTGACAGCTGCTGTATAGATGGAACAGGCTGGGTCTCCCAAAGCCTTTGTGGCTAAAGTAGTGTATTATTTCTCTCGACGACCCAGACTCATGCCACTTTGCTCACACACAGAAGATCAACAGTCACACATCAATTCTATAGTTGTTAATCTCTTGTGGCTGTAAGAGAGAAATCATTTACTACTAAATTCTCTGTGGAGAAAATAACGTACTACTTTAGCCATGAAAGCATTGAGAAACCCTGTCCCGATTTGATCCCCTCCATTTCCCAATCCTCCTAGACCTTAAACATTTGTAGAGATGTTTATGCAATATGGTAAAAAGTCTACCTGCCCTCTGATAGGCTTGGTGGAATTTTCACCATAGTGCCTAGGGCCTACGGCAGGGATCATCAACTAGATTCAGCCGCGGGCCGATTTTTGTCTTGAGCGGATGGTCGGGTGGACGGAATATAATTACAAATAATATGTAGATGGCAAATTGACCACAAGAAGCCCAAACAGATATAATGTTTGACTAAAATATAATCATTTCAAACTTGGCTTACATTTGTATACGATCACGTTTCTCTCTATTATGCATGGGAATACCTGGGAACAGATTTCTTAAATTAATATCACTTGGAGCTGATTTCCTGGTGTTTTTAGTCTATTATTTCCCAAAAAAAGCTTGGGGAATACGGCTGTGTGCTGCCAGTTGGGGAATCCTGGCCTAGGGTCTAGGTGTTGATTGGGCACATGAGTGTCTCACCCTCCAGTGGATGTCTCCATTGAAGAGCTCACTCTTGGCGATGTCCACTCTGTTCCAGGTAACAGCCAGCTTCAGCTCTTCAGTGTAGGGGCTGGCTTCACTCGACACACGCTGCTTACTCGCTGACACAAACACACACGTGCATAGAGACACACGCATAGACACAGACAGACACACACACACACATGTCTTGACTTGAGGATAGTGTACACATACATCACCTTCACCATAATGTCAGACTAAGATGTATATTATAATGTCAGACACCATAATTCACTTGAACACCTAACATCTTTAGTTCAAATACAAATAGAGATCACTTCCTGTTCCGGTCGCATGGAGTGAGCACGGAATGCTGAGAAGATCACTGAGAAAACTAAGAAACCGCACTGTCGGCGCAATGGCGGGCACCGAATCGGGTTCGCAAGCTGCAGTGAGAGAAAATGAGCTGAATGAATCCGAACTGCCTATCCCCATCTGTTATTTCATATATGAAGAGATAGGCACAGCCATAGACAACAAGCTCCAAACAAGTCTGGAAACAATTAAGACATCAGTCGCCGAATGCAACGAGAAGATAGCCGTAGTCGAAGAAGCCATTTCTAATGTGGATGGCAGGGTGACTGAACTTGAAGAATCCCACACTTCTCTCCTTGAGGAAAACACCAAACTTCGCGACAAGCTTGAAGTTTTGGAAATGCACAATCGTAAATGTAATCTTCGTGTCACAGGATTTGATAACGACATTGAACAGGGAAATCCAATGGCTTACATGACAGCTTTCTTCACAGAACTGTTCCAGGCTGAGGAACTTCCCAGTGAACCAGCCGTGGAGAACACACATCAAATTGGATCAAAACCATCTTGGCATGCTGACAGACCCCGTGTGATGATCGTGAGGATGCAGCGCTACCAGGTCAAACACGCAATCATACAGTGGTCATACAGATGATTGTGGACTACAGGAAAAGAAGGACCGAGTACGCCCCCATTCTCATCGACGGGGCTGTAGAGGAGCAGGTTGAGAGCTTCCAGTTCCTTGGTGTCCACATCACCAACAAACTATCATTGTCCAAACACACCAAGACAATCGTGAAGAGGGCACGACAAAGCCTGTTCCCCCTCAGGAGACTGAAAAGATTTGGCATGGGTCCTCAGATCCTCAAAAAAGTTATACAGCTGCACCATCGAGAGCATCCTGACTGGTTGCATCACTGCCTGGTATGGCAACTGCTCGGCCTCCGACCGCAAGGCACAGAGGGTAGTGCGTACGGCCAGTACATCACTGGGGCCAAGCTTCCTGCCATCCAGGACCTCTATACCACGCAGTGTCAGCAGAAGGCCCTAAAAATGGTTTACTTAACACTTATTTTTCTTAAAACTGCATTGTTGGTTAATGGCTTGTAAGTAAGCATTTCACTGTAAGGTCTACACCTGTTGTATTCGGCGCATGTGACAAATAAAATTTGATTTGGTCAAGGAAGAAAGGAGATATTAACTTTCATGGGATGAAGTTAAAGATATTTCCCAACATGACTGCTGATATGATAAGGTATTTTGATAGGCTCTTCTAGTTAATTTACCTAGCAGATAAGAGTCAACCAAAAATATGATTACAGATAATCACAATATGATAGGATTCATGGACATACTGTATATTGTTTACTGATTTAAATCGTGGACTGATTTTTGGGCCTAGGGCGAAGCCTTGTAGGCTACACCCTTTTTATTTATTTTATTTATTTTTATTTCACCTTTATTTAACCAGGTAAGCCAGTTGAGAACAAGTTCTCATTTACAACTGCGACCTGGCCAAGATAAAGCAAAGCAGTGCGATAAAAACAACACAGAGTTACATATGGGGTAAAAAAAACATAAAGTCAAAAATACAACAGAAAATATATATACAGTGTGTGCAAATGTAGCAAGTTATGGAGGTAAGGCAATAAATAGGCTATAGTGCAAAATAATTACAATAGTATTAACACTGGAATGCTAGATGTGCAAGAGATTATGTGCAAATAGAGATACTGGGGTGCAAAAGAGCTAAATAAATAACAATATAGGGATGAGGTAGTTGGGTGGGCTAATTTCAGATGGGCTGTGTACAGGTGCAGTGATCGGTAAGGTGCTCTGACAACTGATGCTTAAAGTTAGTGAGGGAGATAAGAGTCTCCAGCTTCAGAGATTTTTGCAATTCGTTCCAGTCATTGGCAGCAGAGAACTGGAAGGAATGGCGGCCAAAGGAGGTGTTGGCTTTGGGAATGACCAGTGAGATATACCTGCTGGAGCGCAGACTACGGGTGGGTGCTGCTATGGTGACCAATGAGCTAAGATAAGGCGGGGATTTGCCTAGCAGTGATTTATAGATGGCCTGGAGCCAGTGGGTTTGACGACGAACATGTAGTGAGGACCAGCCAACAAGAGCGTACAGGTCACAGTGGTGGGTAGTGTATGGGGCTTTGGAGACAAAACGGATGGCACTGTGATAGACTACATCCAATTTGCTGAGTAGAGTGTTGGAGGCTATTTTGTAAATGACATCGCCGAAGTCAAGGATCGGTAGGATAGTCAGTTTTACGAGGGCATGTTTGGCAGCATGAGTGAAGGAGGCTTTGTTGCGAAATAGGAAGCCAATTCTAGATTTAACTTTGGATTAGAGATTCTTTATGTGAGTCTGGAAGGAGAGTTTACAGTCTAACCAGACACCTAGGTATTTGTAGTTGTCCACATACTCTAGGTCAGACCCGTCGAGAGTGGTGATTCTAGTCGGGTGGGCGGGTGCCAGCAGCGTTCGATTGAAAAGCATGCATTTAGTTTTACTAGTGTTTAAGAGCAGTTGGAGGCTACTGAAGGAGTGTTGTATGGCATTGAAGCTCGTTTGGAGGTTTGTTAACACAGTGTCCAATGAAGGGCCAGATGTATACAAAATGGTGTCGTCTGCGTAGAGGTGGATCTGAGAGTCACCAGCAGCAAGAGCGACATCATTGATATACACGGAGAAAAGTGTCGGCCCAAGAATTGAACCCTGTGGCACCCCCATAGAGACTGCCATAGGTCCAGACAACAGGCCCTCCGATTTGACACACTGAACTCTATCTGAGAAGTAGTTGGTGAACCAGGCGAGGCAGTCATTTGAGAAACCAAGGCTATTTAGTCTGCCAATAAGAATGTGGTGGTTGACAGAGTCGAAAGCCTTGGCCAAGTCGATGAAGACGGCTGCACAGTACTGTCTATTATCAATCGCGGTTATAATATCGTTTAGGACCTTGAGCTTGGCTGAAGTGCACCCATGACCAGCTCGGAAACCGGATTGCATAGCGGAGAAGGTACGGTGGTATTCGAAATGGTCGGTGATCTGTTTGTTAACTTGGCTTTCAAATACTTTCGAAAGGCAGGGCAGGATGGATATAGGTCTGTAGCAGTTTGGATCTAGAGTGTCACCCCCTTTGAAGAGGGGGGATGACCGTGGCAGCTTTCCAATCTCTGGGGATCTCAGACGTTATGAAAGAGAGGTTGAACAGACTAGTAATAGGGGTTGCGACAATTTCGGCGGCTAGTTTTAGAAAGAAAGGGTCCAGATTGTCTAGCCAAGCTGATTTGTAGGGGTCCAGATTTTGCAGCTCTTTCAAAACGTCAGCTGTCTGAATTTGTGTGAAGGAGAAGCGGGGGGCATGGGCAAGTTGCAGCGGAGGGTGCAGAGTTGGTGGCCGGGGTAGTGGTAGCCAGATGGAAAGCATGGCCAGCTGTAGCAAAATGCTTGTTGAAATTCTCGATTATTGTAGATTTATCGGTGGTGATAGTGTTTCCTAGCCTCAGTGCAGTGGGCAACTGGGAGGAAGTGCTCTTATTCTCCATGGACTTTACAGTGTCCCAAAACTTTTTGGAGTTAGTGCTACAGGATGCAAATTTCTGTTTGAAAAAGTTAGCCATTGCTTTCCTGACTGCTTGTGTATATTGGTTCCTAACTTCCCTGAAAAGTTGCATATCGCGGGGGCTATTTGATGCTAATGCAGTACGCCACAGGATGTTTTTGTGCTGGTCAAGGGCAGTCAAGTCTGAGGAGAACCAGGGGCTATATCGGTTCTTAGTTCTGTATTTTTTGAATGGGGCATGTTTATTTAAGATTGAGAGGAAATTACTTTTAAGGAACAACCAGGCATCCTCTACTGACGGAATGAGATCTATATCCATCCAGGATACCTGGGCCAGGTCAATTAGGAAGGCCTGCTCGCTAAAGTGTTTTAGGGAGCGTTTGACAGTGATGAGGAGTGGTCGTTTGACCGCGGACCCGTTACGGACGCAGGCAATAAGGCAGTGATCGCTGAGATCCTGGTTGAAGACAGCTGAGGTGTATTTAGAGGGTATGTTAGTCAGGATGATATCTATGAGGGTACCCATGTTACCCTAACCAAATCCAACCATGAATTATGCTTAGCCAACTAAACAGGCATGAATCATAAGTAATTTGCCCAACAAACAGTAATTTTAAAGGTCCTTTCTTTTTTTTATAACATGATCTATGCTCATTTGGTTAAAATGCAGATCTACGTTTCTCCTTTCATTGAGAGCATTATGAAAGTATTGTCCCGCTGCCCCTTTCTTTAGGCAATATTTTTCACCAATAGGCCTATCCCGTAATTTGTAGTAGGACCTACATGCAGAATGGATATTTCTGACCAAAATGTGTGAAAACAAACTACGTAATTAATTAAATAACTGGACTATTATAGATTAGGCTATTGCCGGTACGATAGTAGGCTATTGTAGCATTTCCCTATCCTTATATTTCTTTTTCGATATCACAAAACATGTATTCAGACCCCTTGACTTTTAACACATTTTGTTCCATTACAGCCTTATTCTAAAATGGATTCTAAAAAAATTCCCCTCATCAATCTACACACAATACCCCATAATGACAAAGCAAAAACAGGTTTTTAGAATTTTTTGAAAATGTATTAAATATAAAACATGGAAATATGACATTTACATAAGTATTCAGACCGTTTACTCAGTAAACGCACCTTTGGCAGCGATTACAGCCTCGAGTCTTCTTGGCTAAGACACTACAAGCTTGGCACACCTGTATTTGGGGAGTTTCTCCCATTCTTCTCTGCAGATCCTCAAGCTCTGTCAGGTTGGATGGGGAGCATTGCTGCATAGCTATTTTCAGGTCTCTCCAGAGATGTTCGATCAGGTTAAAATACGGGCTCTGGCTGTGCCACTCAAGGACATTCAGAGACTTGTCCTGAAGTGTCACGGTTTCGGCCGAGGCTGCTCCTCCTCCTGGTTCGGGCAGGCTTCGGCGGTCGTCGTCTCTGGAGTACTAGCTGCCACCGTTCTATGTTTCTATGTTTGATTGGTTTTGTCTGTTTGTTACACCTGTTCCTTGTTAGTGTTCATTATGCGTCCTATTTAGTTCTCTTGTGTTTGGTCAGGTGTTGTGTGTAATTGTTCGATGTCACGTGTTGTATTTCGTTCGTTGTTCTGTTCTCTCTGTATTCGTTTTGTTAGAGAGAGTCCCGCATGTTGTGCGCTTTTGATTTTGGTACATACCAGTGTGCGTAATTGTTCGCCTGTGGCCTGTTGCTGTGGTTGGCTTGTTTCCTTGGACTTCACTAAAGACATCTATTTTCGAACCTCTGTGTGTCCTGCGTGTGATTCCACGTTACCTCTACACTCAACCCTGACATAATTACACACCATCTCAATGGAATCAGCAGGAGCAACCGCACCCACGGAGATCATCGAGGAGCGCCTTCGTGGACAGGAGGACAGGATTAACCAAATCGGGCACGCCCTGGACAGAGTGATGAACACCCTCCATCGATGGGAGACAAGCGGAGTACCCACACCTCCACCTACCACACCATCACCATCGGTCAGCCCGCCTGTCCAACTTCCGGAACCCAGTGGGATTCGGCTCTCGCTCCCGAGGGCGTACGACGGCACCGCTGCCGGGTGTCAGGGGTTCCTGTTGCAAGTTGAACTCTACCTCGCCACCGTACACCCGGCGCCCTCGGGACACGAGAGCGTTTCCGCCCTAATCTCCTGTCTCACCGGCAAGGCGTTGGAGTGGGCCAATGCCGAATGGAGGAGAATAGACGCCGCAACTATCACCTATGCGGAGTTCTCCCGCCGCTTCCGTGCAGTGTTTGACCATCCACCGGAGGGGAAGGCGGCGGGGGAGCGTCTATTCTACCTCCGGCAGGGGATGAGGAGCGCTCAGGAGTTTGCACTGGAGTTCCGGACTCTAGCGGCAGATGCAGGGTGGAATGAGCGGGCACTCATAGACCACTTCCGCTGCAGCCTCCGGGAGGACGTCCGCAGAGAGTTGGCGTGCAGGGATACCACGCTATCATTTGACCAATTGGTTGACATGGCCATTCGGCTGGACACCCTGCTCGCTACCCGCGGGCGTCCCGGGTGGGGGTCGCCCATTCCACCCTCCAGCACCTCCGAGCCGAGCCCTATGGAGCTCGGAGGTGCTGGCGCTAGAGGACGGAGGAGAAGGAGCCCGAGGGGGGCCGTCCCCTGCACCAACTGTGGCCGTGGAGGGCACACCGCGGCTAGGTGCTGGGGAGGGTCTCCTGGTGGAGGAGAAGACAGGCCACACATTGGGGAGTCCTCCCAGGTGAGTAGGCGCCCCACTTACCCAGAGCTTTCTGTCGTCACAGTGCCACTTAGGATGGAGACGCAGGGGGGTCATGAGGAGACGATTCAGCTCTATCTGATCGACTCTCCTGCGTATCCGGTGGTGCTGGGACTTCCCTGGTTGATTACACATGATCCTACTATTCCGTGGCGAGAGAGGGCTCTTAAGGGGTGGTCTGCTCAGTGTGAGGGGCTATGTCTGGGTGTTTCCGTAGGGGTGACCTCGGTGGAGAGTCCGAACCAAATGCCCGCACTGCACATTCCCCCCGAGTATGAGGATTTAGCACTCGTGTTTAGCAAGACTAGAGCGGCGCGGTTGCCACCTCATAGACAGGGGGACTGTGCGATAGACCTCCAGGCAGGAGCTGCGCTCCCGCGGAGCCATGTGTATCCTTTGTCACAGGAGGAGAAGAGGGCGATGGAGACATACATTGCCGAGTCTCTGAGACAGGGATACATACGGCCCTCCACTTCACCCGCGTCCTCGAGCTTCTTTTTTGTGAAGAAAAAGGATGGAGGTTTGCGCCCGTGTATTGATTACCGCGGTCTCAATCAGATTACTGTGAAATATAGTTATCCACTCCCTCTGATTGCGACTATGACGGAGTCATTACACGGGGCACGGTTCTTTACAAAATTGGACCTCAGGAGCGCATATAACTTGGTGCGCATTAGAGAGGGCGATGAATGGAAGACAGCATTTAGTACTACCTCCGGTCATTACGAGTATCTCGTCATGCCATACGGGTTAATGAATGCTCCATCAGTCTTCCAATCCTTTGTAGATGAGATTTTCCGGGACATGCAGGGGCAGGGAGTAGTCGTGTACATAGACGATATTCTGGTGTACAGTTCTACCCGAGCCGAACATGTAGCCCTGGTGCGCCGAGTATTGTGGAGGCTGTTGAAGCATGACCTGTATGTCAAAGCAGAGAAATGTCTGTTCTTCCAGGAGTCGGTCTCCTTTTTGGGTTATCAGTTGTCTGCGTCAGGGGTGAGGATGGAGGTTGACCGTGTGTCAGCCGTGCATAATTGGCAAACCCCAACCACGGTTAAAGAGGTGCAGCAGTTCTTGGGTTTTGCGAATTACTACCGGAGGTTTATCCGGGGTTTTGGACAGGTGGCAGCTCCCATAACGTCCCTTCTGAAGGGGGGTCCGGTGCGCTTGCGGTGGTCAGCTGAGGCGGACAGGGCTTTTGGGAGACTGAAGGACCTGTTTACCTCGGCTCCAGTGCTGGCGCACCCGGATCCCGCTTTACCATTCCAAGTGGAGGTGGACGCGTCTGAAGCCGGTATCGGGGCCATTCTCTCACAACGGTCCGGCACACCACCTAAACTCCGCCCCTGTGCCTTTTATTCGAAAAAGCTCAGTCCGGCGGAGCGTAATTATGACGTAGGGGACAGGGAGCTGTTAGCCGTGGTACAAGCCCTAAAGGTGTGGAGGCATTGGCTTGAGGGGGCTCAACACCCTTTTCTCATTTTGACTGACCACCGTAACCTGGAATACATTCGGGCAGCTAGGAGACTGAATCCTCGCCAGGCTCGGTGGACTATGTTTCTAGCCCGGTTCGTGTTTAAGATCACTTACATCCCTGGGTCCCAGAACGGGAAGGCAGATGCCCTGTCTCGGCGGTATGACACGGAGTAGAGGTCCGTTGAGCCCACTCCCATACTACCTAAGTCTTGTCTGGTTGCACCGGTGGTATGGGAGGTCGATGCGGAGATCGAGCGGGCGTTACGCACCGACCCTAGCCCTCCACAGTGTCCGGTGGGTCGGACGTACGTCCCGCTCGAGGTCCGGGATCGACTCATTTATTGGGCTCACACGTCACCCTCCTCTGGGCATCCAGGTATTGGCCGGACAGTGCACTGCCTTAGCACAAAGTACTGGTGGCCAACGTTAGCCAGGGATGTGAGGATGTATGTCTCCTCCTGCTCGGTGTGTGCCCAGTGTAAGGCGCCCAGACACTTGCCCAGGGGTAAGTTACAACCCCTGCCCGTTCCACAACGACCCTGGTCTCACCTCTCGGTGGATTTTGTTACAGACCTTCCCCCCTCACAGGGGAATACCACCATCCTGGTCGTTGTGGATCGGTTCTCGAAGGCCTGTCGTCTCCTTCCCATGCCGGGTCTGCCTACTGCCCTACAGACCGCTGAGGCTTTATTTACCCACGTCTTCCGGCATTACGGGGTACCCGAGGATATAGTGTCTGATCGAGGCCCCCAGTTTACCTCCAGAGTCTGGAGAGCGTTTATGGAACGGTTGGGGGTTTTGGTGAGCCATACCTCGGGTTACCACCCGGAGAGTAATGGGCAGGTCGAACGTGTCAACCAGGATGTGGGTAGGTTTCTGAGGTCGTATTGCCAGGGCCGGCCGGAGGAGTGGGCGAGATATGTTCCCTGGGCCGAGATGGCACAGAACTCTCTCCGCCACTCCTCCACTAAACTAACCCCTTTCCAGTGTGTGTTGGGGTACCAGCCGGTTCTGGCACCTTGGCATGAGAGCCAGATCGAGGCCCCTGCGGTGGATGAGTGGGTGCGGCGCTCGGAGGAGACGTGGAACGCTGCCCACATCCATCTGCAGCGAGCCATCCGTCGACATAAGATGAGCGCTGATCTCCACCGCAGTGAGGGGCCAGTGTACGCACCTGGAGATCGAGTCTGGCTCTCAACCAGAAACCTGCCCCTCCGCCTGCCCTGCCGGAAGCTGGGTCGGCGGTTTGTGGGGCCTTTTAAAGTCCTGAGGAGATTGAACGAGGTGTGTTACAGGTTACAACTGCCCATTGATTACAGGAGAATTAACCCCTCGTTCCATGTGTCTCTCCTCAGGCCGGTGGTAGCTGGTCCACTCCAGGACTATGAGATAGAAGAGACTCCTCCGCCCCCATTGGACATCGAGGGGGCTCCGGCGTACACTGTTCGGTCCATCCTAGATTCGAGACGCCGGATGGGGGGTCTCCAATATCTCGTGGAGTGGGAGGGGTACGGCCCGGAGGAGCGGTGCTGGGTGCCGAGGAGAGACATCCTAGACCCGTCTCTTCTGACCGAGTTCCATCGTGGTCATCCTACGCGCCCTGCTCCGCGTCTTCCTGGTCGTCCACGAGGCCGGGGTCGGCGCACGGCTGGAGCCGCGCGTCAAGGGGGGGGTACTGTCACGGTTTCGGCCGAGGCTGCTCCTCCTCCTGGTTCGGGCAGGCTTCGGCGGTCGTCGTCTCCGGAGTACTAGCTGCCACCGTTCTATGTTTCTATGTTTGATTGGTTTTGTCTGTTTGTTACACCTGTTCCTTGTTAGTGTTCATTATGCGTCCTATTTAGTTATCTTGTGTTTGGTCAGGTGTTGTGTGTAATTGTTCGATGTCACGTGTTGTATTTCGTTCGTTGTTCTGTTCTCTCTGTATTCGTTTTGTTAGAGAGAGTCCCGCATGTTGTGCGCTTTTGATTTTGGTACTTACCAGTGTGCGTAATTGTTCGCCTGTGGCCTGTTGCCGTGGTTGGCTTGTTTCCTTGGACTTCACTAAAGACATCTATTTTCGAACCTCTGTGTGTCCTGCGTGTGATTCCACGTTACCTCTACAGTCAATCCTGACATGAAGCCACTCCTGCGTTGTCTTAGCTGTGTGCTTAGGGTCGTTGTCCTGTTGGAAGGTGTACTTTCGCCCCAGTCTGAGGTCCTGAGCGCCCTGGAGCATGTTTTCATCAAGGATCTCTCTGTACTTTGCTCCATTCATCTTTCCCTCGAGCCTGACTAGACTCCCAGTCCCTGTCGCTGAAAAACATCCCCACAGCATGATGCTGCCACCAAGATGCTTCACCGTAGGGATGGTACCAGGTTTCCTCCAGACGTGATGATAGGCATTCAGGCCAAAGAGTTCAATCTTGGTTTCATCAAACCAGAGAATCTTGTTTCTCATGGTCTGAGAGTCTAGAAGTTCCTCCTCTGTAATTAGTCCTTCACGTGAGTCTTTCTGTACAGCTGTTAATGGAGATGGAGAAGACTGAAATGAAAACATATTCTTAGAGTACTGTCACGACTCCCTCCGAAATTGCCTCATCTCCTTGTTCGGGCAGGCTTTCGGCTTTCGTCGTCACCGGCCTTCTAGCCAATGCCGCTGCTCTTTTCATCATTCCATTTGTTTTGGCTTGGTTTTCACACACACCTGGTACATATCCCCTCATCAGTCTCTGTATAATTATTCCCTCTGCTCCCCCATGTCTTTGTGTGTTATTGTTCCATGCGGAGGTGTCGCTAGCTCGTGTTGAGCATTATGTTACTTTTATCACCGGGATTTTCACCCGTGTGTTTTGTTTTCCAGGAATGCATTTAAGTCGCACTGTATTTTGTTTACGCATTGCTGCGGACTGCTGTATTGGCCAAATAACCCTATGCTTTGATTCACACCTCCTGCGCCTGGCTCCGTCCTACTCACCTCGTTACAAGTACTTTGCTTCCTAGTTCAAAATATTGTTTGGTGAATCATGGATGACAAAATTATTTTGGTAGCAGTTCTACAGTGAGGGAAAAAAGTATTTGATCCCCTGCTGATTTTGTAAGTTTGCCCACTGACAAAGCCATGGTCAGCCTATCATTTTAATGGTAAGTTTATTTGAACAGTGAGAGACAGAATAACAACAACAAAATCCAGAAAAATGCATGTCAAAAATGTTATAAATTGATTTGCATTTTAATGAGGGAAATAAGTATTTGACCCCTCTGCAAAACATGACTTAGTACTTGGTGGCAAAACCCTTGTTGGCAATCACAGAGGTCAGACGTTTCTTGTAGTTGGCCACCAGGTATGCACACATCTCAGGAGGGATTTTGTCCCACTCCTCTTTGCAGATCTTCTCCAAGTCATTAAGGTTTTGAGGCTGATGTTTGGCAACTCGAACCTTCAGCTCCCTCCACAGATTTTCTATGGGATTAAGGTCTGGGGACTGGCTAGGCCTCTCCAGGACCTTAATGTGCTTCTTCTTGAGCCACTCCTTTGTTGCCTTGGCCGTGTGTTTTGGGTCATTGTCATGCTGGAATACCCATCCACGACCCATTTTCAATGCCCTGGCTAAGGGAAGGAGGTTCTCACCCAAGATTTGACGGTACATGGCCCCGTCCATCGTCCCTTTGATACGATAAATTGTCCTGTCCCCTTAGCAGAAAAACACCCCCAAAGCATAATGTTTCCACCTCCATGTTTGACGGTGGGGATGGTGTTCTTGGGGTCATAGGCAGCATTCCTCCTCCTCCAAACACGGCGAGTTGAGTTGATGGCAAAGAGCTCGATTTTGGTCTCATCTGACCACAACACTTTCACCCAGTTCTCCTCTGAATCATTCAGATGTTCATTGGCAAACTTCAGACGGGCCTGTATGTGTGCTTTCTTGAGCAGGGGGACCTTGCGGGCGCTGCAGGATTTCAGTCCTTCACGGCGTAGTGTGTTACCAATTGTTTTCTTGGTGACTATGGTCCCAGCTGCCTTGAGATCATTGACAAGATCCTCCCGTTCTGGGCTGATTCCTCACCGTTCTCATGATCATTGCAACTCCACAAGGTGAGAACTTACATGAAGCCCCAGGCCAAGGGAGATTGACAGTTATTTTGTGTTTCTTCCATTTGCGAATAATCTCACCAACTGTTGTCACCTTCTCACCAAGCTGCTTGGCGATGGTCTTGTAGCCCATTTCAGCCTTGTGTAGGTCTACAATCTTTTCCCTGACATCCTTGGAGAGCTCTTTGGTCTTGGCCATGGTGGAGAGTTTGGAATCTGATTGATTGATTGCTTCGGTGGACAGGTGTCTTTTATACAGGTAAAAAACTGAGATTAGGAGCACTCCCTTTAAGAGTGTGCTCCTAATCTCAGCTCGTTACCTGTATAAAAGACACCTGGGAGCCAGACATCTTTCTGATTGAGAGGGGGTCAAATACTTATTTCCCTCATTAACATGCAAATCAATTTATAACATTTTTTACATGCGTTTTTCTGGATTTTTTTGTTGTTATTCTGTCTCTCACTGTTCAAATAAACCTACCATTAAAATTATAGACTGATCATGTCTTTGTCAGTGGGCAAACGTACAAAATCAGCAGGGGATCAAATACTTTTTTCCCTCACTGTATGTTGAAGATTTAAAAAATAATTTATATTTTCCTAATATTCCATTCAGTTAACTTTATTTTTATAATATATTACAGTTTATCTTTCTTGAAGAAGTTCCTCCTTTTTCTCTAAATTATTCTGTGCCTCTATGTTACAGTTTTTATTGCTCTCTATCTGTACTGTTAGTTCCTCTATTTCCTTTGTTAAGATGAACTCTTTTACCTAAATAGTTTTTGTTTTAAAGATGAGTATTGAATTGTGTGGCCTCTGAAGGCACATTTAAAAAGTGTCCCATACAGTAAGGGATCAGCTGAACCTAGGCTATGTAGGAAAAAGTTAATTATAAATGATTCCATCTTGGTTAAAAACAAGTTGTCATCCAGTGGGATTTGATTAAATTTCCAATATCTTCGCCCTCGCGGAAATTCCGGAAGAGTAATGTGTATACCAATTATCCGACCGCATTCTGTCCCCTATCAACACTCTTTTAACTTTTGGTGCCAGCGGAAATGACATAAGAAAATAATCAAGACGACTAGCTTGATTGAGCCTCAGCCATGTATATCTCACTAGGTCAGGATATTTAAGCCACCATATATCCACTAGTTCCAATATATCCATAATATTCGTGATTTCCTTAAGTGCATGAGGGTGATAGTTTGTAGTGTGATTTCCTTTAAGGTCCATTGAGGTACTTAAAACCGTATCATACTGTATATACAGGGGGGTACCGGTGCAGAGTCAATGTGCGGGGGCACCGGCTAGTAGAGGTAGTTGAAGTAATATGTACATGTGGGTAGAGTTAAAGTGACTATGCATAAATAATTAACAGAGTAGCAGCAGCGTAAAAAGATGGGGTGGGGGGGCAGTGCAAATAGTCCGGGTAGCCATGATTAGCTGTTCAGGAGTCTTATGGCTTGGGGGTAGAAGCTGTTGAGAAGTCTTTTGGACCTAGACTTGGCACTCCGGTACCGCTTGCCGTGCGGTAGCAGAGAGAACAGTCTATGACTAGGGTGGCTGGAGTCTTTGACAATTTAGAGGGCCTTCCTCTGACACCGCCTGGTATAGAGGTCCTGGATGGTAGGAAGCTTGGCCCCAGTGATGTACTGGGTCGTACGCACTACCTTCTGTAGTGCCTTGCGGTCGGAGGCCGAGCAGTTGCCATACCAGGCGGTGATGCAACCAGTCAGGATGCTCTCGATGGTGCAGCTGTATAATATTTTGAGGATCTGAGGACCCATGCCGAATCTTTTCAGTCTCTTGAGGGGGAATAGGCTTTGTCGTGCCCTCTTCACGACTGTCTTGGTGTGTTTGGACCATGATAGTTCGTTGGTGATGTGGACACCTAGGAACTTGAAGCTCTCAACCTGTTCCACTACAGCCCCGTCGATGAGAATGGGGGCGTGCTCAGTCCTCTTTTTTTTCCTGTAGTCCACAATCATCTCCTTTGTCTTGGTCACGTTGAGGGAGAGGTTGTTATCCTGGCTCCACACGGCCAGGTCTCTGACCTCCTCCCTATAGGCTGTCTCATCGTTGTCTGTGATCAGGCCTACCACTGTTGTGTCGTCGGCAAACTTAATGATGGTGTTGGAGTCGTGCCTGGCCATGCAGTCATGGGTGAACAGGGAGCACAGGAGGGGACTGAGCACGCACCCCTGAGGGGCCCCCGTGTTGAGGATCAGTGTGGCAGATGTGTTGTTACCTACCCTTACCACATGGGGGCGGCCCGTCAGGAAGTCCAGGATCCAGGATCCAGTTGCAGAGGGAGGTGTTTAGTCCCAGGATCCTTAGCTTAGTGATGAGCTTTGAGGGCACTATGGTGTTGAATGCTGAGCCGTAGTCAATGAATAGCATTCTCACGTAGGTGTTCCTCTTGTCCAGGTGGGAAAGAGCAGTGTGGAGTGCAATAGAGATTGCATCATCTGTGGATCTGTTGGGGCGGTATGCAAATTGGAGTGGGTCTAGGGTTTCTGGGATAATGGTGTTGATGTGAGCCATGACCAGCCTTTCAAAGCACTTCATGGCTACAGACGTCAGTGCTACGGGTCGGTAGTCATTTAGGCAGGTTATCTTAGTGTCCTTGGGCACGGGGACTATGGTGGTCTGCTTGAAACATGTTGGTATTACAGACTCAGTCAGGGACATGTTGAAAATGTCAGTGAAGACACTTGCCAGTTGGTCAGCACATGCTCGGAGTACACGTCCTGGTAATCCGTCTGGCCCTGCGGCCTTGTGAATGTTGACCTGCTTAAAAGTCTTACTCACATCGGCTACGGAGAGCGTGATCACATAGTCGTATAGAACAGCTGGTGCTCTCATTCATGCTTCAGTGTTGCTTGCCTCGAAGCGAGCATAGAGGTGGTTTAGCTCGTCTGGTAGGCTTGTGTCACTGGGAAGCTTGCGGCTGTACTTCCCTTTGTAGTATGTAATAGTTTTCAAGCCATGCCACATCCGACGAGCGTCAGAGCCGGTGTAGTACGATTAAATCTTAGTCCTGTAATGACTCTTTGCCTGTTTGATGGTTTGTCGGAGGGCATAGCGGAATTTCTTATAAGCGTCCGGGTTAGAGTCCCGCTCCTTGAAAGCGGCAGCTCTACCCTTTAGCTCAGTGCGGATGTTTCCTGTAATCCATGGCTTCTGGTTGGGGTATGTACGTACGGTCACTGTGGGGACGACATCATCGATGCACTTATTGATGAAGCCAGTGACTGATGTGGTGTGCTCCTCAATGCTATCTGAAGAATCCCGGAACATGTTCCAGTCTGTGCTAGCAAAACAGTCCTGTAGCTTAGCATCTGCGTCATCTGACCACTTTTTTATTAACCAAGTCACTGGTGCTTCCTGCTTTAGTTTTTGGTGCGAGATGCAGGCACGAGGTATACCGGTATATCTATGTTTAGATCTAGGTTGCTATTTCTACGTTTGGCCGGGTGTGATTCCCAATCAGAGGCAGCTGTCGCTCGTTGTCTCTGATTGGGGATCATACTTAGGCAGCCAGTTTTCCTGTCTGGGTTGTGGGATCTTGTTTGTGTTTCGGTGAGTTTGGCTTGTTTGTGTATAGCCTTCCGACGTCACGTTTCGTTGACTTTCGTTGTTTTGTCAGTGTGTATTCAGTTAATAAACATGTTCGCATACCACGCTGCACCTTGGTCTGACCCGTCTCTCAACGATCGTAACAGAAGATCCCACCAAAAATGGACCAAGCAGCGTGCCCAGGAGCAGACACCCTGGACACAGGTGAGGAAGTCATTTTGGACTTGGGAGGAGATATTGGCTGGTGGAGGACCTTGGGCGAAGGAGGAAGCCTAGGCAGGAGAGGAACACAAAAGGCGCCGGCCGAGGAGGAAGCCCGAGAGACAGCCCCAATAAAAAATGATTGGGGGGCTAAAAGGTTGGTAGGGGATCGATAAAGAAGAGCCCCGACCACTGCACTCGTGGGGGCTCAGGGAGGAGTCCTCACTGGAGGAGGACTGGGCACGGAGAGTAAAAGACTGGTACAGTCGGAGATCTCTAACGTCAGTTCCCAGTCCGGTATACCTCGTGCCTGCATCTCGCACCAAGCTAGTGGTGCGTGTTCCCAGTCCGGCCCGGCCCGTACCTGCTCCCCGCACCAAGCCAATGGTGCGTGTTCCCAGTCCAGTACGGCCCGTCCCTGCTCCTCGCACCAAACAAGTGGTGTATGTTCCCAGTCCAGTACGGCCCGTCCCTGCTCCTCGCACCAAACCAGTGGTGCGTGTCGCCAGCCCGGTACGCCCCGTCCCTGCTCCTCGCACCAAACCAGTGGTGCATGTTCCCAGTCCAGTACGGCCCGTCCCTGCTCCTCGCACCAGACCAGTGGTGCGTGTCTCCAGTCCGGCCCGGCCCGTTCCTGCTCCTCGCACCAGACCAGTGGTCCAGCTCCGGTCGGTTGTTCCACTCCGGAGCCAGAGCAGTCCGCTCCACCAGTGCCTTGTTCAGCTCCGGTCAACGGTTCCACTCCGGAGCCAGAGCAGTCCACTCCACCGGTGCCTGATCCAGCTCCGGTCGGTTGCTCCACTCCGGAGCCAGAGCATTCCGCTCCACCGGTGCCCAAGCCAGCTCCGGTCAGCGGCTCCACTCCGGAGTCAGAGCATTCCGCTCCACCGGGGTCCAGTCCAGCTCCGGTCAACGGCTCCACTCCGGAGCCAGAGCAGTCCGCTCCACCGGTGCCCAAGCCAGCTCCGGTCAGCAGCTCCACTCCAGAGCCAGAGCAGTCCGCTCCACCGGGATCCGGTTCAGCTCCGGTCAGCGGCTCCACTCCGGGTCCAGAAGTCAGCCCCTCTCTAGGTTCGGAGTTTCCCACACCAGGGTCCAGACAGGGATCGGTGCATCGTGGGAGGACTGAGAGGGGAAGCTCCGCGTTGAGGTCCAGACCGGTCCAGGGGTGCAACGCGGAGTCAGTAAGGGAGGAGACGTCACGCCCGGAGCCGGAGCCGCCACCGAGGCTGGAAGCCCACCAGAACCCTCCCCTGTTAAGTCAGGTTTGTGCGGCCGGAGTCCGCACCTTTGGGGGAGGGTACTGTCACGCCCTGACCTATAGAACTCTAGTTAGTTTGGTCAGGGTGTGCATGTTTAGTTCGATGTTGTGGTAGATCTATGTTTAGATCTAGGTTGCTATTTCTACGTTTGGCCGGGTGTGATTCCCAATCAGAGGCAGCTGTCGCTCGTTGTCTCTGATTGGGGATCATACTTAGGCAGCCAGTTTTCCTGCCTGGGTTGTGGGATCTTGTTTGTGTTTCGGTGAGTTTGGCTTGTTTGTGTATAGCCTTCCGACATCACGTTTCGTTGACTTTTGTTGTTTTGTCAGTGTGTATTCAGATAATAAACATGTTCGCATACCACGCTGCACCTTGGTCTGACCCGTCTCTCAACGATCGTGACAGGAACAAATGTGTCTGCTTGTATATTTAGCAATGAATCCGCTGATAGAGCCATTGGACGTCTTTCAGAGATCTTCCTATCGAACAAGGACAACCATATCTACACCCACAAAAATGAATAGTGCGATCAGTATAACATACACTACTGGTCAAACGTTTTAGAACACCTACTCATCAAAGAGTTTTTCTTTATTTTTACTATTTTCTACATTGTAGAATAATAGTGAAGACATCAAAACTATGAAATAACACATATGGAATCATGTAGTAACCAAAAAAGTATTAAACAAATGAAAATATATTTTATATTGAGATTCTTCAAATAGCCACCCTTTGCCTTGATGACATGGCTTTAGAAGCTTCTGATGTCATGGCTTTAGAAGCTTCTGATAGGCTAACTGACATCATTTGAGTCAATTGGAGGTGTACCTGTGGATGTATTTCAAGGAAGGAAAATTATGTGGATATATTGAAGCAACATCTCAAGACATCAGTCAGGAAGTTAAAGCTTGGTCACAAATGGGTCTTCCAAATGGACAATGACCCCAAGCATACTTCCAAAGTTGTGGCAAAATGGCTTAAGGACAACAAAGTCAAGGTATTGGAGTGGCCATCACAAAGTCCTGACCTCAATCCTATAGAAAATATGTGGGCAGAACTGAAAAAGCGTGTGCGAGCAAGGATGCCTACAAACCTGACTCAGTTACACCAGCTCTGTCAGGAGGAATGGGCCAAAATTCACCCAACTTATTGTGGGAAGCTTGTGGAAGGCTACCCAAAACGTTTGACCCAAGTTAAACAATTTAAAGGCAATGCTACCGAATACTAATTGAGTGTATGTAAACTTCTGACCCACTGGGAATGTGATGAAAGATATAAAAGCTGAAATAAATCATTCTCTCTACTATTATTCTGACGTTTCACATTCTTAGAATAAAGTGGTGATCCTAACTGACCTAAGACAGGGAAGTTTTACTAGGATTAAATGTCAGGAATTGTGTTTAAATGTATTTGGCTAAGGTGTATGTAAACTTCCGACTTCAACTGTATATATATATATATATCTTACCAATGGAAAGAAAATATGTTGTTCCTATAAAACTCACAAGCTACAGTTTAAAATTATACATAAGTTACAAACTACACCAGTTGTCAGAAATAAATATGACCATGCATGTTCTGGGGAATGTCCCAAATGTAAGCAGCACAAAGTATGTATATACATCTTATCTAGTACTGTCCCATTGTTTAAGATTTCTGGAAAGAGGTGGAAAGGGACATCTCAAATATTTTGGCCTCTCCAGTTGGTTTACAGCCTCTCCAATGCGTTCTGGGTCTACACTCGGCAAACCCTGCACTGAAATGTCATTTTAAAAATCTTTGCTCTAATGTGGTACGCGGCTAGATTAACAATTCTTCAATTCTTCAATTCTTCAATGACACGAAAACAAAAAAAATCCTGGTGGCTCAGAAACCTGTTGTGGTTGTTTCCTGGAAAGACTGACACGTTTTTGCATACAGTGCCTTCGGAAAGTATTCCGACCCCTTGTCTTTTTCCATATTTTGTTATGTTATAGGCTTATTCTAAAATGTATTAAATTGTTTTTTTTCCCCGTCATCAATCTACACACAATACCCCATAATGACAAAGAAACAGTAAAAAAAAAAATACATTGCTAATTTATAACAAATACAATAATAATAGTACATTTACATAAGAATTCAGACCCTTTACTCAGTACTTTGTTGAAGCACCTTTGGCAGAGATTACAGCATCGAGTCTTCTTGGGTATGACGTTACAAGCTTGGCACACCTGTATATGGGGAGTTTCTCCCATTCTTCTCTGCATATCCTCTCAAGCTCTGTCAGGTTGGATGGGGAGCGTTGCTGCACAGCTATTTTCAGGTCTCTCCAGAGATGTTTGATTGGGTTCAAGCCCGGGCTCAGAGTCTTGTCCCAAAGCCACTCCTGCGTTGTCTTGGCTCTGTGCTTAGGGACGTTGTCCTGTTGGAAGGTGAACATTCGCCCCAGTCTGAGGTCCTGAGCGCTCTGGAGCAGGTTTTCATCAAGGATCTCTCTGTACTTTGCTCCGTTCATCTTTCCCTCGATCCTGATTAGTCTCCCAGTCCCTGCCGCTGAAAAACATCCCCACAGCATGATGCTGCCACCAACATGCTTCACCGTAGGGATTGTGCCAGGTTTCCTCCAGATGTGGCACAAAGAGTTAAATCTTGTTTTCCATGGTCTGAAAGTCTTTAGGTGCCTTTTGGCAAACTAAGCGGGCTGTCATGTGCCTTTTACTGAGGAGTGGCTTCCATCTGGCCACTCTACTATAACGGCCTGATTGGTGGAGTGCTGCAGAGATGATTGTCCTTCTGGAAGGTTCTCCCATCTCCACAGTGGAACTCTAGAGCTCTGTCAGAGTGACCATCGGGTTCTTGGTCACCTCCCTGACCAAGGCCCTTCTCTCCCGATTGCTCAGTTTGGCCGGGCGGCCAGCTCTAGGAAGAGTCTTCGTGGTTACAAACTTATTCCATTTAAGAATGATGGAAGCCACTGTGTTCTTGGGTACTTTCAATGCTGCAGAATTGTTTTGGTACCCTTCCCCAGATCTGTGCCTCGACAATATCCTGTCTCGGAGCTCTAATGACAATTCCTTCGACCTCATGGCTTGGTTTCTGGGCTGACATGCACTGTCAACTGTGGGACCTTTCCAAATCATGAGCAATCAATTGAATTTACCACAGGTGGACTCCAATCAAGTTGTAGAAACATCTCAAGGATGATCAATGGAAACAGGATGCACCTGAGCTCAATTTTGAGTCTCATAGCAAAGGGTCTGAATACTTATGTGAATAAGATATTTATGTTATTATTTTTAATACATTTGCAAAAATGTCTAAAAATCTGTTTTCGCTTTGTCATTATGGTGTATCGTGTGTAGATCGATGAGGATTCTTAAAAAAAAAATGCATTTTAGGATAAGGCTGTAACGTAACAAAATGAGGAAAAAGTCAAGGGGACTGAGTACTTTCAGAAGGCACTGTATCTGGAGCCCTGTAGTTCGGTTTATAGGAGATGAGTGTGCAAATATACTATTGAAGGGGATTGACAACCCATAACCCACCAAGCATCTGGGTGTTGCTGTTTGTACCATTGGAATCCAATACTTCTAATAATTTGTTTGGGTGGGAAGGGGAATAGGGAGAGGGATGGGAAAGGGAAGGGATATACATCTTTATCATCGAAGAACAATTGTTAAAAAAGATAACTGTAAAATGCAGTGACATTATTTTCTCATTTGCCTATTCTAGCTTGTTTTACTCTTGGAAGACATGGACATCGCTGGGTTTTTCTGTTCATTTTTTTGTCACCATGATGAAATCGGGGAGGGGACTGTGTATTTGTCTCTGTCTTTTTGCTTGTATGTATTTTGGACATGTTCATTGCTCTTTGTTATTGTTGGTTTTGTCTGTATGGAAAATGCTGAATAAAATGTTCAAAAATAAAATAAAATAAAAATAGAGGACTGGTTTGGAATTATGTCCTGCATCAGCTTATACAGTATGGATCAGCGGTGTGAACCGTGGATACATATGGGCTGAAGCCAAATTATCCCACTGCAATGTTTGCATTTGCGAAACGGGGGTGATACGGTGTATCATACCTCTAACCAAGGCTTTGAGCAGGACCGTGTCAAAGTCGTCTGGTCCCTCCTGCTCTCCATGGTAGACAGTGATCAGATCCCTATTCTGGTAGATGCTCAGAACCTGTGGACATGGGAGAGTGAGGAGAGATGCTGAGGTGTAGGTGAAAATAGTATGATGACCAGTTTGGCAAACTGTTCTAGGACAATATTTGAGAGGCTCTTTATTGTGGTCAGGCTTTTCAATGTCAATTGAAATAAATATGTTGAAAACCTATCCAATCCTTTCACCTGTTTGTGGTAATGAGGGAAAGGAGATGAAGAGAGGAAGCCGTCAAAGAGTATTTATTACAAGACAATGCTTAGTGGAGAAAATTATCCTTTGCAGCAAAAGGCTGCTCCACATTCTCCCCTGCTCTTACCCGTTCTACCAGTTTGTCCATCTCTGTTTCGGACGGAAAGTGCTTTCTAACCCTCTCGGCCACTCTGTCTTTAAGGTCCACACTAGGTCCCGCCTCCCCCTCCCCCTCAGTGGAGGACAGCAAAGGGGGCGTAGACGATAGGCTCTCCAGGATGTCACTCACGAGGTCGGCCACACCCCCTGACCCAGCCAGCACCAGCCAGGGCATGGAGTTCCTCAGAGAGAGATCCAACCGCTGAAAAGGAGAGCGAGAGAGTAAGAGAGGACGGAGGAGGGAAGTATGGGAGGGAGGAGTGAGGGTGATATACAAGCCTTGCAATATACACAGATAGCAATGAGCAACTAATGGATTGATTATCAAAAAGAGTTAGTAAATAAAAATACTCAGACTATAAGAAATTAAATCATGTGATTGTACCTCCAGCATGGTTGTCTCTCCAGATATCAGCATGCACAGGACGGGGATGTCAATGCTTCCACTGCCTGACAGACAGACATTCAGAAATTATTACAACTTCCAACAAAAACAACTAAGTAACAGCTTGAAATTTCTCAAAAGTTTCTGTGACTATTTGTGGCAGGTAGTGCAGCTAAACCAAGAAAGCACTAGTGTAATTACAGGGTTCCTACAAAGATATATGAGAAACATAATTTGAAGAATACCAACGTTTTTAGCGCAATGCATTTTGTTAATGTGTGTTACTGTACTAAGAGTTAATCGTCTAAGATTACCTTTTCAACTCTGTGTGCCTGCATTTACATGTTGATAAGCTCATTGAAAAGACATGATGTGACATGTAATGGCTAGTCCGGCATGCTCTCCTACACTTGGCAGAATAACTAGACTACAGTGAGGGAAAAAAGTATTTGATCCCCTGCTGATTTTGTACGTTTGCCCACTGACAAAGAAATGATCAGTCTATAAATTTAAAGGTAGGTTTATTTGAACAGTGAGAGACAGAATAACAACAAAAACATCCAGAAAAACACATGTCAAAAATGTTATAAATTGATTTGCATTTTAATGAGGGAAATTAGTATTTGACCCCTCTGCAAAACATTACTTAGTGGCAAATCCCTTGTTGGCAATCACAGAGGTCAGACATTTCTTGTAGTTGGCCACCAGGTTTGCACACATCTTAGGAGGGATTTTGTTCCACTCCTCTTTGCAGATCTTCTCCAAGTCATTAAGGTTTCGAGGCTGACGTTTGGCAACTCGAACCTTCAGCTCCCTCCACATATTTTCTATGGGATTAAGGTCTGGAGACTGGCTAGGCCACTCCAGGACCTTAATGTGCTTCTTCTTGAGCCACTCCTTTGTTGCCTTGGCCGTGTGTTTTGGGTCATTGTCATGCTGGAATACCCATCCATGACCCATTTTCAATGCCCTGGCTGAGGGAAGGAGGTTCTCACCCAAGATTTGACGGTACATGGCCCCGTCCATCGTCTCTTTGATGCGGTGAAGTTGTCCTGTCCCCTTAGCAGAAAAACACCCCCAAAGCATATTGTTTCCACCTCCATGTTTTACGGGGGGATGGTGTTCTTGGGGTCATAGGCAGCATTCCTCCTCCTCCAAACGCAGCGAGTTGAGTTGATGCCAAAGAGCTCGATTTTGGTCTCATCTGACCACAACACTTTCACCCAGTTCTCCTCTGAATCATTCAGATGTTCATTGGCAAACTTCAGACGGGCCTGTATATGTGCTTTCTTGAGCAGGGGGACCTTGCGGGCGCTGCAGGATTTCAGTCCTTCACGGCGTAGTGTGTTAACAATTGTTTTCTTGGTGACTATGGTCCCAGCTGCCTTGAGATCATTGACAAGATCCTCCTGTGTAGTTCTGGGCTGATTCCTCACCATTCTCATGATCATTGCAACTCCACGAGGTGAGATCTTGCATGGAGCCCCAGGCCGAGGGAGATTGACAGTTATTTTGTGTTTCTTCCATTTGCAAATAATCGCACCAACTGTTGTCACCTTCTCACCAAGCTGCTTGGTCTTGTAGCCCATTCCAGCCTTGTGTTGGTCTACAATCTTGTCCCTGACATCCTTGGAGAGCTCTTTGGTCTTGGCCATGGTGGAGAGTTTGGAATCTGATTGATTGATTGCTTCTGTGGACAGGTGTCTTTTATACAGGTAACAAGCTGAGATTAGGAGCACTCCCTTTAAGAGTGTGCTCCTAATCTCAGCTCGTTACCTGTATAAAAGACACCTGGGAGACAGAAATCTTTCTGATTGAGAGGGGGTCAAATACTTATTTCCCTCATTAAAATGCAAATCAATTCATAACATTTTTGACATGCGTTTTTCTGGATTTTTTTATTGTTATTCTGTCTCTCACTGTTCAAATAAACCTACCATTAAAATGATAGACTAATCATTTCTTTGTCAGTGGGCAAACGTACAAAATCAGCAGGGGATCAAATACTTTTTCCCTCACTGTATGGCATGGCTGATGTCCAACAGATGCATTTGTAGTAAAATCTTACTATCATGCATGCAGTGCTTTACTATCGCCACAAGATAGCATAGTGCACTCTCAAGATGTCAACCTGAAAATGCAATAGCTATTCTAGGCATTTCAGCACCCAACTAGTTGACGTCAGAGGTCATAGGTTATTATAACAGCATGGAATGGTTATAATGCCATGGATATTTTAAAAAAAAAGTTACAATATATATATATTTTTTTGGGGGGGGGGTGGGGGGAGAACCCCTGTGGTAACGCAAGATTAATCATCCTCTAAAATTCAAATCAATACTAGTATAAGTAATATGGTAATAGCTTGTTGTTGCCACCTGACAGCTTTAACCTATCCAGTTCAACCAGAACCACGACAGCAGGGCAACAGAGACAAAAGGAGGCCCTGTTCGAATACTTTCAAATGCCTCTCCCTTCCTTGAGGTGATCACTGATTTAACATGATTGTCTAGTCATGCTGATGAGTGATTACTTCAAGAAAGGGAGGATGAAAGGATTCAAACTGGGCCTCCTTTTGTCTCTGTTGCCCTGCTGCTGTGTTTCTGGTAGAACTGGATAGGGTGAAGCCATGCAGTCAGGTGGCAACATTTACATTTACGTCATTTAGCAGGCGCTCTTATCCAGAGCGATTTACAGGAGCAATTAGGGTTAAGTGCCTTGCTCAAGGGCACATCGACAGATTTTTCACCTAGTCAGCTCGGGGATTAGAACCAGCGACCTTTCGGTTACTGGCACAACGCTCTTAACCACTAAGTTACCTGCCGCCCAACAAGCAACAACAAGCTAGTCCCATATACAGTGGGGGGAAAAAGTATTTAGTCAGCCACCAATTGTACAAGTTCTCCCACTTAAAAAGATGAGAGAGGCCTGTAATTTTCATCATAGGTACACGTCAACTATGACAGACAAATTGAGAATTTTTTTTCCAGAAAATCACATTGTAGGATTTTTTATGAATTTATTTGCAAATTATGGTGGAAAATAAGTATTTGGTCACCTACAAACAAGCAAGATTTCTGGCTCTCACAGACCTGTAACTTCTTCTTTAAGAGGCTCCTCTGTCCTCCACTCGTTACCTGTATTAATGGCACCTGTTTGAACTTGTTATCAGTATACAAGACACCTGTCCACAACCTCAAACAGTCACACTCCAAAAACCACTATGGCCAAGACCAAAGAGCTGTCAAAGGACACCAGAAACAAAATTGTAGACCTGCACCAGGCTGGGAAGACTGAATCTGCAATAGGTAAGCAGCTTGGTTTGAAGAAATCAACTGTGGGAGCAATTATTAGGAAATGGAAGACATACAAGACCACTGATAATCTCCCTCGATCTGGAGCTCCACGCAAGATCTCACCCCGTGGGGTCAAAATGATCACAAGAACGGTGAGCAAAAATCCCAGAACCACACGGGGGGACCTAGTGAATGACCTGCAGAGAGCTGGGACCAAAGTAACAAAGCCTACCATCAGTAACACACTACGCTGCCAGGGACTCAAATCCTGCAGTGCCAGACGTGTCCCCCTGCTTAAGCCAGTACATGTCCAGGCCCGTCTGAAGTTTGCTAGAGTGCATTTGGATGATCCAGAAGAGGATTGGGAGAATGTCATATGGTCAGATGAAACCAAAATATAACTTTTTGGTAAAAACTCAACTCGTCGTGTTTGGAGGACAAAGAATGCTGAGTTGCATCCAAAGAACACCATACCTACTGTGATGCATGGGGGTGGAAAAATCATGCTTTGGGGCTGTTTTTCTGCAAAGGGACCAGGACGACTGATCCGTGTAAAGGAAAGAATGAATGGGGCCATGTATCGTGAGATTTTGAGTGAAAACCTCCTTCCATCAGCAAGGGCATTGAAGATGAAACGTGGCTGGGTCTTTCAGCATGACAATGATCCCAAACACACCGCCCGGGCAACGAAGGAGTGGCTTCGTTAGAAGCATTTCAAGGTCTTGGAGTGGCCTAGCCAGTCTCCAGATCTCAACCCCATAGAACATTTTTTGAGGGAGTTGAAAGACTGTGTTGCCCAGCGACAGCCCCAAAACATCACTGCTCTAGAGGAGATCTGCATGGAGGAATGGGCCAAAATACCAGCAACAGTGTGTGAAAACCTTGTGAAGACTTACAGAAAACGTTTGACCTGTGTCATTGCCAACAAAGGGTATATAACAAAGTATTGAGAAACTTTTGTTATTGACCAAATACTTATTTTCCACCATCATTTGCAAATAAATTCATTAAAAATCCTACAATGTGATTTTCTGGATTTTCTTTTCTCATTTTGTCTGTCATAGTTGACGTGTACCTATGATGAAAATTACAGGCCTCTCTCATCTTTTTAAGTGGGAGAACTTGCACAATTGGTGGCTGACTAAATACTTTTTTTCCCCACTGTACTACTATGGATTCGAATAAAGATGCCCTCCACCGGAAGTAGTGCCCTTATTTCTCACATGGTTTACCTGAGGCATGTGCTTTTGTTTAGCCTGAATTAGAACAGAGACTAAATTGAAGTATTTGAATCCAATGTCTCTCACCCCAGATGCCTGTGCGCTGATGGGAAATGTAATCCTCCAGCCGGGCCCTGAAGCTTGCCTCGCCCCCTCTGCGGCCTACACTCCCATCATCCACCAGAAGGAAGGCCTGGTAGTTGTTGTCCAGGCAGCATGAGTCACGGGACGTGTTCTGGAAGTAGTACCTAGCAGGGAAGCTACCCTGAGAGAGGGGGAAACTAGACATGGTCAGAACGTGAGTGATTTTCATACTATTGAGCCAAACCGAGCCAAGACATCCACCATAATTTCTACCATAGTTTCTGGAACCATACTGAAAACGACAATGTGGAAAGGAAATATCTGAGTTTGCACAGTTTGGTTCGGCACGATAGCGTGCGTGCGTGCGTGCGTGCGTGCGTTACCTGTGGATTGACCAGCTGCTGGCGGTTGTGGACCAGGCCCCAGGGAGCGATGCCCAGAGCCACCACCTTGGTCAGGGAGACAGAGGCGGCAGCGGTGGCATGGTCCCTTACCGCCTCCCCTACACACCTCCCCACACCCTCACGCAAGCCTCCCGTCAGTATCCACGCTCCTGTAGTAGTAGGTGTGTGTGTGTGTGTGAGAGAGAGAGAGAGAGAGAGAGAGAGAGAGAGAGAGAAAATAAATAAATAAATAAATAAATAAATAAATAATATCATGAGGTGTTATTACATGATCAAGTATATGTCCAGTTCAAAGTGGTAAGATGGTTTTACATTGACAAGTAATGATGGTTACTTGGAGCAACTATGATTCAAGAGAAATAGCTAATAAAGTTAACAGACAATTCTGTCATTGTCAGTTGCTTGCTAGGAAAACAACTGAGTAGGCCTAATGTTGTAGATTTTGTAGAATGGTGAGACCACTTTTATAGAGACTAAATGCTACAAAATCAAAAGTCATGGCAACTCACTCACTCATTATCACTGGTTCTTTATTCATAATTTTCTATATTTAATTCAGGATTATTGATTGTCTAAATACATCTGTCCTCTCCTCGCCCCTCTCCTTATTGAGCCAATTACTCTCTCTTTACTCCCACTCTTAAGTTCAATGTTATTTGTGCTTGCATCAGCAATAGCTTTTAACCTAGATAATGGTGGGTGTCGTATGTGAAGCTGGAGTGGGGGAGTGGTAGTAGTGGGAGTAGAGCTTCTCCATGAAATGCTAAAAACCAGAGCAACTCACATAAAGGAATGTTATATGTCGCGTAACATAGGAGGCTGAGACATAGCAAAGGTGGAAAGATTTAATAAATAAACACACTTACTAATAAACTAGATGGAGCTGAATACCTAGAGATATGAACTCCTTGGTAGGGGACAACTTGAAAGATCTTTAATCATGTCAATAAGGGAGAGAGGGGAATGCATGATGTTTACATTGTATTAGAACATGTTATGGTTTGTGACGTTCTGGCTCCGGGACTCTTAGTTGTGAGCCAGGGTTGTCATTTTCTTTTGGGTGTATTTCTATGTGGGATCTAGTTGTTTCATTTCTATGTTTGGGTTTTATGTTGATTAGTCATATGACTCCCAATCGGAGGTAACGAGTGTCAGCTGTCGGCTCGTTATCTCTGATTGGGAGCCATATTTATACTGTGTGGTTTCACCTTGGTTTTGTGGGTTTTTGTTTCCTTGTTGCTGTTAGTCTATATCAGTATTGGACTTCACTTTCGTCAATTTTGGTTTGTTGTTTTTGATCGTGGTTTCTTATTAATAAAGTCTACGATGTTCGCTCAACACGCTGCGCTTTGGTCTCCTCCTTTCGACGATCGTGACAGAAAAACCCACCACAAAAGGACCAAGCAGCGCGTCCAGGAGCAAAGGGTCTGGACATGGGAGGAGGCGCCGGGTCAGGAGAGAACGTTGGTGGATGTCCTCCTCGGCTGGGGACATATTACCCAGGAGGAGGCCGTCCGGTACCGGAGGGCGATGAAGGGGGAGAACCTGGCAGGAGAGGAGCAACGGCATCGGCAGGGCCATCGTCGGAAGGACGGGAGGCAACCCCAAAAAGTTTTTTGGGGGGGGCACATGGCTTGGGCGGCTGGGCAGCAGGAGGCTGCCACAGGGAGAAAAGGAGAGAAGGCTAACGGAGTACGGGAGCCATTGGCGAGTAGAGGGAGGGAAGTGTTTGTGGCACGGCGTGAAGGACTGATGTGTGTTGCCAGTCCGGTCCGGCCCGTTCCTGATCCTCGGTTGAGGCCAGTGGTGTGTGTTCCCGGTACGGACCGGCCTGTTCCTACTCCAAGCACCAGGTCCACGGTGTGCTACGCCAGCCCGACCCGGCCTGTTCCGGCCACTCGCACCAGGGATACGGTGCGCGTCGCCAGCCCAGCCCGGCCTGTTCCTACTCCACGCACCAGGGATACGGTGCGCTTCGCCAGCCCGGCCCGGCCTGTTCCGGCCACTCGCACCAGGGATACGGTGCGCGTCGCCAGCTCAGCCCGGCCTGTTCCTACTCCACGCACCAGGGATACGGTGCGCTTCGCCAGCCCGGCCCGGCCTGTTCCGGCCACTCGCACCAGGGATACGGTGCGCGTCGCCAGCCCAGCCCGGCCTGTTCCTACTCCACGCACCAGGGATACGGTGCGCTTCGCCAGCCCGGCCCGGCCTGTTCCGGCCTCTCGCACCAGGGATACGGTGCGCGTCGCCAGCCCAGCCCGGCCTGTTCCTGCTCTCCGCACTAGGCCTTATGTGCGTCCCCAGGGTCCAGCATGCCCTGTTGCTGCTCTCCGCACTAGGCCTTATGTGCGTCCCCAGGGCCAAGCATGCCCTGTTGCTGCTTCCCGCACTAGCCCTGAGATGCGTGTCCTCAGCCCGGTACCTCCAGTTCCGGCACCACGCATCAGGCCTACGGTGCGTCCCCAGGGCCAAGCATGCCCTGTTGCTTCTCCCCGCACTAGCCCTGAGATGCGTGTCCTCAGCCCGGTACCTCCAGTTCCGGCACCACGCACCAGGCCTACGGTGCGCCTCAGACGGCCAGAGTCTGCCGTCTGCCCAACGGGGCCTGAACTGTCCGTCTGCCCAACGCCGTCTGAACTGCCCGTCTGCCCAACGGCGCCTGAACTGCCCGTCTGCCCAACGGCGCCTGAACTGCCCGTCTGCCCAACGCCGTCTGAACTGCCCGTCTGCCCAACGGCGCCTGAACTGCCCGTCTGCCCAACGCCGTCTGAACTGCCCGTCTGCCCAACGCCGTCTGAACTGTCCGTCTGCCCAACGCCGTCTGAACTGCCCGTCTGTACTGAGCCTGCAAAGCCGCCCGTCTGCCATGAGCCTTCAGAGCCGTCCGCCAGACCGGAGCCGCTAGAGCTCTCCGCCAGACAGGATCAGCCAGAGCCTTCCGCCAGACAGGATCAGCCAGAGCCTTCCGCCAGACAGGATCAGCCAGAGCCTTCCGCCAGACAGGATCAGCCAGAGCCTTCCGCCAGACAGGATCAGCCAGAGCCTTCCGCCAGACAGGAGCAGCCAGAGCCTTCCGCCAGACGGGATCAGCCAGAGCCTTCCGCCAGCCATGAGTGGCCAGATCCGTCAGCCAGCCATGAGCAGCCAGATCCGTCAGCCAGCCAGAGCAGCCAGATCCGTCAGCCAGCCGCGAGCCGTCCAGCCAGGATCCGCCAGAGCCGTCCAGCCAGGATCCGCCAGAGCCGTCCAGCCAGGATCCGCCAGAGCCAGCCAGCCAGGATCCGCCATTTAGTCAGGTGCTGCCCCTTAGTCCAGTGCTGCCCCTTAGTCCAGTGCTGCCCCCTTAGTCCGGTGCTGTCCCTTAGCCTGGTGCTGCCTCTTAGTCCGGTGCTGCCCATTAATCCAGGTGGGTTTAAGTGGAGGGTGGTCATTGGGAGGAGGTTAAGAAAGCGGGTAGTAACTATAGTGGGGTGGTGGTCAAGCCCGGAGCCGGAACCGCCTCCGGGGAGCAACACCCACCCAGCCCTCCCCTATTGTGGGGTTGTGAGGCGCGGTCGCAGTCCGCGCCTTTAGGGGGGGGTACTGTGACGTTCTGGCTCCGGGACTCTTAGTTGTGAGCCAGGGTTGTCATTTTCTTTTGGGTGTATTTCTATGTGGGATCTAGTTGTTTCATTTCTATGTTTGGGTTTTATGTTGATTAGTCATATGACTCCCAATCGGAGGTAACGAGTGTCAGCTGTCGGCTCGTTATCTCTGATTGGGAGCCATATTTATACTGTGTGGTTTCACCTTGGTTTTGTGGGTTTTTGTTTCCTTGTTGCTGTTAGTCTATATCAGTATTGGACTTCACTTTCGTCAATTTTGGTTTGTTGTTTTTGATCGTGGTTTCTTATTAATAAAGTCTACGATGTTCGCTCAACACGCTGCGCTTTGGTCTCCTCCTTTCGACGATCGTGACATGGTTAGACATCAGGGATCCTATGGAAAGGAGTAGGGCAACAGTCTGGTACAAGTCAACAGGGCAGCCGTGAGTTGGGGAGGACTGAGGAATTTGGGCCGAGGTCAGGTCAGATGAAGCGAGAAAGAACAGGCATCACTAAAGTCCTGTCTAGCAACAGAGAAGTATTGGCTGTCCAGAGGTGTAAGGAGGAGACTCAGCATAGGAGGAAGCCATAAATATATGTGCTTATGTAAATATGTTTTTGTCTTTTCAGCTGTTTGACCCTCTGGGTGAATAAACTTGGTTGGAGCTTTCCGTAGTAGTCCGTGCATTTTTACTGGTTATTTGTCAGAACCTAACACATGCAATTGTATTATCTCTTGAAAGACCCCTCTCCTTCCTATGGAAATGACAGGTTAGAGAGCAAGGTTTTCCAAATATTTAGTCATCCTAGTATATTCAAAGGGTCACAGGAAAATTCAAAAAGGCTCATAAAGGTGGGTCACAGCTTGTAAAACTTTGGTAACCAAAGGGTCAGAGAGTGTAGAGGGCGGGACAGCTGTGAACAGTAGTGGATTGCTACGATTCCCCATCACCCCTCGGGGTACGGGACTAATTTGGAGTACAATGACCATTTCCTCTCTCCTGAAGTGACAAGGCCACGGGCCCGCACCAGCTACTTGACGTTACCCAGAAGTATTTAGTCAGCCACCAATTGTGCAAGTTCTCCCACTTAAAAAGATGAGAGAGGCCTGTAATTTTCATCATAGGTACACGCCAACTATGACAGACAAATTGAGATTTTTTTTCTCCAGAAAATCACATTGTAGGATTTTTAATGAATTTATTTGCAAATTATGGTGGAAAATAAGTATTTGGTCAATAACAAAAGTTTCTCAATACTTTGTTATATACCCTTTGTAGGCAATGACACAGGTCAAACATTTTCTGTAAGTCTTCACAAGGTTTTCACACACTGTTGCTGGTATTTTGGCCCATTCCTCCATGCAGATCTCCTCTAGAGCAGTGATGTTTTGGGGCTGTCGCTGGGCAACACGGACTTTCAACTCCCTCCAAAGATTTTCTATGGGGTTGAGATCTGGAGACTGGCTAGGCCACTCCAGGACCTTGAAATGCTTCTTACGAAGCCACTCCTTCGTTGCCCGGGCAGTGTGTTTGGGATCATTGTCATGCTGAAAGACCCAGCCACGTTTCATCTTCAATGCCCTTGCTGATGGAAGGAGGTTTTCACTCAAAATCTCACGATACATGGCCCCATTCATTCTTTCCTTTACACGGATCAGTCGTCCTGGTCCCTTTGCAGAAAAACAGCCCCAAAGCATGATGTTTCCACCCCCATGCTTCACAGTAGGTATGGTGTTCTTTGGATGCAACTCAGCATTCATTGTCCTCCAAACACGACGAGTTGAGTTTTTACCAAAAAGTTCTATTTTGGTTTCATCTGACCATATGACATTCTCCCAATCCTCTTCTGGATCATCCAAATGCACTCTAGCAAACTTCAGACAGGCCTGGACATGTACTGGCTTAAGCAGGGAGACACGTCTGGCACTGCAGGATTTGAGTCCCAAGCGGCGTAGTGTGTTACTGATGGTAGGCTTTGTTACTTTGGTCCAGCTCTCTGCAGGTCATTCACTAGGTCCCCCCGTGTGGTTCTGGGATTTTTGCTCACCGTTCTTGTAATCATTTTGACCCCACGGGGTGAGATCTTGCGTGGAGCCCCAGATCGAGGGAGATTATCAGTGGTCTTGTATGTCTGCCATTTCCTAATAATTGCTCCCACAGTTGATTTCTTCAAACCAAGCTGTTAACCTATTGCCGATTCAGTCTTCCCAGCCTGGTGCAGGTCTACAATTTTGTTTCTGGTGTCCTTTGACAGCTCTTTGGTCTTGGCCATAGTGGAGTTTGGAGTGTGACTGTTTGAGGTTGTGGACAGGTGTCTGTTATACTGATAACAAGTTCAAACAGGTGCCATTAATACAGGTAACGAGAGACAGAGGAGCCTCTTAAAGAAGAAGTTACAGGTCTGTGAGAGCCAGAAATCTTGCTTGTTTGTAGGTGACCAAATACTTATTTTCCACCATAATTTGCAAATAAATTCATTAAAAATCCTACAATGTGATTTTCTGGAGAAAAAAAATCTCAATTTGTCTGTCATAGTTGACGTGTACCTATGATGGAAATTACAGGCCTCTCTCATCTTTTTAAGTGGGAGAACTTGCACAATTGGTGGCTGACTAAATACTTTTTTTTCCCCACTGTAAGAGTTCAAGAGAAAACAATAAATATGCTCACAGTCAATGTGGAATTTGCACAGAGAGAGAGTTTTATAGTGGTTGTGCAAGGCAGAGGTCATACAGTAGTGTGAGAATTGTCCTCCTCAGTTCTTAGTGTCTTTCCTGTTGCTATAAGTACGCACTTACAGAAATAAACTGTTGCAGTTCCTCAATCTGTTCCTTTTTTTTGTGGCTAAGTTTACAAATCAGCAAATGTTATGACTTAGTAAAACCGAGAGTTTCAGAATTAGCCTAAAATCCCAGTGCCTTGCAAAAGTATTCATCACCCTTGGCGTTTTTCCTATTTTGTTGCATTACAACCTGTAATTTAAATTGATTTTTATTTGGATTTCATGTAATGGACATACACAAAATAGTCAAAATTGGTGAAGTGTAATGAAAAAAATAACATGTTTAAAAAAATAATACAAAATAAATAACGGAAAAGTGGTGCGTGCATATGTATTCACCCCCTTTGCAATGAAGCCCCTAAATAAGATCTGGTGCAACCAATTACCTTCAAAAGTCACGTAATTAGTTAAATAAAGTCCACCTGTGTGCAATCTAAGTGTCATATGATCTGTCATGACCTGTTCTGAAAGGCCCCAGAGTCTGCAACACCACTAAGCAAGGGGCACCACCAAGCAAGCTGCACCATGAAGTCTAAGGAGCTCTCCAAACAGGTCAGGGACAAAGTTGTGGAGAAGTACAGCTCAGGGTTGGGTTATAAAAAAATATCAGAAACTTTGAACATCCCACGGAGCACCATTAAATCCATTATTAAAAAATGGAAAGAATATGCCAAGAAAAGACCGCCCACCAAAACTCACACAGGCAAGGAGGGCATTAATCATAGGCAACAAAGAGACCAAAGATAACCCTGAAGGAGCTGCTAAGCTCCACAGCGGATATTGGAGTATCTGTCCATAGGACCACTTTAAGCCGTACACTCCACAGAGCTGGGCTTTATGGAAGAGTGGCAAGAAAAAAGCCATTGCTTCAAGAAACAAATAAGCAAACACATTTGATGTTCGCCAAAAGGCATGTGAGAGACTCCCCAAACATGGAAGAAGGTACTCTGGTCCGATGAGACTAAAATTGAGCTTTTTGGCCATCAAGGAAAACGCTATGTCTGGCGCAAACCCAACACCTCTCATCACCCCGAGAACAACATCCCCACAGTGAAGCATGGTGGTGGCAGCATCATGTTGTGGGGATGTTTTTCATCGGCAGGGACTGGGAAACTGGTCAGAATTGAAGGAATGATGGATGGCGCTAAATACAGGGAATTTCTTGAGGGAAACCTGTTTCAGTCTTCCAGAGATTTGAGACTGGGACGGAGGTTCACCTTCCAGCAGGACAATGACCCTAAGCATACTGCTAAAGCAACACTTGAGTGGTTTAAGGGGAAACATTTAAATGTCTTGGAATGGTCTAGTCAGGGGGGGTGAATAGTTATGCACGTTCAAGTTTTCTTTTTTTTTTGTCTTATTTGTTGTTTGTTTCACAATAAAAAATATTTTGCATCTTCAAATTGGTAGGCATATTGTGTAAATCAAATGATACAAACCCCCCCAAAAAATCCATTTTAATTCCAGGTTGTAAGGCAACAAAATAGGAAAAATGCCAAGGGGGGTGAATACTTTCCAAGCCACTGTATTGTCCTTGATGGTCACAATATATTACAGTTAATGGATTTCATAAAAATAAAAATAGTGAGACATTAAAAAGGTTATCCTTTTTAGATAAAAATATATTAATGTCACCAAATAATTTATTAAAACACACTGTTTTGCCATGAAGGTCTACAGCAGCCTCAACAGCACTCTGTAGGGTAGCACCATGTTGTAGCTGGAGGACAGCTAGTTTCCGTCCTCCTCTGGGTACATTGACCTAGCAGGCTCATGGTTCTAACTCCCTTCCATAGACTTACACAGTAATTAAATTAAATCAAATCAAATGTTATTGGCCACATGCGCCGAATACAACAGGTGCAGACATTACAGTGAAATGCTTACTTACAGCCCTTAACCAACAGAGCATTTATTTTTAATAAAAAAGTGAAATAAAACAACAACAAAAAAGTGTTGAGAAAAAAAAGAGCAGAAGTAAAATAAAATAACAGTAGGGAGGCTATATATACAGGGGGGTACCGGTGCAGAGTCAATGTGCGGGAGCACCGGCTAGTTGAGGTAGTTGAAGTTATATGTACATGTGGGTAGAGTTAAAGTGACTATGCATAAATAATTAACAGAGTAGCAGCAGCGTAAAAAGATGGGGTGGGGCGGCAGTGCAAATACTCCGGGTAGCCATGATTAGCTGTTCAGGAGTCTTATGGCTTGGGGGTAGAAGCTGTTGAGAAGTCTTTTGGACCTAGACTTGGCACTCCGGTACCGCTTGCCGTGCGGTAGCAGAGAGAACAGTCTATGACTAGGGTGGCTGGAGTCTTTGACAATTTTGAGGGCCTTCCTCTGACACCGCCTGGTATAGAGGTCCTGGATGGCAGGAAGCTTGGCCCCAGTGATGTACTGGGCCGTACGCACTACCCTCTGTAGTGGTCGGAGGCCAAGCAGTTGCCATACCAGGCGGTGATGCAACCAGTCAGGATGCTCTCGATGGTGCAGCTGTAGAATTTTTTGAGGATCTGAGGACCCATGCCGAATATTTTCAGTCTCCTGAGGGGGAATAGGCTTTGTCGTGCCCTCTTCACGACTGTCTTGGTGTGTTTGGACCATGATAGTTCGTTGGTGATGTGGACACCAAGGAACTTGAAGCTCTCAACCTGTTCCACTACAGCCCCGTCGATGAGAATGGGGGCGTGCTCAGTCCTCTTTTTTTTCCTGTAGTCCACAATCATCTCCTTTGTCTTGGTCACGTTGAGGGAGAGGTTGTTATCCTGGCACCACACGGCCAGGTCTCTGACCTCCTCCCTATAGGCTGTCTCATCGTTGTCGGTGATCAGGCCTACCACTGTTGTGTCGTCGGCAAACTTAATGATGGTGTTGGAGTCGTGCCTGGCCATGCAGTCATGGGTGAACAGGGAGTACAGGAGGGGACTGAGCACGCACCCCTGAGGGGTCCCTGTGTTGAGGATCAGTGTGGCAGATGTGTTGTTACCTACCCTTACCACCTGGGGGCGGCCCGTCAGGAAGTCCAGGATCCAGTTGCAGAGGGAGGTTTTTAGTCCCAGGATCCTTAGCTTAGTGATGAGCTTTGAGGGCACTATGGTGTTGAATGCTGAGCTGTAGTCAATGAATAGCATTCTCACGTAGGTGTTCCTCTTGTCCAGGTGGGAAAGGGCAGTGTGGAGTGCAATAGAGATTGCATCATCTGTGGATCTGTTGGGGTGGTATGCAAATTGGAGTGGGTCTAGGGTTTCTGGGATAATGGTGTTGATGTGAGCCATGACCAGCCTTTCAAAGCACTTCATGGCTACAGACGTCAGTGCTACGGGTCGGTAGTCATTGAGGCAGGTTATCTTAGTGTCCTTGGGCACGGGGACTATGGTGGTCTGCTTGAAACATGTTGGTATTACAGACTCAGTCAGGGACATGTTGAAAATGTCAGTGAAGACACTTGCCAGTTGGTCAGCACATGCTCGGAGTATACGTCCTGGTAATCCGTCTGGCCCTGCGGCCTTGTGAAGGTTGACCTGCTTAAAAGTCTTACTCACATCGGCTACGGAGAGCGTGATCACATAGTCATCCGGAACAGCTGGTGCTCTCATGCATGCTTCAGTGTTGCTTGCCTCGAAGCGAGCATAGAAGTGGTTTAGCTCGTCTGGTAGGCTTGTGTCACTGGGAAGCTCGCGGCTGTGCTTCCCTTTGTAGTCTGTAATAGTTTTCAAGCCCTGCCACATCCGACGAGCGTCAGAGCCGGTGTAGTACGATTCAATCTTAGTCCTGTATTGACTCTTTGCCTGTTTGATGGTTCGTCGGAGGGCATAGCGGGATTTCTTATAAGCGTCTGGGTTAGAGTCCCGCTCCTTGAAAGTGGCAGCTCTACCCTTTACCTCAGTGCGGATGTTTCCTGTAATCCATGGCTTCTGGTTGGGGTATGTACGTACGGTCACTGTGGGGACGACATCATCGATGCACTTATTGATGAAGCCAGTGACTGATGTGGTGTACTCCTCAATGCTATCTGAAGAATCCCGGAACATGTTCCAGTCTGTGCTAGCAAAACAGTCCTGTAGCTTAGCATCTGCGTCATCTGACCACTTTTTTATTAACCGAGTCACTGGTGCTTCCTGCTTTAGTTTTTGCTTATAAGCCGGAATCAGGAGGATAGAGTTATGGTCAGATTTGCCAACTGGAGGGCGAGGGAGAGCTTTGTATGCGTCTCTGTGTTTGGAGTAAAGGTGGTCTAGAGATTTTTTTCCTCTGGTTGCACATTTAACATGCTGGTAGAAATTAGGTAGAACGGATTTAAGTTTCCCTGCATTAAAGTCCCCGGCCACTTGGAGCGCTGCCTCTGGATTAGCGTTTTCCTGTTGACTTATGGCCTTATACAGCTCATTCAGTGCAATCTTAATGCCAGCATTGGTTTGTGGTGGTAAATAGACGGCTATGAAAAATATAGATGAAAACTCTCTTGGTAAATAGTGTGGTCTACAGCTTATCATAAGATACTCTACCTCAGGCGAGCAGAACCTCGAGACTTCCTTAGTATTTGATTTTGTGCACCAGCTGTTGTTTACAAATATACACAGACCGCCACCCCTTGTCTTACCGGAGTCAGCCGTTCTATCCTGCCGATGTAGCGTATAGCCCGCTAGCTGTATGTTATCCATGTCGCTGCGTTCAGCCACGACTCGGTGAAACATAAGATATTACAGTTTTTAATGTCCCGTTGGTAGGATAACCGTAATCTTAGGTCATCCAATTTGTTTTCCAATGATTGAAGATTGGCTAATAGGATTGATGGGAGCGGCAGTTTACTCGCTCGCCGTCGGATCCTTACAAGGAACCCCGACCTACGTCCACGATATCTCTGTCTCTTCCTCATGCGAATGACGGGGATTTGGGCCTTGTCGGGTCTGTAGGATATCCTTCGCGGCAGCCTCGTTGAAGATAAATTATTTGTCCAATACGAGGTGAGTAATCGCTGTCCTGATATCCAGAAGCTCTTTTTGCTTATAAGAGACGTTATGTACAAAATAAATTACAAATAATGCGGAAAAACACACATAATAGTACAATTGGTTAGAGGGCTGTAAAACGGCAGCCATCTACTCCGGCGCGATTTATATATAATTATGACAACTTCTGGAGGACGTCTTCCAACCTTTCAGAGCTCTTGCAGCATGAACTCTCCTGAGTGGCGCAGTGGTCTAAGGCACTGCATCGCAGTGCTAGCTGTGCCACTAGAGATCCTGGTTCGAATCCAGGCTCTGTCGTAGCCGGCCGCGACCGGGAGACCCATGGGGCGGCGCACAATTGGCCCAGGGTAGAGGAGGGAATGGCCGGCAGGGATGTAGCTCAGTTGGTAGAGCATGGCGTTTGCAATGCCAGGGTTGTGGGTTTGATTCCCACGGGGGGGCAGTATGAAAATAAAAAAATTATGTATGCACTCACTAACTGTAAGTTGCCCTGGATAAGAGCATCTGCTAAATGACTAAAATGTAAATTAACTGACATGGTGTCCACCCAATCAAAGGATCAGAGAATGAATCTAGTACTGAAAGCATAAGCTACAGCTAGCTAGCACTGCAGTGCATAAAATGTGGTGAGTAGTTGACTCAAAGAGAGAGAAAGACAATACTTGAACAGTTTTGAACAAATCAATTTCTTCAAAAATGAAGGAGAAGAAAGAGAGAGAGAGAGAGCTACCTTTCGTTGTATTTTTTTCCCACCTCACTTACTTAGGTAGTGAATGTAGCTAGCTAGTTTACCCTACTCAAACACCTGGCTCAAACAGAGAGGGGTGCTATGTTAGCTAGCTGGCTTTGGCTATCCAACACTGGAACTCTTACAAGTCAAGGTAAGCTTCTGGTTTTATTAATTTAATGCCACCGGGGCCCGCCGGTTTAACTGCTGAACTGCTTGCTGACAGTACACTGTACGGCTATGACGTTAACTAATATGGTGACAACAACGTAGGCTGTGTGTAGCGGTTAGCGGTTATGATATGAAGGTTTAGCTTGGGAAGTTTTTTTTGCCTGGTCACAGACAGCTGATGTGTTGTGCACTGAAGTCCACAAGTGAAGGGAAAATGTGAGAGGAGGAGATCGCATAGATGCGAGAAGGAATTATACAACATAAAAGTGATCATGCTGTTTGTATTTGGCTGCTATGAAAGTGAACTGTGTTTGCGTGTGATCAGGGCTGTATTCATTCCACCGATTCTGTTGAATAACGGGGATAAACGGAAGCAAACGGAACGAAACGGGGATAAACATACCTGAATTCATCCAGCAGAAACTCTCGTTTGCAACTGTTGGACTAATGATTACACCCTAGATCAGCTAGATGCAGGCAAGAGTGTAGAAGGCGGTATTGAATGTGTCACTGTCTGTCACCTTGATTACAAAAACATGTCTCTCGAACTGTGCTCCTACGTTGTAAACTTTCATTCATAGGCTAGGTTGTAGCAACCTCATGACGTGTACAGGGAAAATTAGAGTATCATGTAGTAGCCTAAACCTGTCGACGTTACATTGAGCTGGCTGAATGGAATAAAAAAAGGAAAAATAAATTGTCCTCATCTTAAACGGCACCGACCGACACTGATTACAGTATATAAATAAACTCACCTACTCATTATGATTTACAATAGCGGACGTGCACAAAGGTGGCGGCCTCCATGGACTTACCTCGTTTGATAAGTTTGCTGTATTGTAGCTTTCTCACCGTTACTGTCTTTTTATATCTGTATTTAGCACAGTATACATGATCCCAATTGAACAATGTTTTGCGCCATAGTTTAAAACTCTGTACATAGTGCTAAAACAATGACGTCATATCTGTATTCTGCCATCTTTATGCACATGCATGTTGAGAAAGTGCCATTGAGTAGGGAGAGGAGGCGGTTCCATCAGTACCTGTGCTCTGGGAGGCTTTGACCAATCCCTGCCTCAGGACCTCCCGTACCCACGTCTTGACCTTTGCCCTCCCCTCCCCGCCCACCACTGACACCACCAGGTTGGGCGGAGGTAGCCCCCAGTGGGTCGTCAACAGGGTGTAGACGATGGCAGGAGGGGTGTCCCACGAGAGACGCAGGAACTAGGAGAGAGAGAGAAAGAACGGTAAATGTCAATAGTAGACAGTCTATACTATAATATAGTATAAAGTATATAGTATAGTATACTCTCTTCATCTCCTTCCCTTCATCTGCACTAATGTAAAAGATCTGTGTCTCTGCTCTCTCATTACTACCAGAAAGCCATAGTGATGATGATTAATCAATTCAGGGACAAAAGGAATGTTGACAGGGGAAAGAAAGGTCTATGAAAGGTGGAAGCAGCAGAGTGAGAAACAGTCAGACACAGACAGACAAGTACATACATAGCAAGAGAAAGCAAACAGATCTAGATAGCGGGAGAGGGAGAAGCATACAGACAGACAGACAGACAGACAGACACACACACACACTCACAAACACCTACTTTGCTGTGTCTCTTGCTGGCGCCGGCAAACTCCAGCTCTCCGAAAGCGTCGGTGGGGTACTCGGAGGAATGCTGGGAGCTGTCCCAGTGGCTGACGATGGCTGTGCTGAAATAATCCCCCAGAGCCACTGACTCATGTGTGTCCCGCGTACCCCCACACTGACACAGCCTGCCATTACTAAGGGAGAGGGAATGGGACAATCAGCAGCAGCATAGGAAAAGATTCCATACGCACATCCAATGTTTTTGGCAGGTGCTCAATATAAACAAATAGAGTGTAGTGTGCAGAGTCTCTTTATAATATACAATAATTATCAGCATCATCATTATAGTCAGCACCATCATCATTACATTGATCATTTACATTATAAGCATAACCATCATAATTTTCTTCATCATTACCATATTCAAGCTTTACACAGTTATTGGCCTCCTGAGCTTGCATTGTTTTGCGCAATAGGTGAAAAATTAGAAATGTTAATAAAACAAATGTAGAGAATGTGGGAAACTGGGAATGCAATTAGACTTTACCTGAAAGAATCCTCTACGAAAGTTGTGCACACTCGTTTCTTGATAATTTTGGGTATCCAGCTCTGAAATTATAATTAGGAGAAGGTTAGTTTATAACCATCAAGATTTATGATATTTGATTGATTCAAGATCCAAAATACACATGATTTGGTGCGTTATGGCAGGGGTTCTGTTTCCACTCTGAGACTTTCAAAAACTCTGGGGCCCCACTAGATTAAGAGTAGGCCTAACTGTTAGGCCTTATGCAATATTAATTGCAAAATATGACACTGTTTTTTATATTTCAACCCCTGTCAAACTGTGCTCATCCATTACATGTGAAAAATATTGGTCTTGCTGCTGTTTTCTATTTGTACGTTTTCTCCAGCTTTTTCTGGGACACCTTGAAACCTCACCGAGGCCCCCAAAGGTTGAGAGTAATAGGTGCTTTGAAATAAGTGCCATGTAGTGTTGCAAAACTACAGGTAATTTACCAAAGTTACCAGAATTTTCTGTAATTTCAGTAATTAACAGGTAATCTATGGCAATATATGGTAACTTTGGTAATTTATACTTGAATAACAATTTTTTTAATGTATTAACATATTCATTTTTTTCTTCATATTTATATATGTGTCCATATTGTCCATGTCATCAGTTTCTAGTGGATAGACCATATTGTTCAAGAGAAAATAATTAATGAAAAAAACATCTAATCAACAATGGCATAATTTTCAATAAACTCTGCCACCAGCTTCCCACCCATTTGCCATATTATTACTCCTACACAGCAAATAGCCCAGTCTTACCTAGTGTTGATCTTCAGTGTAACATTTCTAGTGTTGATTCAGGTATTAAAAACCATCATTTTCATATTTCCCAGCATGCTCTATTGCAGGTAGATTTTTTTGTTTAAATATCTATGTTTTTGCATTGATTGATTAATTAATCTTATGCTACTCAAATATAAATAACATACAGTTTGTTAAACTAATCCAACATGTTACTTGGACTTTTTGCACCCGTTACTGAAATGGTTGTTCCAGTTTAGATGCTTTAGGTAGTCTCATATCTTAATCTCCCCAATCCGGCCGTCATTCTGAATGCAGGTTGCGGGGAAATAAAAATTCAAAATGTTGGATATCACCACTCTGGCTGAATTCCAATAGAAATTACACATCACTTTGCAAGCCAGCATAATGTGACTTGCAGTCCTGATGTTACCTGTACACCATGAGTTTCAGGCCACTGTAAAGGGGTAAAACTAGGCCCTCAACATAAGGCCTTATAAAATATGTGTTGTATTGTGTTAAAGAATTTAAGTTTAATGATAATATATTTGCTTAGGTTCACACTTGGTGAAGGCCACAGGACTGAAATGGAAAATGGGTATTTTTCTCCCTGCTCTGCTGATGAGAATTTTTCTCAGCTCATTCAGGAGTAATACAGGCCTAGTGCACTAATTTGGTGCGGGGGAAACATTTTAAATATATATATATATATATATATATATATATATATATATATATATATATATATATATATATTTATTTTCTAATTGTGATTGATCAGGGGGTGCTGCAGTACTACTTCCAGAGGCTATACTCGAAAGGCAAGGCACTCTGGGAAATATGCAAATAAGGCTTTACACTAAGTAGTGTGTTAATTTAACATTGAAAGGTGTGGACCCCTATAGACACTGGACCAGTGTTAAATCAGACCAGTGGTAGATGTAACACTCTCAGTGTTGATTTAACACTGGGGAATTTGCTGTGTATCTAAAAACCCATGTTTATGCAGCATGTTTACTTTTGGCGATGCTTGGAACACAGTGAAAGTGTTACAAAATGACAATGCATAAATGCCCACTGAGATTTAAAACTTGATCAATTGTAAGATAATGTGATACCAGGAGGAATAGCCTACATATATTTTACAAACGAATAATACCCTAAATATGTTGTTATCCCACATTCTACAGTAGTGTATAGCTAGGCTACTCTTAAGACAAGTTTCAAAATGTTGATTGAAGCGGTGTTGAAAGCTTCACGCTGCCGCGCCACCCACGCATTCAAAGATCCACCGCACGCTCAGCCTTTTTCAATCGTAGCCTAGTCCCCACATAATAAATACCCCACATGAACTGCTCCCACGTAAAATCATGCGGTAAATCAATACCGTATAGTACAGTAAACTTTAGTTTACAACGGAATACAATTTCTCACAACTTTTTGAAGCATTCCCACCTCATCTTTCTCCGTCTTTGACATTTCGCCGCCGCCTTCTCCTTCCGCATCGCTCATCTCAAATATCTGTCGTTTTATTCAAGTAAAGCTATGAACCGATAGGTCATCCATTTGTTTGAAACTTTTCTAAATGAGTGGCCATGTGTTGAGGGTTCAGAATTGAGTATGAAAATCCAGTTTCGTTGTGGTTACATTCGGCGACGTGTCCGTGCTAGGTAGGTGTGGTTAGAATCATGAAAAGGTATATAGAAGGAAATCTGAAAAAATATGTATAGCGAAAATGGGGGAACACCAATGCAGCCTATGAATAACAAGTCAAGTCTAGACAGATACTTAAGGCATGTGCAGGACTTGACAAACGGTAGATTGAGCCGAAATTGTAAAATAAGGGAAAGTCAAACCACAACCAAACACAATTCTACAGACATTTATATTATAATTTTATTTTACAATACATTTAAATATAGACGCATCTCTCTTTGTACAAAACCTTTGATTATATTTGTCATTCACACACACAATAATCTCCTGGGTGCAGAGCACTGTTAAAGTGATAACCTCAAAAGTAGTCATGTTGAGATGAGTCCACGCCCCACTCCATCTGTTGTGTAGATCCAGTTATGCCTCAATCCCAAATCAATGAGAAAGATAAGACACAAGACTGTCCCTTTAGTTCCCATTCCTTTTGGATTGAAACATATAGCTGAACATGGACCCCTCTCAACATCGGACTGACAAACTTTGATTTTGGAGCAAAACATTTTGATGAATGTACCAGTCCATCGGTGAGCACACTCAAGTGGTGGGATAATAACGTTGTTATAATGTAATAATGCAGATAATAAAGTTGAATATGCTCCAAACTCTCCACCTTTAACAGTTCATAATATACTGAACAAAAATATAAATGCACCATGTAAAGTGTTGGTCCCATGTTTCATGAGCTGAAATAAAATATCCCAGAAATGTTCCATATGCACAAAAAGCTTATTTCTCTCGAATTCTGTGCACACATTTGTTTACATTCCTGTTAGTGAGCATTTATCTGTTGCCAAGACAATCCATCCACCTGACAGGTGTGGCATATCAAGAAGCTGATTAAACAGCATGATCATTACACAGGTGCACCTTGTGCTGGGGACAGTAAAAGGCCACTCTAAAATGTGCTGTTTTGTCACACAATACACATCTGATCACATGGTTTTTCATACCGTGTGTAGCAAAATGTGAGATCCCATTGATTTCACTGTGGTTCCAGTGCTTTCTTCGATTCCAAGCTGCTTTCAAACACCGACCTCTACTGGATTTTGTACTAAAAGTTTCACCTGACTGGTAGCTTAGCAGGTAGAGTAGGGAACTATGGAACATTTAGTGATGTGAGGGTATGTGGTCAAATTGTCTTATGTGAAACCACACTTTCTGCACTGTTGTATGTCTAAAAATCACACGCTGCTATTTATTGCTGGCCGGCAGAGGTCCCTAATGTGCATTGTGAACAGATAACGAAGCTCTGAGTATTGAACAGTTTTTCAGCATAATATGGTGAAAGTGCCAAAGCCTCGGTTTCCTGTCACTAGCAGAGTGATGTGTAATTCTTATTGGAATCCAGCCAGAGTGAGTTTATTCAACAATTGGACATTTCAATCCAGTGACGATTTTAGCATGTAAATCTTGGTGGGGCAAACAACAACAAAAAAATGTGGGATGCATTCCAGCAAAGCCACTACACAACACAACACAACACAACACAGCACAGCACAACACTAAACAATACATGAATTGCACTATAACGGTGACAAACGTTAGGGCCTACATAAAGCTGTCCCAACAGCAGAGTCCCAACAGCAGTCCCAACATCTTACCACTGCAACACCTGGCTATCAGCGGAGCCTTGTCTGGCAGCGAAACATTTCATTCATCCTCATTTACTGCCTTTTAATAAAACATAGCTGATATGTCTGACTTGCTTAAACAAATGTGGTTCTACTGACAATTGAGATGTACAAACTATGGCATAAGGGGACGACAAGCAGATAAGAGGCAATCCGTAATTTCGATTAAGACATTAATGAGCGAGCTAAGACGGACGTAGTCAATATAACTATTTGTTCAGCACTTTTGAAATACAGTGTTCTCCCTGTACACCAAGTCAGAACAGCAGGATAAATAAAGGGGGCATATAAGCAGACAATGAAAACACTTACAATATTCGATGATGACCTTTCTCTAAAACAGGTTATAGGCTACATGTGCACCACCAAGTCAGAACAGTAGGTGGAATTAAGAGGGGAAAAGAGACCAAATTATTAGAGTGAGGCACATGGGCTACTAACAGCTTACTACACAACATACAATTAGTATTACTTTCTTAGCTACAGTATACATATCTCCCTGGCATATTACATAATTTATGCAGCAGCATACAATACATTTTTGGACTCACCTTGTTGTGCTGTGCTCACTTGAACAGGACGTCATCAAAGCCTGGCTTCTCTGGATTTATGGTGCTTTCAAGACAACTAGGAACTCGAAAAAAAAAGAAGGTCGAATCATGATGACGTCAGTGATCTTCATGTCGTAGCTCTAGAAGAGGCCCAAGTTCCCCATTTACAATTCCAAGTTAGATGACCGTTCAAAACGTATTTTCCCAGTCGGACCTCGTTTTTCACCCGAGTTCCCAGTTGTCTTGAACTCACTGAAGTTAGATTTCCCAATTCCGAGTTAACAGTTGTTTTGAGCACGTCACAAATCATGCTTAATTGACAGCATGGCCAATGTTGAATGTTTATCATTTTAAGCTTGGAAAAGAGACCCTTAATCCCAGACTTGGGACCACACAGCCACTCCACTGAATAGCAGGCTAGTGATTGCTTTGCAATGCTTGCAGTTAGCCACTGATTCCTTCCAAACCACTCTTTGTTGAAATTGCGATTTCCAACTTATTGTGTAATGTTTATGTCCAGTGGCTGATGAGCACCATTTCTCTTCATTATTTCTCTTCATATGACAAGGATTAAAAAGGATTTGCCAGTAGATTGTCGACTTGATTCATGATGATGACTGCTAGCTAAGATTTTGAAAGCATGATGTTGACATGATCAGTCCAATGAAAGCTACTGTAGATATAACGTGATTTGACGTCATTTTATCTGTGGCCAATGACCTTAAGCCTTCTTGGATGGGCACTTCTAATGTAACTCTATGGCAGCACCCAAGGGGCTTGAATTTTCGAGCTCTACCCTTAGACTTGGCAGAGACGTAGTGTCCCCATGAGTGACAGAACACTGAGCCAATCACGGCTCAACAAGACAACATTACCAACCCCTACACTCTGTATTTCCCGCTCGCTGCCCCACCACCACAGAAAGCACTGAGCTAGGCTGAAACACCTGCATTTTGGAGCTGCCTTACTCAAGAAAGAAAAAAAGAGACCATGTTTGTATGCCGCTTTATTAACTCAATGATTTTGTATTATTTTTTAACTGATATGTAACACGTATTAATGCCAAAATAACATGCAAAACAGGCAAGGCAAGCCCCCCCCACTAATTGTTTTTATTTTTATATTTTTAGCTAAAACTGTGGGGCTCAAAACCCACCTGCCCTGAGTGACGGGTCGCCACTGTTTCAATCACCCACAAAATACATTTAGAATGACAGCCAGGATGTGAAAAATTTGTAAACAGGACTACCTAAATCATCTAAATTGGAACAACCATCTCAGTAACGGGTGCAATAAATCCAACTTTTAACAGATTGGATTAGTTTAGAAAAATGTATGTTATTTATCTTTGTGTAGCATAAGATTAATCAAACAGTCACTGTACATGCAAAAACACAGATATTGCAATAAACAATTCTGAAAATTAACCTACAATAGAGCATGCTGGGAAATAAGATAATGATGGGTGTAGTTTTTAGTGTTTTACTCTACACAGAGTAAAAAGGACACCATCACACTCAACTCTGGTTATTAACACCAACACTGGGGTTATTTTACACCACTGAGTGTTAATTTAACTCCTGAATCAATACTGGAAATGTTACACTGAAAAATCAACACTAGTTAAAACTGGCCAATTTGTGTGCCTTACAATACACTGCTGGTTCACTCATAGTCCCTTCTATTCTCCAATACTCTCTGCTCAATAAATTCACAGAAGATACTAATTTGAAAGACATACTGTAAAATCATGGCAAAGATATCAACTATTTCAGTACTGGACAGTGCCTTGCAAAAGTATTCATCCCCTTTGGTGTTTTTCCTATTTTGTTGCATTACAACCTGTAATATAAATGGATTTTTATTTGGATTTCATGTAGCGGACATACACAAAATAGTCAAAATTGGTGAAGTAAAATGAAAAAAATTACTTGTTTCAAAGAATTCTAAAAAATAAATAACCCCCTTTGCAATGAAGCCCCTAAATAAGATCTGGTGCAACCAATTACCTTCAGAAGTCACATAATTAGTTAAATAAAGTCCACCTGTGTGCAATCTAAGTGTCACATGATCTGTCACATGATCTCAGTATATATACACCTGTTCGGAAAGGCCCAAGAGTCTGCAACACCACTAAACAAAGGGGCACCACCAAGCAAGCGGCACCATGAAGACCAAGGAGCTCTCCAAACAGGTCAGGGACAAAGTTGTGGAGAAGTACAGATCATGGGTTGGGTTATAAAAAAATATCAGAAACTTTGAACATCCCACGGAGCACCATTAAATCCATTATTAAAAAATGGAAAGAATATGGCACCACAACAAACCTGCCAAGAGAAGGCCGCCCACCAAAACTCACGGATCAGGCAAGGAGGGCATTAATCAGAGAAGCAACAAAGAGACCAAAGATAACCCTGAAGGAGCTGCAAAGCTCCACAGCGGAGATTGGAGTATCTGTCCATAGGACCACTTTAAGCCGTACACTCCACAGAGCTGGGCTTTACGGAAGAGTGGCCAGAAAAAAGCCAGTGCTTAAAGAAAAAAGGCATGTGGGAGACTCCCCAAACATATGGAAGAAGGTCAGATGAGACTAAAATTGAGCTTTTTGGCCAAACCCAACACCTCTCAACACCTCTCATCACCCTGAGAACACCATCCCCACAGTGAAGCATGGTGGTGGCAGCATCATGCTTTGGGGATGTTTTTAATCAGCAGGGACTGGGAAACTGGTCAGAATTGAAGGAATGATGGAAATTCTTGAGGGAAACCTGTTTTAGTCTTCCAGAGATTTTGAGACTGTGACGGTGGTTCACCTTCCAGCAGGACAATGACCCTAAGCATACTGCTAAAGCAACACTTGAGTGGTTTAAGGGGAAACATTTAAATGTATTGGAATGGCCTAGTCAAAGCCCAGACCTCAATCCAATTGAGAATCTGTGGTATGACTTAAATATTGCTGTACACCAGCGGAACCCATCCAACTTGAAGGAGCTGGAGCAGTTTTGCCTTGAAGAATGGGCAAAAATTCAAGTGGCTAGATGTGCCAAGCTTATAGAGACATACCCCAAGAGACTTGAATAGTTATGCATGCTCAAGTTTCTGTTTTTTTGTCTTATTTCTTGTTTGTTTCACAATAACAAATATTATACATCTTCGAAGTGGTAGGCATGTTGTGTAAATCAAATGATACAAATTCCAGGTTGAAAGGCAACAAAATAGGAAAAATACCAAGGGGGGTGAATATTTTCGCAAGCCACTGTATATGTAAAATGATACATATATACACTGAGTATACCAAACATTAGGAACATATTGAGTTCCCCCCTCCCTTTACAAGGTGTCGAAAGCGTTCCACCGGGATGCTGGCCCATGTTGACTCCAGTGCTTCCCACAGTTGTTTCAAGTTGGATGGATGTCCTTTGGGTGGTGGACCAATCTTGATACACACGGGAAACATTGAGCGTGAAAAACCCAGCAGGTTGCAGTACTTGACACAAACCGGTGCACCTGTCACCTACTACTATACTCCATTCAAAGGCACTTATATTTGTTGTTTTGCCCATTCACCCTCTGAATTGCACACATACACAATCCATGTTTCCTGTCTCCTCCCCTTCATCTACACTGATTGAGTGGATTTAATAAGTGACATCAATAAAGGATTCACCTGGTCAGTCTATGTCATGGAAAGAGCAGGTGATCTTAATGTTTTATATACTCAGTGTATATATGTATCATTTTACATATACAGTGGCTTACGAAAATATTCACCCCCCTTGGTATTTTTCCTATTTTGTTGCCTTTCAACCTGGAATTTGTATCATTTGATTTACACAACATGCCTACCACTTCGAAGATGTGGGAATACCAGATACATGCACAAATATCCCTATATAGGTGCAGTTTAAAACATTCTTACACATATATTTTCAAACGTATCAGATTATGCAAACTCCTGATGTTAAAGTTTAAACACTGCGGTAAACACTAATGCTCAGGCACTATTTAAAAGCTTATTCAGATTCAGAAGGGTTCTTTGTGGAACCCTTCTTGCCTTCCAAGGTATCCTTCTTGCATTCCAAACAATCAAAGAATGAAAAAGGTTTTAGGTAGAACTCTTTGCCTTACAAAGAAACCTGGTTCTTCAGATTAAAACGGTTCTGAGTAGAACCCTATCCCGCCGCAAATAACCCTTTTGGAACCTTTTTTTTAAAGAGTGTAACTCTGCCTGTGTTAAGTCTGAGGGCTATGGTCATAGAAGCGGTCTATAAGGGATCAATAAGTCACCTGTGTGTTGATCTGAAAGGTGAGGCTACAGTCAGAGGCACAGTCAGAAGCAGCAGTACAGCCATCTCCACACTGCGGTGGCCTATAAGGAAGATCATATGATTATTACATAGAAATGACTATAACATTGCATTGTATAACATTTCACTACACTACCAATATAGAGTAATATATTGCACCTTTCATGATATGATTATCCATGCTATCACTGGAATAACATGGAAAACATTTGTTATATTTTCATATATTTATCAATTCCCATGCGAGGCGATATGCGAGAATTAAAAAAAAAAGGACTGATACACCCTCATATTTATACATACAATTCCAACTGACTTTGAATGAATTAATACAAGTATAGAAATGAATAAAAACTCACCACTAAGAAAACTGAAAATCGTGTTTTGCCTATTTAGGTAAAACATTAATCCTGAAATTATTTGTGTTATATTGTATTGGTCTCTGGGTGCTAGTTCTCAAACTCTAGCATATTTTATCCTTCTCTCTCCTTTTATAAGCTGGAGAGATGGGGTGAGGGGAGGTGTGTCCAAAGGTTGCTATACTCAGAAGCTAACTTCCCCTCCCATAATAAATCAATTGTTTTGACAGTGTTATTGTACACTTAGTAATAGCTACACTTTAAGTACAGTTGAAGTCGGAAGTTTACATACACTTAGGTTGGAGTCATTAAAACTTGTTTGTCAACCACTCCACACATTTCTATAGTTTTGGCAAGTCGGTTAGGACATCTGCTTTGTGCATGACACAAGTAATTTTTCCAACAATTGTTTACAGACAGATTATTTCACTAATAATTCACTGTATCACAATTCCAGTGGGTCAGAAATTTACATACACTAAGTTGACTGTGCCTTTAAACAGCTTGGAAAATTCCAGAAAATTATGTCATGGCTTTAGAAGCTTCTGATAGGCTAATTGACATCATTTGGAAAGTGTACCTGTGGATGTATTTCAAGGCCTACCTTCAAACTCAGTGCCTCTTTGCTTGACATCATGGGAAAATCAAAAGAAATTAGCCTAGACCTCCACACGTCTGGTTCATCCTTGTAAGCAATTTCCAAACGCCTGAAGGTACCACGTTCATCTGTACAAACAATAGTACGCCAGTATAAACACCATGGGACCACGCAGCCGTCATACCACTCAGGAAGGAGACGCTTTCTGTCTCCTAGAGATGAACGTACTTTGGTGCGAAAAGTACAAATCAATTCCAGAACAACAGCAAAGGACGTTGTGAAGATGCAGGAGGAAACAGGTACAAAAGTATCTATATCCACAGTAAAATGAGTCCTATATCGACATAAACTGAAAGGCCGCTCAGCAAGGAAGAATCCACTGCTCCAAAACCGCCATAAAAAAGCAGACTACGGTTTGCAACTGCACATGGGGACAAAGATCATACTTTTTGGAGAAATGTCCTCCAGTCTGATGAAACAAAAATATAATTGTTTGGCCATAATGAACATCGTTATGTTTGGAGGAAAAAGGGGGTTGATTGCAAGCCGAAGAACACCATCCCAACCGTGAAGCACGGGGGTGGCAGCATCAGGCTGTGAGGGTGCTTTGCTGCAGGAGGGACTGGTGCTCTTCACAGAATAGATGGCATCATGAGGAAGGAAAATTATGTGGATATATTGAAGCAACATCTCAAGACATCAGTCAGGAAGTTAAAGATTGGTCGCAAATGGGTCTTCCAAATGGACAATGACCCCAAGCAGTTGTGGCAAAATGGCTTAAGGACAACAAAGTCAAGGTATTGGAGTGGCCATCACAAAGCCCTGACCTCAATCCTATAGAAAATGTGTGGGCAGAACTGAAAAAGCGTGTGCGAGCAAGGAGGCCTACAAACTTGACTCAGTTACACCAGCTCTGTCAAGAGGAAGGGGCCAAAATTCACCCAACTTATTGTGGGAAGCTTGTGGAAGGCTCCCCGAAACGTTTGACTCAAGTTAAACAATTTAAAGGCAATGCTACCAAATACTAATTGAGTGTATGTAAACTTCTGACCCACTGAGAATGTGATGAAATAATTAAAAGCTGAAATAAATCATTCTCTGTACTATTATTCTGACATTTCACATTCTTAAAATAAAGTGGTGATCCTAACTGACCTAAGACAGGGCATTTTTACTAGGATTAAATATCAGGAATTGTGAAAAACTGAGTTTAAATGTATTTGTCTAAGGTGTATGTAAACTTCAGACTTCAATTGTACATACATACCATGTATTTATATGATAGGAGAGCTTACCAGGTTCGCATCATGATTTTATATGGAATGCAAATTTGCAAGTGTTGATTTTAAATTCACTGTGTAAGAGAGTAAAACGATCCCATTTAAAACCATGCCCATCATTATTATATTTCCCAGCATGCTCTACTATAGGTTGATTTTTTAGGATTGTTTTTAATATCTGTGTTTTTGCATGTACATTGATTGACTGTGTCATGCGTCAGTGTGTAGCGGTAGGACGGAGTCAGGCGCAGGACACAGAACTTAGTCAACGACGTACTTTACTTCTCACAAGTAAATAAACATATCTTCCACGCAGGGAAGAAAATACAGACTCACATGTCAATGACAACAAAACAACTAACAATCACGCACAACACCAAGAGGGAACCAGAGGGTAAAATAGGGAAACAAATTATCGTAATTGGAACCTAGTGTGTGCAATATAGACAAAACAAGTAGAACACAGAAACATAGATCGGTGGCAGCTAGAACTCCGGTGACGACGAACGCCGAAGCCTGCCCGAGCAAGGAGGAGGAGCAGCCTTGGCTGAATTCGTGACAGTACCCCTCCGTGCGCCGACACCGGCCTCGGGGACGGCCAGGAGGACGCGGAGCAGGGCGAGTCGGATGACGACAGTGGAAATCCCTCAACAGGGAGGGATCGAGGATGTCCCTCCTAGGAACCCAGCACCTTTCCTCCTGACCGTACCCCTCCCACTCCACGAGATACTGCAGGCCCCCTACCCGACGCCTCGAATCCAGGATGGAACGGACCGAGTACGCCGGTGCCCCCTCGATGTCCAGTGGGGCCGGAGGGACCTCTCACACCTCAGACTCCTGGAGCGGACCAGCTACCACCGGCCTGAGGAGAGACACATGGAATGAGGGGTTAATATGGTAATCAGGAGAGAGCTGTAACCTATAACAAACCTTGTTAAATCTCCTCGGGACTTTAAATGGCCCCACAAACCGCCGACCCAGCTTCCGACAGGGCAGGCGAAGGGGCAGGTTTCGGGTCGAGAGCCAAACCCGGTCCCCCAGTGCATACACCGGGGCCTCACTGCGGTGGCGGTCAGCGCTCGCCTTCTGTCGCCTGATAGCCCGTTGCAGGCGTACATGGGCAGCGTTCCAGGTTTCCTCCGAGCACCGAAACCATTTATCCACCGCAGGTGCCTCGATCTGTCTCTGATGTCATGGTGCCAGGACCGGCTGATAACCTAGTACACACTGAAATGGAGACAGGTTAGTGGAGGAGTGGCGGAGGGAGTTTTGGGTCATCTCTGCCCAGGGGATGTAAACCAATGGTCCTGGCAATAGGACCTCAGAAACCTAGCCACATCCTGGTTTACTCTCTCCACCTGCCCATTACTCTCAGGCTGATCGAGAACCACAGATGGTCCATGAACGCCCTCCAAACCCTTGATGTGAACTGGGGACCCCGATCAGACACTATATCCTCAGGTACCCCGTAGTGCCAGAAGACACAGGGCCTCCGCAGTCTGTAGGGCCATAGGGAGACCGGGCAAAGGAATGAGACAGCAGGACTTAGAAAACCAATCCACAACGACTAAGATCGTGGTATTCCCTTGTGACGGGGGGAGGTCCGTAACGAAATCCACCGATAGGTGTGACCACGGCCGTTAGGGGTTGTACTTTCCCTCTGGGCAGGTGTCTAGGTGCCTTGCACTGGGCGCACACCGAGCAGGAGGAAACATAAACTCTCACGTCCTTAGCTAAAATAGGCCACCAGTACTTCCCACTAAGACAGTGCACTGTCTGACCGATGCCAGGATGACCAGAAGAGGGTGACGTATTACATTTACATTTTAGTCATTTAGCAGACGCTCTTATCCAGAGCGACTTACGTATGAGCCCAATAGATCAATCGATCGCGAACATCAGACGGAACGTACACACGACCCACTGGACAATTGGGGGGAGTGGGCTCCGTGCGTAACGCCCGCTCGATGTCCGCGTCAACCTCCCATAGCACCGGTGCAACCAGACAAGAAGCCTGGTAAGTATGGGATTTTTTTTTATTTTTTTTATTTCACCTTTATTTAACCAGGTAAGCCAGTTGAGAACAAGTTCTCATTTACAACTGCGACCTGGCCAAGATAAAGCAAAGCTGTGCGATAGAAACAACAACACAGAGTTACATATGGTTACATATGGGGTAAACAAAACATAAAGTCAAAAATACAACAGAAAATACATATACAGTGTGTGCGAATGTAGTAAGTTATGGAGGTAAGGCAATAAATAGGCCATAGTGCAAAATAGTTACAATTTCGTATTAACACTGGAATGATAGATGTGCAAAAGATGATGTGCAAATAGAGATACTGGGGTGCAGAATTTGCAAAATAAATAACAATATGGGGATGAGGTAGTTGGGTGGGCTAATTTCAGAATAGCTGTGTACAGGTGCAGTGATTGGTAAGCTGCTCTGACAACTGACGCTTAAAGTTAGTGAGGGAGATAAGAGTCTCCAGCTTCAGAGATTTTTGCAGTTCGTTCCAGTCATTGGCAACAGAGAACTGGAAGGCATGGCGGCCAAAGGAGGTGTTGGCTTTGGGGATGACCAGTGAGATATACCTGCTGGAGCGCAGACTACGGGTGGGTGTTGCTATGGTGACCAGTGAGCTAAGATAAGGCGGGGATTTGCCTAGCAGTGATTTATAGATGACCTGGAGCCAGTGAGTTTGGCGACGAATATGTAGTGAGGGCCAGCCAACAAGAGCGTACAGGTCACAATGGTGGGTAGTATATGGGGCTTTGGTGACAAAACGGATGGCACTGTGATAGACTACATCCAATTTGCTGAGTAGAGTGTTGGAGGATATTTTGTAAATGACATCGCAGAAGTCAAGGATCGGTAGGATAGTCCGTTTTACGAGGGCATGTTTGGCAGCATGAGTGAAGGAGGCTTTGTTGCGAAATAGGAAGCCGATTCTAGATCTAACTTTTGATTGGAGAAGCTTAATGTGAGTCTGGAAGGAGAGTTTACAGTCTAACCAGACACCTGTAGTTGTCCACATACTCTAGGTCAGACCCGCCGAGAGTAGTGATTCTAGTCGAAAGCCTTGGCCAGGTCGATGAAGACGGCGGCGCAGTACTGTCTTTTATCGATCGCGGTTATAATATCATTTAGGACCTTGAGCGTGGCTGAGGTGCACCCATGACCAGCTCGGAAACCGGATTGCATAGCGGAGAAGGTACGGTGGGATTCGAAATGGTCGGTGATCTGTTTGTTAACTTGGGTTTCAAATACTTTCGAAAGGCAGGGCAGGATGGATATAGGTCTGTAACAGTTTGGATCTAGAATGTCACCCCCTTTGAAGAGGGGGATGACCGTGGCAGCTTTCCAATCTCTGGGGATCTCAGACGTTACGAAAGAGAGATTGAACAGGCTAGTAATAGGGGTTGCGACAATTTCAGCAGCTAATTTTAGAAAGAAAGGGTCCAGATTGTATAGCCCAGCTGATTTGTAGGGTCCAGATTTTTCAGCTCTTTCAGAACATCAGCTGTCTGAATTTGTGTGAAGGAGAAGCGGGGGGGGGGGCATGGGCAAGTTGCAGCGGAGGGTGCAGAGCATGGCCAGCCGTAGCAAAATGCTTGATTAAATTCTCGATTATTGTAGATTTATCGGTGGTGACAGTGTTTCCTAGCCTCAGTGCAGTGGGCAGTTGGGAGGAGCTAATCTTATTTTCCATGGACTTTACAGTGTCCCAAAACTTTTTGGAGTTAGTGCTACAGGATGCAAATTTCTGTTTGAAAAAGATAGCCTTTGCTTTCCTAACTGATTGTGTATATTGGTTCCTGACTTCCCTAAAAAGTTGCATATCGCGGGGGCTGTTCAATGCTAATGCAGTACGCCACAGGATGTTTTTGTGCTGGTCAAGGGCAGTCAAGTCTGAGGAGAACCAGGGGCTATATCTGTTCTTATTTCTGAATTTTCTGAATGGGGCGTGCTTATTTAAGATGGAGAGGAAAGCACTTTTAAAGAACAACCAGGCATCCTCTACTGACGGAATGAGGTCAATATCCATCCAGGATACCCGGGCCAGGTCAATTAGAAAGGCCTGCTCGCTAATGTGTTTTAGGGAGCATTTGACAGTGATGAGGGGTGGTCGTTTGACCGCGGAGGTGTATTTAGAGGGTAAATTTGTCAGGATGATATCTATGAGGGTGCCCATGTTTACAGATGTAGGGTTGTACCTGGTAGGTTCATTAATAATTTTTGTGAGATTGAGGGCATCTAGTTTAGATTGTAGGTTCTCCGGGGTGTTAAGCATATCCCAGTTTAGGTCACCAAGCAGTACGAACTCTGAGGATACATGGGGGGCAATCAGTTCACATATAGTGTCCAGGGCACAGCTCGGGGCTGAGGGGGGTCTGTAGCAAGCGGCAACAGTGAGAGACTTATTTCTGGAAAGGTGGATTTTTAGAAGTAGAAGCTCAAACTGTTTGGGCACAGACCTGGATAGTACGATAGAGCTCTGCAGGCTAGCTCTACAGTAGATTGCAACCCCACCCCCTTTGGAAGTTCTATTGAGACGGAAAATGTTGTAGTTGGGGATGGACATTTCTGAATTTTCGGTGGCCTTCCTAAGCCAGGATTCAGACACTGCTAGAACATCAGGGTTGGCGGAGTGTGCTAACGCAGTGAATAACTCAAACTTAGGGAGGAGGTTTCGAATGTTAATGTGCAAGAAACCAAGGCTTTTACGGTTACAGAAGTCAACAAATGATAACGCCTGGGGAGTAGGAGTGATACTGGGGGCTACAGGGCCTGGGTTAACCTCTACATCACCAGAGGAAAAGAGGAGGAGTAGAATAAGGATACGGCTAAAGGCTTTAAGTACTGGTCTTCTAGTGCGTTGGGTACAGAGAAAAAAAGGGGCAGATTTCCAGGCTCCATGGACCGCTACTCTGTGTCATACAGCTGGGACAGAGCATCTGCCTTAGCATTCTGGGAACCTGGTCTGTACGAGAGGGTGAAAACAAAACGTGTGAAAAACATGGCACACCTTGCCTGGCGAGGGTTCAGTCTCCTCGCCGCCCAGATGTACTCCAGATTGCGGTGGTCAGTCCAAATGAGGAAAGGGTGTTTTGCCATCTCAAGACACTGTCTCCACGCCTTCAGAGCCTTAACAACAGCTAACAGCTTCCGGTCCCCCACATCATAGTTACGCTCAGCCGGACTGAGCTTCTTCGAAAAGAAAGCACAGGGGCGGAGCTTTGGTGGCGTACCCAAGCGCTGAGACAGTACAGCTCCGATCCCAGCCTCGGACGCATCCACCTCGACTATGAATGCCAAGGAGGGATCCGGATGAGCCAGCACGGGAGCCGAGGTGAACAGAGCCTTCAGGTGTCCAAAAGCCCTGTCCGCCTCAGCTGACCACTGCAGGCGCACCGGTCCCCCCTTCAGCAAGGAGGTAATGGGAGCCGCTACCTGACCAAAGCCCCGGATAAACCTCTGGTAGTAGTTGGAAAACCCCAAGAATCGCTGCACTTCCTTAACCGTGGTTGGAGTCGGCCAATTACGCACGGCTGAAATGCGGTCATTTTCCATCTCTACCCCTGACGCGGACAGGCGGTAGCCTAAGAAGGAGACAGACTGTTGAAAGAACAGACATTTCTCAGCCTTAACGTACAGGTCATGTTCCAACAGACGACCAAGCACCTTGCGCACCAGGGACACATGCTCGGCTCGTGTAGCGGAGTATATGAGAATATCATCTATATACACCACTACACCCTGTCCATGCAGGTCCCTGAAAATCTAATCGACAAAGGATTGGAAGACTGAGGGACCATTCATCAACCTGTACGGCATGACGAGGTACTCATAGTGCCCAGAGGTGGTACTAAATGCCGTCTTCCACTCATCCCCTTCCCGGATACGCACCAGGTTGTACGCGCTCCTGAGATTCAATTTGGTGAAGAAGTGCGCCCCGTGCAATGACTCCGTCATACTAGCAATGAGAGGTAGTGGATAACTGTACTTCACCGTTATCTGATTGAGACCTCGATAGTCAATGCACGGGTGTAAACCTCCATCCTTCTTCTTCACAAAAAATTAACTCGAGGAGGCAGGGGAAGTGGAAGGCCGAATGTATCCCTGTCCCAGAGATTCGGAGACATATATATTTCCATGTGACAGAGTATACACGTGACTCCGAGGAAGTGCAGCGCCCTCCCGGAGATTTATCGCACAATCCCCCTGTCGATGGGGTGGTAATTGAGTCGCCTTCTGTAAAGGCGAGAGCCAAATCGACATATTCGGGAGGAATGTTTTGGACTCTCCACCGTAGTTGCACCTACGGAAACACCTCCCCGAGCACTGACGGGACCATCCCTTGAGAGCCCTCTGTTGCCACGAAATATTGGGGTCATGAGAGACTAACCAGGGAAGCCTGGAGGGGGGGGGGGGGGGAAGGGGGGTAGAAGGATTACTTTATCCTATCCCAGGTATTCCTTAAAGAGGTTATCCAGTCATATCGATAAATCCACCAGCTGGTCCAGGTTAAGGGTGGTGTCCCTGCAGGCCAGCTCCTGACAAACGTCCTCCCATAGGCTGCATCGGTAATGGTCGATCAGGGTCCTCTCATTCCATCCCGCGCTGGCTGCCAAGGTCCTGAAGTCCAGTGCGAAGTCCTGTGCGCTCCTCTTCCCCTGTCTGAGGTGGAACAACCGTTCCCCCGCCACTCTTCCCTCCGGTGGATGTTCAAATACCGCCCGGAAACGGCGGGTGAAATCTTCATAGTGCACCGATGCCGTGTCTATTCCTCCCCACTCAGCATTGGCCCACTCAAGCACTTTCCCCGACAGACAGGAGATGATCCTGGAGGAATGGATGTACCTGCTGACTCCATAATGGTGCGTGATTCTCTCATGCGTCAGTGTGTAGCGGTAGGATGGAGTCAGGTGCAGGACACAGAACTTAGTCAACGACATCCTTTACTTCTCACAAGTAAATAAACATATCTTCCACGCAGGGAAGAAAATACTGACTCACATGTCAATGACAACAAAACAACGAACAATCACGCACAACACCAAGAGGGAACCAGAGGGTAAAATAGGGAAACAAATTATCGTAATTGGAACCAGGTGTGTGCAATATAGACAAAACAAGTAGAACACAGAAACATAGATCGGTGGCAGCTAGTACTCCGGTGACGACGAACGCCGAAGCCTGCACGAGCAAGGAGGAGGAGCAGCCTCGTCTGAATTCGTGACAGACTGATTAATCTTATGCTACACAAAGATAAATAACATAAATGTTTCTAAACTAATCCAATCAGTTAGATTTATTGCACCCGTTTCCTCAATGGTTGTTCCAGATTAAATGGTTTGGGTAGTCTTCTTATCAACTTTCCTAACCTTGACAGCCATTCTGAATGCAGGTTGTGGGTGAAGAAAATGTTCAACTGTTGGATATCCTAACTTCTGCTGGGAACTACACATCACTTCACAAGCCAGCATAATGTGACTTGCATGACTGATGGGGCCTGTAAACCAGGAGTTTCCTAACACAACTGTGTTAGGGTAAAACTAGTCCATCAATGTAAGGCCTTATGATTAAAGTATTGTCATAGTTTAATTTTAATAATAGCATTCACCTAGATACTCACTTGGTGAAAGCCACAGGCCTTTAAAATGAAAGAATTCAAAAACCATGTTTCTGTCACTAACAAAACAGTCATGGGTGGTAACTCTACAATTCAGGTATAATCTTTATAGCAGATTTAGAAAATCTGATTATATATAAGTGCCTGGATGTTTTTAAACTTTGGAGAAGCTCTGATAAATAGGATAAAAGTCATGTACTGTACAACAATCCTTTATGTAAAATTGTAAATAACGGTTACTTCTCTGAGAACTTTGAATTGTCAAGAGGCGTAAAATAAGGTTGCCCTCTGTCACCCTACCTATTTATTATGAATTGTTCGCTTTAAAAATCCGATCTAATGATAACATTAAGGAGCTAAATATTAAAGGATTAGATACAAAAGTATCAATATACGCTGATCACACAAGTTCTCTTGAGTCCTTAATCTTCAACTTTGAAGGGCCTTATTGAGGACCTGGATCATTGCTCCAGTTTCTCTGGACTAAACCCAACTATGATAAGTGTACAATATTACGGATTGGGTCTCTAAAAGATACAAACTTGAAATTGCAATGTGGTCTCCCATTTAAATGTGCGGATGGTGAAGTCGATGTGCTTGGTGTACATATCCTGTAAAGTTGAGCGATCTTGCAACTATTAACTTAGATCGAAAACTTAGCAAAAATAGATAGAGTCTTCAAACCGTGGAGAAGGAAACACCGGCACTTAACCACCCTCCACCATTTTCTGAGCTAAACTGACCAAGACGCACCTCCAACAACAACACATAAAACCTTACATAATTCTGCCCAAAAACAATGACAATTTCTCTCACTTTGTAAAAGGCAGGGGCGCAAAATATTTTGCTTGTCCTTTCCCAGCGAGCCTCTCCAGGATGCTGTTGGAGAGATGCATCTCTGCAGCGCTCCACCAACTTTCTGTCAAAAAAATCTAATAGAAATCATGTAGCAGATATAGAATATGGTAGAAAGAGTATGTGGCCTTTTCTGTAGCCTACAGGCTCAAGATAAAATGTATGATAATGTATTGAGACATACACTTTTTATATCATGCAGGTTTCTCTGATCAAATAACCTAACCTAAATGGCGCTCAATCAAATAAAAAATGTGCTGTCATGTTAACAAACAACATACAGTGGAGAAAAAAAGTATTTAGTCAGCCACCAATTGTGCAAGTTCTCCCACTTAAAAAGATGAGAGAGGCCTGTAATTTTCATCATAGGTACACGTCAACTATGACAGACAAAATGAGAAAAAAAAATCCAGAAAATCACATTGTAGGATTTTTAATGAATTTATTTGCAAATTATGGTGGAAAATAAGTATTTGGTCAATAACAAAAGTTTCTCAATACTTTGTTATATACCCTTTGTTGGCAATGACACAGGTCAAACGTTTTCTGTAAGTCTTCACAAGGTTTTCACACACTGTTGCTGGTATTTTGGCCCATTCCTCCATGCAGATCTCCTCTAGAGCAATGATGTTTTGGGGCTGTCGCTGGGCACGGACTTTCAACTCCCTCCAAAGATGTTCTATGGGGTTGAGATCTGGAGACTGGCTAGGCCACTCCAGGACCTTGAAATGCTTCTTACGAAGCCACTCCTTCGTTGCCCGGGCGGTGTGTTTGGGATCATTGTCATGCTGAAAGACCCAGCCACGTTTCATCTTCAATACCCTTGCTGATGGAAGGAGGTTTTCACTCAAAATCTCACGATACATGGCCCCATTCATTCTTTCCTTTACACGCATCAGTCGTGCTGGTCCCTTTGCAGAAAAACAGCCCCAAAGCATGATGTTTCCACCCCCATGCTTCACAGTAGGTATGGTGTTCTTTGGATGCAACTCAGCATTCTTTGTCCTCCAAACACGACGAGTTGAGTTTTTACCAAAAGGTTATATTTTGGTTTCATCTGACCATATGACATTCTCCCAATCCTCTTCTGGATCATCTAAATCAGGGGTGTCAAACTCATTCCATGGAGGGCCTAGTGTCTGCAGGTTTTTGGTTTTTCCTTTCAATTAAGACCTAGACAATCAGGTGAGGGGAGTTCTTTACTAATTACTGACCTTAATTAATCAATCAAATACAAGGGAGGAGCGAAAACCCGCAGACACTCGGCCCTCCGTGGAATGAGTTTGACACGTGTGATCTAAATGCACTCTAGCAAACTTCAGACGGGCCTGGACATGTACTGGCTTAAGCAGGGGGACACGTCTGGCACTGCAGGATTTGAGTCCCTGGCGGCATAGTGTGTTACTGATGGTAGGCTTTGTTACTTTGGTCCCAGCTCTCTGCAGGTCATTCACTAGGTCCCCCCGTGTGGTTCTGGGATTTTTGCTCACCGTTCTTGCGATCATTTTGACCCCACGGGGTGAGATCTTGCGTGGAGCCCCAGATCGAGGGAGATTATCAGTGGTCTTGTATGTCTTCCATTTCCTAATAATTGCTCCCACAGTTGATTTCTTCAAACCAAGCTGCTTACCTATTGCAGATTCAGTCTTCCCAGCCTGGTGCAGGTCTACAATTTTGTTTCTGGTGTCCTTTGACAGCTCTTTGGTCTTGGCCATAGTGGAGTTTGGAGTGTGACTGTTTGAGATTGTGGACAGGTGTCTTTTATACTGATAACAAGTTCAAACAGGTGCCATTAATACAGGTAACGAGCAGAGGACAGAGGAGCCTCTTAAAGAAGAAGTTATAGGTCTGTGAGAGCCAGAAATCTTGCTTGTTTGTAGGTGACCAAATACTTATTTTCCACCATAATTTGCAAATAAATTCATTAAAAATCCTACAATGTGATTTTCTGTAGAAAAAAAATCTCCATTTGTCTGTCATAGTTGACGTGTACCTATGATGAACATTACAGGCCTCTCTCATCTTTTTAAGTGGGAGAACTTGCACAATTGGTGGCTGACTAAATGCTTTTTCCCCCCACTGTATAGCAAGAAATTCTTAGAGTAGTCTGGTAGTGTGAGTGCTGGTGCCTCTTGTAACCTCTGTTTGATCGTTTCAAATGCTACAAGGCCTTCCTGTGTCCAGGAAAGATTGCTATGGAGTTGACCATTCCCAGTATCTTTAACCACAGTTCTCAAAGGTAACTGTTTCTTTTGGCACTTCTACCAGACTGCCGTCTGGCGTACATTTTATTGTACAATTCAATCTACACAATGCACCTCTTCCCAACAATGCAATAGGTGTATGTTCCGATACCAGTATAGGTATTGTAGTTTTCTGATTTTTATAGCAGAGCTCAATTGGTTCCGTAAGAGCAATCAGCTGTTTCACTCCCTCAAATCCGATTGTCCGAATCAGTTGATTGGACATAGGGAGATGTGTAGCATCTTCAGGCCGAACACAGGTGAAAGCAGCTCCGCTATCCGCCATCACTTCCAATGGTCGGTTGTTTACTTTCACCTCAATTGTTGGATCTTTTTCCGGTCCTGATGCTACCAGCTGACACCCCCCTTTCGGATCTTCTGGGCACCTCTAGAATCCTGGCACCGGGACCCTATAAGGGTTCACCGGTCCTCCAAATGATCTTGACTGGCCCCTGTATCTTCCTCTGAAATTTCCTCTGGTGTTTCCTCCTGGCCCATTACACTCACGGGCAAAGTGACCAACCTGTCCACAATTTTTACACACTTCTGAAGATTGCTGGAAGTATGGATTAAAGCTTCCTCCTCTTCCTCTTCCTAAACCTTCTCGTCCTCTTCCTCTCCAATTCTGTGTCTGTCTGGAAACTGGCTGTGGATATGAAACAATTGGTCCCACTAGTGGTGGCTGGGACAATTGCGGTTGGACCTGGTTCAGTTGAAGCTGTAGCAGTGATTGTTGATTTGGTGAACACTGATTCTACATAACCAAAGCCTGTTTCTTCTCCGTCTTCTTATTCTCCACCAGTTGTATTTGATTGAGTTTTCTGAGAGTTTCTTGGTCCTGTTCTTTCTGGTTGTGTTCCTTTTTCCTGTATAGATCCACTTGATGGGCTATATGATCTGTATAGACACCTTTTGCCATGCTTCCAAGTCCAACCACCTCTGCCAGTAAGCTCCTTACTGGTGAGGGAAGCCCCATCTGCAGTTTAGCTCGCAAAATTGACTGCTCTATTTGACTCACATTTGGATCATTTCCAGTAATATTTCTCCACACTTGATGAGCTCTTGACACATAGGCTCTCTGATTTTCTTGTTGTCCTAGTGGGTCAATCAGAATGTTGTCAGGATGCACATTTGTTGGAAACATATCTTTCATTGCTCTCCACAGCCTATTTCTACTTGCAGCTAACAACTCAGGATCATTCACCGCAGTCCCGATATATCGATTAAGTCCAGCTCTCTGAAAAATGTCTTCCATACCTGGAATCCCAAGGATATTAGCCAAAAGTCTCTTAATGTCTCCTATGGCAGACTGTGTTCCCACCGTAATTTCTTCCAACTTTGAAATCCAAGGATATGCTCCATCTTGAAGGGTAGGCAGCTTCTCAAGTATATCTGACATATCAGTATTCTGCAAAGGCTTATACTCCAGGTTCTGTCCTCGAATTATCACTGGCATCATCTTCTTACTTGTTGTCATGAACCCTGCATCCTGAGTCGGTTCCTGCCTTTGTTGCCATTTTTCTGCTCAGAATCTCCAGTTTCCTGAGGGTTCGTGAACGCTCCCGGCCTGGTTGCCGGGCGACGTTGCTAGGCGGGATATCTCCCGATTAACCGCACCTGCATCTCATCAGCGGTCTGCACACCTGGTCCTGATCATCACCCTTCTTATGCCCTGACCTGACATCCATTTCCTGCCGGATCGTTAGCCATGAACAGTATGTTTGTCAGTGTATCAGCCTTGGAGTTTCTAGCGTTAGTTTTGTTGTTTTGCACCTTGTTGGCTTGCCGTGTACTTACCTCCGTTTTGTTTCTATCTGCAGTCAATCTCCCGGAACCTTCACCCAACCCCTGCCTGGTTGTCGGCGGCTGCCGAGCCATTCTTGGATCTACCACTGCACCTCCACCAACTCATCTCCGCCGTCCGCTCTGTCCCCTGGATTATTCTACATCGTTTTTTGAATCTGTTAAATAAATACTCACCTTCGTTTCAACTCACCTTGTCCTGGTCTGCTTCTGGGTTCTGGCTTAGTAAACCGTGACAGAACGATCCGGCCAGAAATGAACCCAGCGGACCTGGACTCTGTTCGCCATGCCATTACCCATCAGGAGAAGATGTTGGGACAACATAGCACGGCGCTACAGGAGATAGCTTTGTCCGTTCGGAACTTTTCTACCAGTCTGACGAAGATCCAGGCTCAGCTCAGTTTGCCAGTGGAGAATCCACGACCGGTTTCACCCATCTCACCTGCCGCTTCTGGAGCTGTGCCCTTCCGTGAGCCCAAGGCCTGATAAATATGAGGGGGAGTTGGGAAGATGCCGTTCTTTCCTTATGCAGTGTGGATTAGTGTTCGATCTACAGCCCCACTCTTATGCCACAGACAAGGCTAGGATAGCCTTTGTCATTGAGTTGCTGCGTGGTCGAGCTCTGGAGTGGGCTTCAGCCGTTTGGGAACAACAGGACACCTGCATGGCCTCATACCAGGAGTTCACGGCCGAGATGAGGAAGCTATTTGACCATCCCGTCCGAGGTATGGACGCAGCTAGGCGCCTGTTTTCGCCGCCAAGGAACTCGTAGCGTTGCCGACTTCGTGATCGAGTTCAGGACTTTGGCTGTGGAGAGTGGGTGGAATGAGGAGTCTCTGCAAGCGGCCTTTTACCAGGGGCTGTCGGAGCAGCTCAAGGATGAGTTGATCTCCTATCCGGAGCCTAGTGACCTGGACAGCTTGGTAGCCTTGTCTATTAGGGTGGATAACCGAGTTCGAGAGAGAAGGAGGGAGAAGTAATGGGGCCCGTCCACTTGTTCCCGGCGGTCGTCAAACTGCTCGGCTCGCTAAAGTTGGGAGGACTTTTAGCGAGCCAGATTCAACCTCTCAATACCTCTGTCAGACCCCGTTTCCCGGCTACCCTCATGAACAGGAATCAGAGTCTAGCGATTTATGCTTTCGTCGATTCAGGTGCCGATGGAAGCTTTATTGATGCCGAAGTGGTGGAACAGCTGGGGCTTTCCAAGGAGCGATTACCGGAAGCCATTGAAGCTACCACTCTGAACGGCAGTAGTCTGGCACGTATCACGATGAGGACTGAACCGGTTAAGATGCTGTTGTCAGGGAATCATTCTGAGGTGATCTCATTCTTCATTCTGCCTTCTTCCCATGTTCCTCTGGTCCTTGGATACCCCTGGCTGAAAGAACACAATCCCACGTTCGATTGGGTGACTGGCAAGGTAACTAGTTGGAGCCTTGAGTGTCATGCTAACTGCCTCAAGACTGCCTGTTCCCATTCTGTTCCCAGTCAGGTGATTGAGGCTAGACCCCCAGATTTGTCCCTGGTTCCCGAGACATATCACGATTTGGGGGAAGTGTTCAGTAAGCAGAGGGCTCTGTCACTCCCTCTTCACCGACCATATGACTGTGCCATAAACCTGTTCCCTGGAGCTGTCTATCCCAAGGGACGGTTATACAGCATCTCCCGACCTGAACGTGAGGCTTTGGAGACCTACATCAAGGAGTCCCTAGCGGCTGGTCTCATTCGTCCCTCATCATCACCCCTGGGGCAGGATTCTTCTTTGTGGGTAAGAAGGATGGCTCTCTTCGACCGTGTATTGATTATCGGGGGTTGAATGATATCACGGTCAAGAACAAGTATCCCCTGCCCTTGATGAGCTCTGCCTTCGACTCCTTACAGGGTGCTACTGTGTTCACCAAGCTAGACCCTACGCAATGCGTATCACCTGGTCCCGGATCAGAGAGGGGGACGAGTGGTTGACGGGTTTCAATACACCGATGGGTCGCTTCGAGTATCAGGTGATGCCGTTTGGACTGACCAATGCTCCAGCAGTGTTCCAGAGTATGGTGAATGACGTCCTGAGAGAGATATGATCGGTCTCTTTGTGTTTGTTTACCTGGATGACATTCTTATCTTCTCGAAGGAACCTTCCAGCCACGTCCAGCATGTCAGGCAGGTTCTGCAGCGATTGTTGGAGAATCGCCTGTTCGTGAAGGCCAAGAAGTGCGAATTTCACGCCCACACTACATCCTTCCTCGGGTACATCATCTCCAGGGGAGAGATCAGGATGGACCAGGAGAAGGTTAGGGCGGTTCTGGAATGGGCCCAGCCCGGTACGAGATTGCAGCTCCAGAGGTTTCTGGGGTTTGCGAATTTCTATCGCAGATTCATCCGGGATTACAGCCGTGTGGCCGCTCCTTTAACTGCCCTGACTTCCAGTACCAGGACCTTCAGTTGGAACCCTGAGGCGGACCAAGCGTTCCTGGATTTGAAGAGGCGATTCACCAATGCACCGATTCTCTCTCAACCTGACACGGCCCGTCAGTTCGTCGTGGAAGTGGATGCGTCTGATGTGGGGGTTGTCGCCATCCTGTGCCAGCGACGCTCCACTGACGGGAAACTCCATCCCTGCGCCTACTACTCTCGTCGTCTTTCGTCTGCGGAGAGGAACTACGATGTGGGTAACCGGGAGCTTCTCGCGGTGAAGCTTGCCTTGGAGGAGTGGCGCCACTGGTTGGAGTGGGCGGAGCAACCGTTTATTGTCTGGATCGACCACAAGAATCTTGCTTACGTGCAATCGGCTAGACGTCTCAACTCCCGTCAGGCCAGGTGGGCTTTGTTTTTCGGACACTTTAATTTTTCCCTGACGTTCCGACCTGGGTCTAAGAACGGCAAGGCGGACACCTTGTCCCGGATGTTCTCCAAGACGGAGGAGAGTGGGGCCAAGACCGAGACGATTCTTCCCCGGAACTGTGTCGTGGGAGCAGTTATGTGGAGGATTGAGGAGGAGGTTATGGCGGCCCTTCGGACGCAGCCCGGTCCCGGTAACGGTCCACCCGGGTCGTTTGTTTGTGCCTGAGTCGGTTCGTTCTGCTGTCCTCCAATGGTCCCACGCCAGCAAGATGGCTTGTCACCCTGGCGTGGCCCGGACGATGGCGTTACTTCGCAGACGATTTTGGTGGCCGGCCATGGGAGAAGATACTCGGAGGTTTGTTGCTGCCTGTCCAGTGTGTGCGCAGAATAAGAGTGCCAACCGGCCCAGATCTGGACTACTTCACCCCCTCCCTATTCCCCGGCGACCATGGTCGCATCTGGCCCTGAACTTTGTCACTGGGTTGCCCTCTTCTGAGGGGAACACAGTCATTCTGACTATCGTGGACAGATTCAGCAAGTTCGCCCACTTTGTGCCCATTTCCAAGCTTCCCTCGGCCTCTGAGACGTCCGAGATCCTGGTTAAGGAGGTTTTCATGGTCCACGGGTTGCCCAGTGACATAGTTTCCGACCGTGGCCCTCAGTTTACCTCTGCTGTCTGGAAGTCTTTCTGTTTGGCCATTGGAGCTACAGTCAGTCTCACATCTGGTTTTCACCCCCAATCTAATGGTCAGGCAGAGAGAGCCAACCAGAAGATGGAATCCACGCTACGCTGCCTTGTCTCCTCCAACCCCACCTCCTGGGTCTCTCAGTTGCCTTGGGTTGAGTATGCCCACAATCTGCCACTGGGATGTCTCCCTTCCAGTGCCTGTATGGCTACCAACCTCCCTTGTTTCCTTCTCAGGAGAAGGATCTCTCAGTGCCCTCTGTTCAGGCCCACATTCGTCGTTGCCACCGGACCTGGCATCGGGCCAGAAAGGCCCTCCTTAGAGTTTCTGACCGGTATCAGCTCCAGGCGAATCGTCGCCGGATTCCCGCCCCCACCTATACCATCGGAGATAGGGTCTGGTTGGCCACACGGGATCTTCCTCTGCGGACTGAGTCTAAGAAACTGTCACCGAAGTTCATTGGGCCGTTTGTGGTGGAGAAGGTGATTAATCCTGTGGCGGTTCGACTCAAGTTACCTAGAACGCTCAGAGTCAATCCCACCTTTCATGTCTCCTGCCTCAAGCCTGTTCTCCTCAGTCCTCTGTTACCCCCTCCGCCTCCTCCTCCTCCCCCTCGGATGATCGGAGGTGGTCCTGCCTACACGGTGCACCGCATTATGGATTCCAGACGGCGGGGCCGGGGTTTCCAGTATCTCGTGGACTGGGAGGGGTATGGTCCTGAAGAGAGGAGTTGGATTCCTCGGCGCCAGATCCTGGATGCTGACCTCCTTCGTGACTTCTACCGCCTCCATCCTGGCGCTCCGGGTAGTCCGCCCGGTGGCGTTCGTCGGAGGGGGGGGTACTGTCATGAACCCTGCATCCTGAGTCGGTTCCTGCCTGTGTTGCCATTTTTCTGCTCGGAATCTCCAGTTTCCTGAGGGTTCGTGAACACTCCCGGCCTGGTTGCCGGGCGACGTTGCTAGGCGGGAGATCTCCCGATTAACTGCATCTCATCAGCGGTCTGCACACCTGGTCCTGATCATCACCCTTCTTAAGCCCTGACCTGACATCCATTCCCTGCCGGATCGTTAGCCATGAACAGTATGTTTGTCAGTGTATCAGCCTTGGAGTTTCTAGCGTTAGTTTTGTTGTTTTGCACCTTGTTGGCTTGCCGTGTACTTACCTCCGTTTTGTTTCTATCTGCAGTCAATCTCCCGGAACCTTCACCCAACCCCTGCCTGGTTGTCGGCGGCTGCCGAGCCATTCTTGGATCTACCACTGCACCTCCACCAACTCATCTCCGCCGTCCGCTCTGTCCCCTGGATTATTCTACATCGTTTTTTGAATCTGTTAAATAAATACTCACCTTCGTTTCAACTCACCTTGTCCTGGTCTGCTTCTGGGTTCTGGCTTAGTAAACCGTGACACTTGTGCTCCCTTTTCTTGTCCGCAATGTATACCTCCTCTCCAATTTTTGGGATCCTTTTTTCAGCAGTTTTTCCTTCTGTATCTTCAGCTTCTTGAGTTGTTCTTCCAATTCTCTTACTTCTTCTAAATGATTCGCCTTATCCAAGCATGATATGCATTGATCCATATCTCTATCTATTTCTTCTGTGCTAGTCATTGTAGGATAAAATCCTCTTGAACATGAAGCACCTTTAATCTCCAAATCTTCATCGCTGTCTCCATCTTCACTTTCATCAGAGGTCGAATCTCTTGTATCCTTCTTTTTCCAACTTCCATCATCCCTTCTTTCCGCTCTGGCCAACCTCCGTCTGATCACAGGGTCATATCCTCCCATGATCTCTTCTGAATCACTCTGATCATCATCATCATGTTCAAATTCCATCCTCCTGAACCTCACTCTACCCTTAGTTTCCAGACATGTCGTTTTCTTCTTACTTTTGGAGTTTGGATTCATCTTTATGGTCGTTTCTGCTTGTCCTCTCTCTATTATTAGTTCACCTTCATCTCTGATGCAATAATCACCCTCCTGAATGATCACTGGAAGCTGAGGATAGACGTCCTTAAAGTCTACTGCTTCCTCGTAAGGTGGGGGTCTTTTTGCTGAATCCTTATGTGAGAAAGGTGTATTGACTTCTGCCATTAGTTTTTCTGTTACCTTCGCCTCTTTTTCCATTTTCTCTATACCTCTGTCTCTTTTATCTTTTGTATCTTTTATCAGTTTTTGTCCCTCATTTTCAAACAACTTAAGAACACCCAGCTCTCTTTGTCTCTTTTCTTTACGCTGTTCCCCTTTTTTCCCCTTCTTTTGATCTGCCTTATATGTGGACACAAGCACTTGCATTATTTTAATTACGTCTGGGTTAAGAGTCCCTTCCACTGGCCATGGTTTTTCAATGTCAGGCCAACGTTTATTACATTTTTCAGATAACCTTGCAATACCATTATCTAAAGAGTTACTATCTTGTACTACATCAACAGGAGTAATTACTTTCATAGTTTTGATGTCCTTTTTCCAAATTGTAACTACTCTTTTATATTCCTTTATTGTGATTAAATGGTATATTTATATATATATATATATATATATATATATATATATATATTTATTATTTTAAACTAATTAATTTGTAAACCAAAAAATACTTTAAGCTATGTTGCTTATCTTTCCCTCAAATTTTTTTTATTTATTATTTATTTATTTATATATTTATTTATTTGTCTATTTTTTCTTTGTTTTTCTTATTTTTATAAAAATATTATTTTTGGGGGGTTTTTTTTCCTACCAAATTATTGATTAGTGGCAATCTTACCACATCCGATAAAGAAAGGTAAAGGAAACTAGTAAATCAGAGCAATCAAAAAAGAAAGACCTGTAATCCAGCAACACTACAGCACCCACAAACCAATTGTTTAATAAGCACCCAATCACCTTAATTTTACAGAATAATCTCAGTGCTGGATTTCCAACACAACTCTAATCAAAACAACCCATGCACAAAAAAACTTCAATGTGCAATCCTCAATTACATCAATTGATCAGTCTGTTGCCAAGTCCCTGCTAAATGGTCACAACATGAAATATTTGAGGCATACACAAACAGATAAATGCCCTTCATCTATAATATCCTGTAAGGGAAAGTAAGTTTGTGGATAGAACAGTACTGGCCTTAATTGGACTGGATCCGGGACAGCACACGCTGTCGCGTGACGCACTGGTCAGCACCTCCTCTCTCTCTGTCTCCTCCTTCTCGTCTCTCACACCACAGGAGAACAAAAGAAACAGACAACAATTCAGTCTTTTATGTACTCACTGGGTTATTTCAACCATACAATACAGATATTAAACTATTGGAATAATCATCATATATGTTTTCTTAGTCAAGCAACAGCCACTTAACAAACAGAATACTTTATTCGTGTGTACTCAAATCTCCCCCTTTCTTTTTTCAGCTATAAGTCTGCGTGTCACAGCAGCACAGTGCAGGCAGGGGAGTGGCATATTCGCTCTGTTTAACTGCAAAATCCTAGAACTCCACACATGCGCAGTTCATTTATTAGTGTGTCTTCAGAGTGAGATGAGTGCTCCCGCAATCAATTTTTCTCTAAGTCAAACAGCAGACAGACCAGCTGTCTCTCCGTTCTTTCCAACAAACCACATTTACCACACAGACAACAGTAACACTGAACAAAACGCACAAACCAACACAAAACATAGAACACAAATCCTACTTCGAAGTTACTTAACTTTACTTTAGTCTATTTTCTCTCTCCTCTTTCTTCACCCAATCTACTCCAATCTGCAGATTTATAGTTATTTTCTTATCCATTACAAATCTTCTCTATACAATCATAACGTCCTCCCGGGGGCTCATAGATTTTAACAAATTTAAAAACGTTATCTCAAATGGAGACTCATAAGGTTTTAACCGTAATTAACAGATTTCCTTACAAAAAACTAAAACCCCTGTTCTCAACCAAAACATACATACAGTGGGGAAAAAAAGTATTTAGTCAGCCACCAATTGTGCAAGTTCTCCCACTTAAAAAGATGAGAGAGGCCTGTAATTTTCATCATAGGTACACGTCAACTATGACAGACAAATTGAGAAAAGAAAATCCAGAAAATCACATTGTAGGATTTTTTATGAATTTATTTGCAAATTATGGTGGAAAATAAGTATTTGGTCACCTACAAACAAGCAAGATTTCTGGCTCTCACAGACCTGTAATTTCTTCTTTAAGAGGCTCCTCTGTCCTCCACTCGTTACCTGTATTAATGGCACCTGTTTGAACTTGTTATCAGTATAAAAGACACCTGTCCACAACCTCAAACAGTCACACTCCAAACTCCACTATGGCCAAGACCAAAGAGCTGTCAAAGGACACCAGAAACAAAATTGTAGACCTGCACCAGGCTGGGAAGACTGAATCTGCAATAGGTAAGCAGCTTGGTTTGAAGAAATCAACTGTGGGAGCAATTATTAGGAAATGGAAGACATACAAGACCACTGATAATCTCCCTCGATCTGGGGCTCCACGCAAGATCTCACCCCGTGGGGTCAAAATGATCACAAGAACGGTGAGCAAAAATCCCAGAACCACACGGGGGGACCTAGTGAATGAACTGCAGAGAGCTGGGACCAAAGTAACAAAGCCTACCATCAGTAACACACTACGCCGCCAGGGACTCAAATCCTGCAGTGCTAGACGTGTCCCCCCTGCTTAAGCCAGTACATGTCCAGGCCCGTCTGAAGTTTGCTAGAGTGCATCCAGAAGAGGATTGGGAGAATGTCATATGGTCAGATGAAACCAAAATATAACTTTTTGGTAAAAACTCAACTCGTCGTGTTTGGAGGACAAAGAATGCTGAGTTGCATCCAAAGAACACCATACCTACTGTGAAGCATGGGAGTGAAAACATCATACTTTGGGGCTGTTTTTTCTGCAAAGGGACCAGGACGACTGATCCGTGTAAAGGAAAGAATGAATGGGGCCATGTATCGTGAGATTTTGAGTGAAAACCTCCTTCCATCAGCAAGGGCATTGAAGATGAAACGTGGCTGGGTCTTTCAGCATGACAATGATCCCAAACACACCGCCCGGGCAATGAAGGAGTGGCTTCGTAAGAAGCATTTCAAGGTCCTGGAGTCTCCAGATCTCAACCCCATAGAAAATCTTTGGAGGGAGTTGAAAGTCTGTGTTGCCCAGCGACAGCCCCCAAAACATCACTGCTCTAGAGGAGATCTGCATGGAGGAATGGGCCAAAATACCAGCAACGGTGTGTGAAAACCTTGTGAAAACTTACAGAAAACGTTTGACCTGTGTCATTGCCAACAAAGGGTATATAACAAAGTATTGAGAAACTTTTGTTATTGACCAAATACTTATTTTCCACCATAATTTGCAAATAAATTCATAAAAAATCCTACAATGTGATTTTCTGGATTTTTTTTTCTCATTTTGTCTGTCATAGTTGACGTGTACCTATGATGAAAATTACAGGCCTCTCTCATCTTTTTAAGTGGGAGAACTTGCACAATTGGTGGCTGACTAAATACTTTTTTTCCCCACTGTATGTATATATATCTAACATAAAATCTTATCATAGCATGAGTCGAGCATATAAAACTCTGCACAATCCACACAGCTCAAACACAGCAGAGACATCTTTATAGGCGCACACACACACTCTCTTTCTCTCACACACACATGAAAACTATTCAATCAACAAGAATGCATCCATTCATACAATTCCAAAAGCATGCTTCCGTTGCTCCTTTTCCTTATTTTCCTTCCTAAATTTGTGCTACCTTGAGTTGCAAATATTCAATGAGAGGCTACTTCGGACATATACCTTGTCAACTATATACCGAGAGGTAACATACAATTGAATTTGTATTCTACAAACTCACAGTCCCTTGGAACTGACCCGAAAATTCACCTAGTGACTTCCCAGGATTTGTGGCCCATCTAATGATCGCCTCGTTTGAGGGCTTCCGTAGATCAGCGACGTCTTAATCAGTATACCCTTTTCCTTAGTTCCTTGTCTTATTCCTTTATTCTATTCCTTTTTCCCTTTAATTTTATTCAAGCCAAATTTCCCTGGGCCCAGTGTTATCAATTCCTTTTTTCCTTAGATCCTTTATTATATTCATACTCCCCCCTGTTTGCGTTGTTTCCAACGCAAACAAATGTAGAAATTTAGAACAGAATCTCATCACACAGCATCACAGCACGGCTCACACAGGTTGTTCACGGTGCGTCCCCCCAACGCACACACAGTCACACGAATTGACCAGCGCCCAAAGTTGTGAGAAAGCTCACCTTATCTGCCGGCCTCTGGAGCGAGAGTCAGTTCGGAGCCCATGATGTAACGCTGAAACAGACGCAACTCGTCCCAAAATCCTCGTCGCCAATTTCTGTGGTGGCCGAACGATGCTGCGATGATGTGTTGATAAGAAATCCGCTGACACTGTACTTTGATTATAAAGGTTTATTATATCAAAGATTTCAGCATCAATTTACAGACTTCTGCAGAATCTGGAGAGCAACGAACCCAATCTCAAATATGATCACTCTCCCCGTCCCTTTGTTCAAACATGGTATATATCCTATGTAACATAAGATGGCGTGTTTTGAATAGACCAATCCCTGGCCTCCACATATCCCAATGTCCACTGTTTTAGGTGGCCCCTATAGTAATACTTTCCAGATGTTTCAGTAAAGCAAAGTAGAGTTCATTTAACCAACAATATGAAAAACCTCAGATACTACAAACCGTTACCCGTCATTCAACAAAAGGTGCGACCTTGCAGAGCAAGGCAAACAACTACTTCACGGTCTCAGAGCAAGTAACATCACCAATTGAAACGCTACCCATTTCACACCGTTAACACTCACCACCCTTTGACCTCCTCCTTTTCCGCAGCAACCAGTGAACCGGGTACACCAAACTTAACCCATTATGATACTTACAGATCTCCCACGTTCAGCGAACCCCAGTTGCTAACACCCAAAGATCAACACCTAGAAACTCTCCAAACAACAAATAAAAACCATTCTCAAACAGCGTTCTGCCTTTACCTCTATCGTAGGGTTTAAAAACTAACTTGACACCTTTCACAATCCTAGATTGCTGTTGTAGCTTCATGATTGGTTCAGTTTCCCTGTTACGATATTGGGTCAGTAATGTTTCTGTAGTGACCTCAATCAAAAGTTGCTATATTCCTCAGTCAATGCTATCTTTCATACTCTGCTTCCTTCCAATACTGCTTCATTATCCCTGGTGTTTTTTAATACTCTTGATTCTCTTAGTTCCCTTGCTTCACTTCCCATTAAGATAAGACACTTGCTTCCCTGTGCATCGTCACTATACTATTATTATCCCCTATTATCAACTAAGATAATACCAATCCACCATTATTTAAAGTCAGCAGATCTGGGTAACTGTCCTTTCTAAGAAGGCTACAAGTAATAAACCAAACACTTGCTGTAGTTGACCAGCATATATTGAATTTATATCCATATTATCAATTATATCCATATTATCAATATCCAATCATTTCATCTAGCAAACCCTTAGGCAATGCAAAAAAATTACTACCACGAAATCGTCTCGCTATTCCTGTTAAATAATGGTCATTCAATTTGAACCAAGCATGCTGATAAATCTTCCATTCTACATCACCAAACCAAATACTTTGTAGTATCTGTCTAAGCAACACTTACCAACAGTTGAATTACACTCAGAAACCCAGATTTTACTCTATGCCATTGAAATGACAAAGCAATCCCACAAATAGACCAATTACACTGGTTTATCGTCTTACCATCTGATACAAAATGATAATTAGTTTAATGGAAACCCTAAATTGGCTTTGTACTATGTTATAAGTTACTTCTATAAATCCCACTCCTTATGGGCAGTTAATGTCTTAAACCTTATATCTACCAAATGATCCAACAACGGCACAAACTCAATCCTTTATTTATTATTTCCCACCACTGACGTACGTCTACGTTTGGGTGAGCAAGTTAATACATACATATTATTTAAATTATTAATTTATCACCTCTCTAGTAATCGATTACACACACATTAAATTCATCCTATTTTCACATTTTCACATACTCCATGTAGAACGTTAGAAACTCCTAGGTACTCACATCAAACAATCCTTTCGTGTTTGTTTTTAACGATACTCAATCGACACAAATCAACTTCTTCAAACATACTCCCAGCAGAACCCCCCCAAAAAACAGATTGTAGTTTCAAGGACACTGACCTTCCTGTCATTGGATCCTCACCGGTTCTCTAACCTTCAGGAAACCCTGTCAAAGTCAAGCCTCTCCTTAAAACATCCTACTTTTCCCCTACACTCTAAAATAACCCACGTTCTCCATACCACTCCTTGATATTATATGATGGGCATTGATGTACGGAACCACAATATAATGTTATATCAAAGCTTATTATCCAAACTTATATCAAATTATGATACACATTCATATAATTTATTATGCACCCTTCCAGATTAAAATTACTTTATGCTCTTTGTTCATAAAATAGCCTGTTGTTCCATATACCTCAATGCCATCTGGTGAACAAAAAATGGTTGCATCGAGTTTACTTAAAAGGTCTCTTCCTCTTAACGCCATATGAGTTGTAGCACTTACTATACATGAATGTTGAAAAATAATATCCTCCAAATCAATTTGTAATGGGAGAGATATAGGATCAATTTGCATAGTTCCACTAATTCCGATAGACTGGACTTTCTGATTACCTAAAGGACACCTTAAATCTTGTTGCCTTAAACATGACATAGTGTCCCCTGTATCTATTAGAAATGGAATTGTTTTACCAGATACACATAAACTTAACTGTGGTATTTCTAATGGGCTATCCGAAATATGCAATTGTGGTGCATTGATCATGTATTTAACCTCCTCCCTGCCTATCGGTGTTATATGTCATTGTCCCCATAATAGATTACCTGGCTTCCCCTCTCTAGGTTTATTCTGGGAATTAGGGTGCGGTCGGGCAGGAGTCCAATTTCCCCTCTCTCTATTGCCATATCGCCGTCTCTCCTCATCCTGTACTCTCACGTTACAATCTCGAACCCAATGTCCCCAGTGTTTACAATAATTGCAAGGATCCATGTCTCTGATAAACCTCCTTCTTCCTCCTCTGGAATTACCATTGGACCTGCCTCTCCCTCGATTATTATCGTTCCCCTGTTTCAACGAAAAATTCCATTATTTTATTTGCTAATCTATTGTTTAAATCAACATTTTGGTTTTGTTTGATTATTGTAAATATCATTTTATATTCATTTTTCACACACTCTCTAGTATATCTAATTTTTTCAATGTTTATTTGTCCCGTATGACCTCTAAACCTTCTTTCTCCCGTTTCGAAAGCTCTACCAAACCTTTGTAACCACAATGGCCTGCATTCCTCGCGCTACCGTTTGATCTCAAATGTATCTGTTTAAGCTATAGGAAACATTTCTTAACTTACTTTTCCTCCTTCCTAATGATATTTACAGGCCATTGTGCACTCACTAAATCCCATGATTTATACACCTCTTTCATGTAATCTAAATCCCATTTTGGGTAGCTTATGGCTGTATTATCAATTATATATTTTCGCGCTACTTGTAATTTAACCATTTTAAAACTACCAGCTTGAGGATAGTCATTATCTGTCCATGCTGATAAATCCCTAAGATATGGTTCCACATAGAAAAATCCTAATTTACTTAACATCCATTTGCTCATTGTCTGATTTTCACTCCTTACCGCAGACCGGGTGGTTGAAGACTTTCTTCATCTCCTCCATGAATCTGGAGTAGGAGAAGCAGATGGGAGACTGTCTCTCCCACACCGCCGTGGCGCAGGAAAGCGCTGCTCCACGGAGGCAGGCAATCAGAAAGGAAATCTTGGCCCGTTGCTCAAATACTAGTGAACATTGTACCAAAAAGGCTCTGCAAGCTCCAAGGTTGCCATCGTAATGCTCGGGAGTCGGAACAAACGGCTCCCGTAGCGGAGGAGAAGGACTAGGAACTGGTTGTGAGCTCTGGCCGAAGGTTCGGCCCTGTAGGTCAGACCGGCTCTGTTCGAGCAGAGCGCCTTGGCCGACGAGGGTTTGGTGGAGAGTAGCAGAGGCTGCTGGGTTCATCTCTTTTGGCCAGATCGTACTGTTACGCGGAGTGGAACAGGGGAACCCAAGAGCAGACTCAGACGAGGAGACTGGGATGAAGTAACCAAGGTATTTATTGAAACACAGGGAGAAGATGAAGTGCAGGTCAGGGGAAACTGCTGGAAACCAGTTGCGGAGGCTGAAGCTGGAGCGAGGGGGGTTGAGACAGGGTGAGCAGGTCCGGAGGGGAATCCAAGGGAGTAGTAGAGTGGGGAATCCAGGACAGAGTAGCAGGATGACGAGACGTGGGACTGGAGACAGGGACCAGAGTCAGAGCGGGCAGAACTGTAGCGGAGAGGAAAACAGCGTCAGGCAAGGAAAACAGGCACAACAGGATAACAGGATCTGAATAGTAACAAACGGCTAGAACCGTAGACTGACTGAGCAGAGATTAAGTGTGGAAGTGGCAGGACTGAGTATTTGTAGAGGTCTTGATTATGGAACAGGTTGCAGCTGGTGGGGATCTGCTCTGACTCCAGCACACCTGTCTCCGCCCACACAATCACACACACACAAAGAGAGAGAGAGGGAGAGGGAGAGAGTACTGGGGGAGTGGCGGCAGGTCAAGGAGACACAGGATGAGCAGTAGAGGGCATTGCAGGAGCAGATGTGACAGTTAGGGCCAGGCCTGTTACTCCATCGCTGCTAAAAAGGGTCCTCCGATCATAGTCGTTGGATGTGGTGTTGTCTGTAAAGTGTGGCACAGATAACAAATAGGAGGGCATCAAGGCATTCAAAATGGCTACAGGGATGGATGTGCAGGAGTGAGGGCTCTGGATCATGGGGTCTGGGATCCTGGGTGCCTCACCGGATGGTCTGGTGGGCACCACAGCAGTGGTGGAGAACAAGTGTCCCTATGGACCTTACTATTGAAGAGGCAGTGAAGTTGAAGGATTTCTATATCACCGCCTCCGTGAAGACCATCCTTACTGGCAACAGGTCCAAGGTCAGCTCCACATCACTGGAAGGGACACCTGCTTCTTCGTTGTGTGGACCACCAAAGCCTCCATCACCATCACCATCCCCATCCAGCATGACGACCTCTGACAGAATCATATTGCTCATCCTGTCAGACCACAGTACCTCCTGTGGTCATCTGTAGCTCAATTGGTAGAGCATGGCGCTTGTAACGCCAGGGTAGTGGGTTCGATCCCCGGGACCACCCATACGTAAAAATGTATGCACAAGCTAAATGGCATATTATTATTATTATATAATAGTACCTGTTTTCAGGGAAGCCAATGGTCCAAAAATACAGTTCATACACACACACACTAGGCTCCCAGAATAGGTTATATTACATACAAGTTTTGCTCAAAGCAGCCAACTGAAGTAATGTAATTAACTTTATCATGGGCACAGTGTGAATTTATATCTGTGATGTTCAAATTATTTCTTACTCCCTGAGTCTTACTTGCTGAAGGCACCAGTCATCCCTGCCTGTACCTGACATTGTTGAAAAACAAGAGAACAATGAATAAAGAAAACACTGCTACTCTTACTGCTCTCTCCTCGTCTGACCATGTGTTCTCGCATACCCCGAGAGCATCTGGTCAGCGCGGCGGTGGCACAGGAATCCTCATCTCTCCCAAGTGGACATTCTCTCTTTTTCCCCTGACCAATCTGTCTATCTCATCATTTGAATTCCATGCTGTCACAGTCACTAGCCCATTCAAGCTTAACATCCTTGTCATTTATCGCCCTCCAGGTTCCCTTGGAGAGTTCATCAATGAGCTTGACACCTTGATAAGTTCCTTTCCTGAGGATGGCTCACCCCTCACAGTTCTGGGTGACTTTAACCTCCCTACGTCTGCCTTTGACTCATTTCTCTCTGCCTCCTTCTTTCCACTCCTTTCCTCTTTTGACCTCACCCTCTCACCGTCCCCCCCTACTCACAAGGCAGGCAATACACTTGACCTCATCTTTACTAGATGCTGTTCTTCTACTAATCTCACTGCAACTCCCCTCCAAGTCTCCGACCACTACTTTGTATCCTTTTCTCTACTTTGTATCCTACTCAGATGGTAATGTGCCGTCGCAACCTTCGCTCTCTCTCTCCCGCTACTCTCTCCTCTTCCATCCTATCATCTCTTCCCTCTGCTAAATCCTTCTCCCTCCGATCTCCTGATTCTGCCTCCTCAACCCTCCTCTCCTTCTTTTCTGCATCTTTTGACTCTCTATGTCCCCTATCCTCCCGGCCGGCTGGATCCTCCCCTCCTGCTCCGTGGCTTGACGACTCATTGCGAGCTCACAGAAGAGGACTCCAGGCAACCGAGCGGAAATTGAGGAAAACTAGACTCTCTGCGGTCCTGTCATCTTTTCACTCCCTCCTCTCTACATTCTCTTCCTCTGTTTCCGCTGCTAAAGCCACTTTCTACCACTCTACATTTCAAGCCTCCGCCTCTAACCCTAGGAAGCTCTTTGCCACCTTCTCCTCCCTGCTGAATCCTCCTCCTCCTCCCCCTCCCTCCTCCCTCTCTGTGGATGACTTCGTCAACCATTTTGAAATGAAGGTTGACGACATCCGATTCTCATTTATTAAGTCAAATGACACCGCTGGTCCTGCTCACCTCTGCTTTGACTTCTTTCTCCCCTCTCTCTCCAGATGAAATCTTGCGACTTGTGATGGCCGGCCGCCCAACAACCTGCCTGCTTAATCCTATCCCCTCCTCTCTTCTCCAGACCATTTCCGGAGACCTTCTCTCTTACCTGGCGAATCGCATCTCTGCATGTCTGGCAGACATATCAGTGTGGATGTCGGATCACCACCTCAAGCTGAACCTCGGCAAGACGGAGCTGCTCTTCCTCTCGGGGAAGGACTGCCCGCTCCATGATCTCGCCATCACGGTTGACAACTCCATTGTGTCCTCCTCCCAGAGTGCAAAGAACTTTGGCGTGACCCTGGACAACACCCTGTCGTTCTCTCATGTCACCCCGCTCCTCCGCACACTCCACTGGCTTCCAGTTGAGGCTTGCATCTACTACAAGACCATGGTGCTTGCCTACGGAGCTGTGAGGGGAACGGCACCTCCTTACCTTCAGGCTCTGATCAGACCCTACACCCAAACGAGGGCACTACGTTCATTCACCTCTGGCCTGCTAGCTCCCCTACCTCTATGGAAGCACAGTTCCCGCCCAGCCCAGTCAAAGCTATTCGCTGATCTGGCACCCCAATGGTGGAACAAGCTCCCCCACGATGCCAGGACAGCGGAGTCACTGACCACCTTCCGGAGACACTTGAAACCCTACCTCTTTAAGGAATATCTGGAATAGTATAAAGTAATCCTTCTACACCCCCCCCCCCCCCACCCCCACATAAAAAAAAGTGGTTGTCCCACTGGCTATCATAAGTTGAATGCACCAATTTGTAAGTCGCTCTGGATAAGAGCGTCTGCTAAATGATGTAAATGTAAATGTAAAAATACACACATACGCGTGGCGAGAAGCTGTCTCCGCACCACGTGCTCTCACCACTGGTGTCCCCCAGGGCTCAGTTCTAGGCCCTCTCCTTTTCTCCCTATACACCAAGTCACTTGGCTCTGTCATATCCTCACACAGCCTCTCCTATCATTGCTACGCTGACGATACACAACTAATCTTCTGCTTTCCCCCTTCTGATAACCAGGTGGCGAATCGCATCTCTGCATGTCTGGCAGACATATCAGTATGGATGACGGATCACCACCTCAAGCTGAACCCTGGCAAGACGGAGCTGCTCTTCCTCCCGGGGAAGGACTGCCCGTTCCATGATCTCGCCATCACGGTGGACAACTCCGTTGTGTCCTCCTCCCAGAGTGCGAAGAGCCTTGGCGTGACCCTGGACAACACCCTGTCGTTCTCCGCTAACATCAAGGCGGTGACCCGCTCCTGCAGGTTCATGCTCTACAACATTCGGAGAGTACGACCCTGCCTTACACAGGAAGCGGCACAGGTCCTAATCCAGGCACTTGTCATCTCCCGTCTGGATTACTGCAACTCGCTGTTGGCTGGCCTCCCTGCATGTGCCATTAAACCCCTACAACTCATCCAGAATGCCGCAGCCCGTCTGGTGTTCAACCTTCCCAAGTTCTCTCACGTCACCCCCCTCCTCCGCACACTCCACTGGCTTCCAGTTGAAGCTCGCATCCGTTACAAGACCATGGTGCTTGCCTTTGGAGCAGCGAGGGGAACGGCACCTCTGTACCTTCGGGCTCTGATCAGTCCCTACACCCAAACGAGGGCATTGCGTTCATCCACCTCTGGCCTGCTGGCTCCCTTCCTCTGCGGAAGCATAGTTCCCGCTCAGCCCAGTCAAAACTGTTCGCTGCTCTGGCACCCCAATGGTGGAACAAGCTCCCTCACGACGCCAGGACAGCGGAGTCACTCACCACCTTCCGGAGACATTTGAAACCCCACCTCTTTAAGGAATACCTGGGATAGGATAAAGCAATCCTTCTACCCCCCACACACACAGCGGAGTCGCTCACCACCTTCCGGAGACATTTGAAACCCCACCTCTTTAAGGAATACCTGGGATAGGATAAAGTAATCCTTCTACCCCCCCCACCCACCCCACAGCGGAGTCACTCACCACCTTCCGGAGACATTTGAAACCCCCACCTCTTTAAGGAATACCTGGGATAGGATAAAGTAATCCTTCTACCCCCCCACCCACACACACAGCGGAGTCGCTCACCACCTTCCGGTGACATTTGAAACCCCACCTCTTTAAGGAATACCTGGGATAGGATAAAGTAATCCTTCTTTTTCAACTCCTAGAATAGGTTATATTACAATCAAGTTTTGCTCAAAGCAGCCAACTAGCGTAGTTAACGTAAGTTCAATCACAAAGGCTGGTCTGAGTGCATCTCCTCACAGTTTCATCCAGTAGTACAACACAATTCACATTGCATTCTATCATGGGCACAGTGGGAATTTACAGTGGGGAAAAAAAGTATTTAGTCAGCCACCAATTGTGCAAGTTCTCCCACTTAAAAAGATGAGAGAGGCCTGTAATTGTCATCATAGGTACACGTCAACTATGACAGACAAAATGAGAAAAAATAATCCAGAAAATCACATTGTAGGATTTTTAATGAATTTCTTTGCAAATTATGGTGGAAAATAAGTATTTGGTCAATAACAAAAGTTTCTCAATACTTTGTTATATACCCTTTGTTGGCAATGACACAGGTCAAACGTTTTCTGTAAGTCTTCACAAGGTTTTCACACACTGTTGCTGGTATTTTGGCCCATTCCTCCATGCTGATCTCCTCTAGAGCAGTGATGTTTTGGGGCTGTCGCTGGGCAACACAGACTTTCAACTCCCTCCAAAGATTTTCTATGGGGTTGAGATCTGGAGACTGGCTAGGCCACTCCAGGACCTTGAAATGCTTCTTACGAAGCCACTCCTTCGTTGCCCGGGCGGTGTGTTTGGGATCATTGTCATGCTGAAAGACCCAGCCACGTTTCATCTTCAATGCCCTTGCTGATGGAAGGAGGTTTTCACTCAAAATCTCACGATACATGGCCCCATTCATTCTTTCCTTTACACGGATCAGTCGTCCTGGTCCCTTTGCAGAAAAACAGCCCCAAAGCATGATGTTTCCACCCCCATGCTTCACAGTAGGTATGGTGTTCTTTGGATGCAACTCAGCATTCTTTGTCCTCCAAACACGACGAGTTGAGTTTTTACTAAAAAGTTCTATTTTGGTTTCATCTGACCATATGACATTCTCCCAATCCTCTTCTGGATCATCCAAATGCACTCTAGCAAACTTCAGACGGGCCTGGACATGTACTGGCTTAAGCAGGGGGACACGTCTTGCATTGCAGGATTTGAGTCCCTGGCGGCGTAGTGTGTTACTGATGGTAGGCTTTGTTACTTTGGTCCCAGCTCTCTGCAGGTCATTCACTAGGTCCCCCCGTGTGGTTCTGGGATTTTTGCTCACCGTTCTTGTGATCATTTTGACCCCACGGGGTGAGATCTTGCGTGGAGCCCCAGATCGAGGGAGATTATCAGTGGTCTTGTATGTCTTCCATTTCCTAATAATTGCTCCCACAGTTGATTTCTTCAAACCAAGCTGCTTACCTATTGCATATTCAGTCTTCCCAGCCTGGTGCAGGTCTACAATTTTGTTTCTGGTGTCCTTTGACAGCTCTTTGGTCTTGGGCATAGTGGAGTTTGGAGTGTGACTGTTTGAGGTTGTGGACAGGTGTCTTTTATACTGATAACAAGTTCAAACAGGTGCCATTAATACAGGTAACGAGTGGAGGACAAAGAAGCCTCTTAAATAATAAGTTACAGGTCTGTGAGAGCCAGAAATCTTGCTTGTTTGTAGGTGACCGAATACTTATTTTCCACCATAATTTGCAAATAAATTCATAAAAAATCCTTCAATGTGATTTTCTGGATTTTTTTTCCTCAATTTGTCTGTCATAGTTGACGTGTACCTATGATGAAAATTACAGGCCTCTCTCATCTTTTTAAGTGGGAGAACTTGCACAATTGGTGGCCGACTAAATACATTTTTTCCCCACTGTATATATGTGATGTGTTACCCCCAGAGTGAGAGTACATCACTTCCAGAAGATCTCCTGGCTGAGGGTGGGGTTGATCATGCACTGCTTTTCGTGGAGTGAACCTGATGTTCTGCATGTCACGCCTCATGTTGTATCACCGCCTGGTACGGCAACTGCACTGCCCGCAACCGCAGGGGCTCTCCAGAGGGTGGTGCGGTCTGCCGAACGCATTACCGGGGCAAGCTACCCGCCCTCCAGGACACCTACAGCACCCGATGTCACAGTAAGGCCAAAAAGATCATCAAGGACATCAACCACCCGAGCCACTGCCTGTTCACCCCGCTATCATCCAGAAGGCGAGGTCAGTACATGTGCATCAAAGCTGGGACCGAGAGACTGAAAAACAGCTTCTATCTCAAGGCCATCAGACTGTTAAATAGCCATCACTAGCACATTATAGGCTGCTGCTGCCTATTGAAATCACTGGCCTCTTTAAGAAATGGAACACTAGTCACTTTAATAATGTTTACATATCTTGCATTACTCATCTCATATGTATATACTGTATTCTATAATATTCTACTGTATCTTAGTCCATGCCGCTCTGTCATTGCTCGTCCATATATGTACACTGGGGGAAAAAAGTATTTAGTCAGCCACCAATTGTGCAAGTTCTCCCACTTAAAAAGATGAGAGAGGCCTGTAATTGTCATCATAGGTACACGTCAACTATGACAGACAAAATGAGATTTTTTTTTCCAGAAAATCAAATTGTAGGATTTTTAATGAATTTATTTGCAAATGATAGTGGAAAATAAGTATTTGGTCAATAACAAAAGTTTCTCAATACTTTGTTATATACCCTTTGTTGGCAATGACACAGGTCAAACGTTTTCTGTAAGTCTTCACAAGGTTTTCACACACTGTTGCTGGTATTTTGGCCCATTCCTCCATGCTGATCTCCTCTAGAGCAGTGATGTTTTGGGGCTGTCGCTGGGCAACACAGACTTTCAACTCCCTCCAAAGATTTTCTATGGGGTTGAGATCTGGAGACTGGCTAGGCCACTCCAGGACCTTGAAATGCTTCTTACGAAGCCACTCCTTCGTTGCCCGGGCGGTGTGTTTGGGATCATTGTCATGCTGAAAGACCCAGCCACGTTTCATCTTCAATGCCCTTGCTGATGGAAGGAGGTTTTCACTCAAAATCTCACGATACATGGCCCCATTCATTCTTTCCTTTACACGGATCAGTCGTCCTGGTCCCTTTGCAGAAAAACAGCCCCAAAGCATGATGTTTCCACCCCCATGCTTCACAGTAGGTATGGTGTTCTTTGGATGCAACTCAGCATTCTTTGTCCTCCAAACACGACGAGTTGAGTTTTTACTAAAAAAGTTCTATTTTGGTTTCATCTGACCATATGACATTCTCCCAATCCTCTTCTGGATCATCCAAATGCACTCTAGCAAACTTCAGACGGGCCTGGACATGTACTGGCTTAAGCAGGGGGACACGTCTTGCATTGCAGGATTTGAGTCCCTGGCGGCGTAGTGTGTTACTGATGGTAGGCTTTGTTACTTTGGTCCCAGCTCTCTGCAGGTCATTCACTAGGTCCCCCGTGTGGTTCTGGGATTTTGCTCACCGTTCTTGTGATCATTTTGACCCCACGGGGTGAGATCTTTGCGTGGAGCCCCAGATCGAGGGAGATTATCAGTGGTCTTGTATGTCTTCCATTTCCTAATAATTGCTCCCACAGTTGATTTCTTCAAACCAAGCTGCTTACCTATTGCATATTCAGTCTTCCCAGCCTGGTGCAGGTCTACAATTTTGTTTCTGGTGTCCTTTGACAGCTCTTTGGTCTTGGGCATAGTGGAGTTTGGAGTGTGACTGTTTGAGGTTGTGGACAGGTGTCTTTTATACTGATAACAAGTTCAAACAGGTGCCATTAATACAGGTAACGAGTGGAGGACAAAGAAGCCTCTTAAAGAATAAGTTACAGGTCTGTGAGAGCCAGAAATCTTGCTTGTTTGTAGGTGACCGAATACTTATTTTCCACCATAATTTGCAAATAAATTCATAAAAAATCTTTCAATGTGATTTTCTGGATTTTTTTTCCTCAATTTGTCTGTCATAGTTGACGTGTACCTATGATGAAAATTACAGGCCTCTCTCATCTTTTTAAGTGGGAGAACTTGCACAATTGGTGGCCGACTAAATACATTTTTTCCCCACTGTATATATGTGATGTGTTACCCCCAGAGTGAGAGTACATCACTTCCAGAAGATCTCCTGGCTGAGGGTGGGGTTGATCATGCACTGCTTTTTCGTGGAGTGAACCTGATGTTCTGCATGTCACGCCTCATGTTGTATCACCGCCTGGTACGGCAACTGCACTGCCCGCAACCGCAGGGCTCTCCAGAGGGTGGTGCGGTCTGCCGAACGCATTACCGAGGGGCAAGCTTACCCGCCCTCCAGGACACCTACAGCACCCGATGTCACAGTAAGGCCAAAAAGATCATCAAGGACATCAACCACCCGAGCCACTGCCTGTTCACCCGCTATCATCCAGAAGGCGAGGTCAGTACATGTGCATCAAAGCTGGGACCGAGAGACTGAAAAACAGCTTCTATCTCAAGGCCATCAGACTGTTAAATAGCCATCACTAGCACATTATAGGCTGCTGCTGCCTATTGAAATCACTGGCCTCTTTAAGAAATGGAACACTAGTCACTTTAATAATGTTTACATATCTTGCATTACTCATCTCATATGTATATACTGTATTCTATAATATTCTACTGTATCTTAGTCCATGCCGCTCTGTCATTGCTCGTCCATATATGTACACTGGGGGAAAAAAGTATTTAGTCAGCCACCAATTGTGCAAGTTCTCCCACTTAAAAAGATGAGAGAGGCCTGTAATTGTCATCATAGGTACACGTCAACTATGACAGACAAAATGAGATTTTTTTTTCCTGAAAATCAAATTGTAGGATTTTTAATGAATTTATTTGCAAATGATAGTGGAAAATAAGTATTTGGTCAATAACAAAAGTTTCTCAATACTTTGTTATATACCCTTTGTTGGCAATGACACAGGTCAAACGTTTTCTGTAAGTCTTCACAAGGTTTTCACACACTGTTGCTGGTATTTTGGCCCATTCCTCCATGCTGATCTCCTCTAGAGCAGTGATGTTTTGGGGCTGTCGCTGGGCAACACAGACTTTCAACTCCCCTCCAAAGATTTTCTATGGGGTTGAGATCTGGAGACTGGCTAGGCCACTCCAGGACCTTGAAATGCTTCTTACGAAGCCACTCCTTCGTTGCCCGGGGCGGTGTGTTTGGGATCATTGTCATGCTGAAAGACCCAGCCACGTTTCATCTTCAATGCCCTTGCTGATGGAAGGAGGTTTTCACTCAAAATCTCACGATACATGGCCCCATTCATTCTTTCCTTTACACGGATCAGTCGTCCTGGTCCCTTTGCAGAAAAACAGCCCCAAAGCATGATGTTTCCACCCCCCATGCTTCACAGTAGGTATGGTGTTCTTTGGATGCAACTCAGCACTCTTTGTCCTCCAAACACGACGAGTTGAGTTTTTACTAAAAAGTTCTATTTTGGTTTCATCTGACCATATGACATTCTCCCAATCCTCTTCTGGATCATCCAAATGCACTCTAGCAAACTTCAGACGGGCCTGGACATGTACTGGCTTAAGCAGGGGGACACGTCTTGCATTGCAGGATTTGAGTCCCTGGCGGCGTAGTGTGTTACTGATGGTAGGCTTTGTTACTTTGGTCCCAGCTCTCTGCAGGTCATTCACTAGGTCCCCCGTGTGGTTCTGGGATTTTTGCTCACCGTTCTTGTGATCATTTTGACCCCACGGGGTGAGATCTTGCGTGGAGCCCCAGATCGAGGGAGATTATCAGTGGTCTTGTATGTCTTCCATTTCCTAATAATTGCTCCCACAGTTGATTTCTTCAAACCAAGCTGCTTACCTATTGCATATTCAGTCTTCCCAGCCTGGTGCAGGTCTACAATTTTGTTTCTGGTGTCCTTTGACAGCTCTTTGGTCTTGGGCATAGTGGAGTTTGGAGTGTGACTGTTTGAGGTTGTGGACAGGTGTCTTTTATACTGATAACAAGTTCAAACAGGTGCCATTAATACAGGTAACGAGTGGAGGACAAAGAAGCCTCTTAAAGAATAAGTTACAGGTCTGTGAGAGCCAGAAATCTTGCTTGTTTGTAGGTGACCGAATACTTATTTTCCACCATAATTTGCAAATAAATTCATAAAAAATCCTTCAATGTGATTTTCTGGATTTTTTTTCCTCAATTTGTCTGTCATAGTTGACGTGTACCTATGATGAAAATTACAGGCCTCTCTCATCTTTTGAAGTGGGAGAACTTGCACAATTGGTGGCTGACTAAATACATTTTTTTCCCCACTGTATATATGTGATGTGTTACCCCCAGAGTGAGAGTACATCACTTCCAGAAGATCTCCTGGCTGAGGGTGGGGTTGATCATGCACTGCTTTTCGTGGAGTGAACCTGATGTTCTGCATGTCACGCCTCATGTTGTATCACCGCCTGGTACGGCAACTGCACTGCCCGCAACCGCAGGGCTCTCCAGAGGGTGGTGCGGTCTGCCGAACGCATTACCGGGGGCAAGCTACCCGCCCTCCAGGACACCTACAGCACCCGATGTCACAGTAAGGCCAAAAAGATCATCAAGGACATCAACCACCCGAGCCACTGCCTGTTCACCCCGCTATCATCCAGAAGGCAAGGTCAGTACATGTGCATCAAAGCTGGGACCGAGAGACTGAAAAACAGCTTCTATCTCAAGGCCATCAGACTGTTAAATAGCCATCACTAGCACATTATAGGCTGCTGCTGCCTATTGAAATCACTGGCCTCTTTAAGAAATGGAACACTAGTCACTTTAATAATGTTTACATATCTTGCATTACTCATCTCATATGTATATACTGTATTCTATAATATTCTACTGTATCTTAGTCCATGCCGCTCTGTCATTGCTCGTCCATATATGTACACTGGGGGAAAAAAGTATTTAGTCAGCCACCAATTGTGCAAGTTCTCCCACTTAAAAAGATGAGAGAGGCCTGTAATTGTCATCATAGGTACACGTCAACTATGACAGACAAAATGAGAATTTTTTTTCCTGAAAATCAAATTGTAGGATTTTTAATGAATTTATTTGCAAATGATAGTGGAAAATAAGTATTTGGTCAATAACAAAAGTTTCTCAATACTTTGTTATATACCCTTTGTTGGCAATGACACAGGTCAAACATTTTCTGTAAGTCTTCACAAGGTTTTCACACACTGTTGCTGGTATTTTGGCCCATTCCTCCATGCAGATCTTCTCTAGAGCAGTGATGTTTTGGGGCTGTCGCTGGGCAACACAGACTTTCAACTCCCTCCAAAGATTTTCTATGGGATTGAGATTTGGAGACTGGCTAGGCCACTCCAGGACCTTGAAATGCTTCTTACGAAGCCACTCCTTCGTTGCCCGGGTGGTGTGTTTGGGATCATTGTCATGCTGAAAGACCCAGCCACGTGTCATCTTCAATGTCCTTGCTGATGGAAGGAGGTTTTCACTCAAAATCTCACGATACATGGCCCCATTCATTTTTTCCTTTACACGGATCAGTCGTCCTGGTCCCTTTGCAGAAAAACAGCCCCAAAGCATGATGTTTCCACCCCCATGCTTCACAGTAGGTATGGTGTTCTTTGGATGCAACTCAGCATTCTTTCTCCTCCAAACACAACGAGTTAAGTTTTTACCAAAAAGTTATATTTTGGTTTCATCTGACCATATGACATCCTCCCAATCCTCTTCTGGATCATCCAAATGCACTCTAGCAAACTTCAGACGGGCCTGGACATGTACTGGCTTAAGCAGGGGGACACGTCTGACACTGCAGGATTTGAGTCCCTGAGGCGTAGTGTGTTACTGATGGTAGGCTTTGTTACTTTGGTCCCAGCTCTCTGCAGGTCATTCACTAGGTCCCCCTGTGTGGTTCTGGGATTTTTGCTCACCGTTCTTGTGATCATTTTGACCCCACGGGGTGAGATCTTGCGTGGAGCCCCAGATCGAGGGAGATTATCAGTGGTCTTGTATGTCTTCCATTTCCTAATAATTGCTCCCACAGTAGATTTTTTTCAAACCAAGCTGCTTACCTATTGCAGATTCAGTCTTCCCAGCCTGGTGCAGGTCTACAATTTTGTTTCTGGTGTCCTTTGACAGCTCTTTGGTCTTGGCCATAGTGGAGTTTGGAGTGTGACTGTTTGAGGTTGTGGACCGGTGTCTTTTATACTGATAACAAGTTCAAACAGGTGCCATTAATACAGGTAACGAGTGGAGGACAGAGGAGCCTCTTAAAGAAGAAGTTACAGGTCTGTGAGAGCCAGAAATCTTGCTTGTTTGAAGTTGACCAAATACTTATTTTCCACCATAATTTGCAAATAAATTCATTAAAAATCCTACAATGTGAGTTTCTGGAATTTTTTTTCTCATTTTGTCTGTCATAGTTGACGTGTACATATGATGAAAATTACAGGCCTCTCTCATCTTTTTAAGTGGGAGAACTTGCACAATTGGTGGCTGACTAAATACTTTTTTTCCCCACTGTATATATTCTTAATTCCATTCCTTACTTAAATTTGTGTGTATTGGGTATATGTTGTGAAATTGTTAGATATTACTACCTGCAATATCATCTGCTAAACACGCGTATGTGACAAATAACATTTGATTTGAGGTCTAAAACATGGGGAAAATGGGACATAAAGTAAAAATTGTGAAGCATCTACAAATTCAATGTTTTACACAATATTGTGTCATATTTGATGAGTTACTGACCTGTCCGGCCACAGGCTCAATGTGCTGTAGTCTCCACAACTGGACGCTCGTGTTCTGATCACAATGGCACAGGATGTCCATGCACCGGATGGTCTGAGGGATGCACTCCTGTTGGACTGGAAAACAAAAGAGACATTTGGTCAGTGGTAGGTCCTTTTCAATGATGTATCACCGTCTTTATCTGGACAACAAAACGCATTGTTTGTCATTGGACAATGTGATAAGTGGTCACCCAACACCAAATCCTCATGCCTCATTGTTTGTTCTTGTTTCCCAATCAACAGTCTGGATCTTCCCTCTTCTGCCATGGTGGATGATCTACCCTTTCTGGTAAATACAGGGCCATTTCTCTTTCCCACCGGAAGATGGCAGCTGCAGACCCAAGTGTTGTCACTGGGTTTCCGGTCCTCCCATCTGAAAGACCAAAAAAAAGTTATTTTTACTAGCTAGCTAAGTTGATTATTAAAATGGTAAAATCTATGTTAAAATACCATAACCCACAGACTTGACTATAGTAACGGTAAAATAGACTGGGCTTTGGTCTATCTGCACATCTAAAATCCTACTATGTGGATGGGACATTTCTGCTGGGATGTAGGAATTATGTGGAATGCTCAGCTAGATGATCAGGACAGTCTAGGGTACTATTTGCCTGAAGAGGTGAGCGGTGAGCGATACGACTGTACTTCTCATTGTAATACTCAAGAGGAAAGTTAAAACCCTCAGCCGTGAGGTCACTGAGGAGGACAAACAGTGATAGGGGGATCGTCTGAAAGGGCCTGACATCCAGGGATGGAACATAAGGATTTTGGGCACTGGCCAGCGGACCACGATTTCTACTAGCCCGGGTATCATTCATGTCCTAAATCTGTGGCATGCGATGTTTGTGAAGGCAAAATTTCACTGCTGTGACAGGCTTGTTTGGCACATTTTCTACTAGCCATTTCACTGCTGTGTCAGACTAGTTTGGCACATTGGCTACCAGTCCAGCCTGAAAAGTACTAGCCTCGGGCTACCTTAATTTCCATCCCTGATGACATGTATAACTGACTTCACAGGTCATTTGATTAGTCATGTACAACAGATGCGCTCGTGGAACAAAACCGTTTGTGTTTTGTATGGGAAAACAATGGCCTCCCGAGTGGCGCAGCAGTCTAAGGCACTGCTTCTCAGTGCTTGAGGCATCACTACAGACCCCCTGGTTCGATTCCAGGCTGTATCACAACTGGTCGTGATTGGGAGTCCCATAGGGCGGCGCACAATCGGCCCAGCGTCGTCCGGGTTTGGCCGGTGTAGGCCGTCATTGTAAATAAGAATTTGTTCTTAACTGACTTGCCTAGTTAAATAAAGGTTAAAAAATAAATAAAAAATGAGCACCACAAGTCCTTTGTAAGCTAGCTAGCCAGCTAGTTAACGTTAGCTCACCATTCGTGTAGTCACACTTTTCCACGTGGTGATATGCTAGCTAAGGAAGGTAACGTGCGTTGTACACGTAACTACAGTCTGTGGTTATCTAGCTAATTTTCTAAAGCATCTAGCTAACCCCAGATCTTTGACCCAGTGGTGTGTATTCATGGAGCCAAGGGAAGCCAGGCTTCCCCAAATATATATACAAAAATATCTCACCGGAGAAATCATCAGAGTGAGGGAAACAGCGCCCCTCTTTCTCAGTATGTGTAGCCCATGTATCTGATGCTGTCTGGAACAAAAGTGTATGACATGTTGCCGCTGTAGCATTTGATTGATTGATGCAAGCAAGCATTTGGCCTACCTTGATACATTTTATAATTAGCTAATCAGCATTGAGCTGAGCTCAACTGTGGGTTGTCCTGGCAAAGCAAAACGCCCCATAAGGGAAGCCAGTTTGGATTTGGCGTCACACCAATCAAATCACATCCTAAGCAAACATCATCATTGGATAGAGATGTGGATTTGGACTTGTGGTTTTGAGTTAATTCTCTGTACAGGCCAATGATTATGACGGCAATTCTGATCTAACCATCAATGTATATATTGTGCCACTGGCCTGAGACGATTGAAGTTCAATATGTGGCCTAGATGTAGCCTAGTAGGCTCATGTTAACTAGTCAGATAACTTAGCTGGTTAATTTTCGTCCATGCTAGGAAGTTAGGCTAGCAAGCATTTTAGCTAGGTAGCCTATGAAAACAACTAAAAGTGTACTGTATGACAGAGCCATAGACCGTTTTGCCAACTTGAAAGAGAGGAGGATGGAATTGGCATTCAACTAGTCTACAAGTAGGGTTTTTGTTTTTACTAGCGCGCAAGCATGCACACAGAGACAGAAATCAGTACCATGGACAGCCACATGATATTTAGCAACTAAGCATATATAGCCTTGTTGATTTGATGATGTTTAAATGTTTAAGTTGAAATGGTGCTGGAATAGCGGAGGCAGTGCTCCTGTTTGTGTTGATTTGCGGTAACTCTGTGGTTCTAAATCAGTGGTTGTTTAGTAAACTGTCGAAAACATTAATTTGCTTGACCATGCTGCAGGTCATATAACTGTTTGTTACGTGCAATATTTGCTTTGTGGACTTCACCGGACAGATGTTGCTCTCCGGTTTTGTGATGAAAGAAACATGTGTAGTTTAATTTATTCAGCCACTGTGTGACTGTTGTCTTTTTGTTGTCACAGCCTTATTGTATATCATGGTGGCATATGAACGGATGGGTTATAGAACAAACAGCGCAAATATTCCAACATAGGTTGGAATATGGCTTTTTTATTGGCTTGGCTTCCCCAGTGATTTTACCCACACACCGCTACTGCTTTGACCTAACCAAAATAGCTTGTTAGCAGCTAGCAAACAGGGCTTACCTTATCATATCGACACCTCTCACTTACAGAGGTCGGAAAACGATAAAATGCAGGTGGCTTATCGGAGTAGTGGTTACAATTCGGTACATAGCACAGAACCATCCTTGCTTCTGATCGACGGAGAGACCTAAGGTTAGCTAGTTAGCTACAAAGGCCAGGGTAATTGAAAATAATCTAGTAATTAAGAAATGATATGGTAGCTAGCTAGATAATTAGAAAAATGCTAAACAAGAATACACAATTGAAATACACAATATCAATTATTTACACGAGAAACTAAAAAGGCTATAATATCTACTTTGCATGGACAAATGTGGAGATTTTTCCCACCCTGCACCTTTAATGATTACGTCAAAGCTTGCGACAGGATGTGTAGTTCTGCATGATGGCTAATTAGCATTTCTATTTTGGGGGGTAATAACAGGCTAATATATTGATAAAAGTTACCTTGTCTGAGAGAGATTTGCACAGTTATCAAAACGTCATGCCAGGGTAAGCCTACACGGAACACAGACCTTATATGAAGTAGTTCTAAAATTCCCTACAGAAAAATGAATGCTGAAAAAAAATTATTGGAACCATTTCCGGGTTTTACCGCTAGGTTTTAAGGGTATTATGACTCATACAATGGTACTCAATACACCCCCCCACCCACCCACCCCCGCACAAAGTAAAGGCTCGAAATGCTTAAAGTTGCTCCTATTTTAATTAAATCCCCAAGTTGGTCATTACTATGTGGCAGTGTTGTCTCTCTAGCTCCTTTTCAAAAAGCTCTATCACTGAGTTGTTCTCCCTACAGTTTTAGTTAGCTAGGCTAACTTGGCTTGTTTAACTCTTTAGTGTAGCGTAGCAAATTGATGAGGATGCATGGGGGGCAAATAGAGTGCATATGAGAACCAATCAAAGAGTCGCTCAAAGCTGCTCAATTTGAGCTAACCTCCACCTTTTACAAGCCGGTGTTTCCAGACCAGTGAGTCACAGCTCGCTGTGTAGTCACGTGGGTTGCACGTCAGCCAGACTATGAAAGGGCTGCCCGACTGCAAGAAGAGAGGCTGGCCGAAATGAAGGTTAGTAAAACTCTTAAACCTGTGGTACTGTTTACCCATTTAACAACATTATAATCATATCACACAATATTTGGCTGCATTCTGTAATTTAATGTAGCTTTTATTCTTATCATTACAGGCTAAATTGCAAGAGCTGTCCTTTGAAGAAACAGGATAGGTGCTGGAGCTTGCTGCTTACCTTCTACCTGGAGTGATTTTTGACATCATGGAGTACCGGACAACCTCGCTGGTGCAGCTGCATGAATTGCAAGGAGACTCCTGCACCGTACAACACACAACTGCTGCCATTTCACCAATGCAATATTTCATTTATTTATTACCAAGTATGTTTACATAACAGGTTAACACTTTCCACTACTACACTGTACTTTATTCTTCTTTTGCATGGCGATGTCTCCTCGAAGTTGTGGCAGCTCAGCCGTTGTTGGTGTTGGCACTTCAGGGAGTCTTGGGTCATCTGATCTCTGGATCATTCTCCGTGATAGCTCCAATTGAGACCATGGTCTTCTCAACACTGCTCTATGAAGTTATGTGATGTCAGTGTAGTCCTTTGCAGTTTTCAATGCGTAAACACTTCATCTTCAAGACTTGTTATTGTAGAGTCTCCTTTAGCTGAAAGATATAATAATATTTGGTAAGTATTTTGTCTATAGAATTAACTATCACACCTGATTATCACACCTGATTAAACTAAAAGCATTCTAAACTGAAGACCATGATTAGTTTGATTATTAGAGTCATGTGTTAACTGGGGCAAAGGTGTGTCATCAATCAAGCCCAGAGGACGAGTTGACCATCCCTGACCTAGATCAGAGATAAAACTAGCTAGTTTTAGAATGTGTTGTACAACAGCTGACTAAAGACGGGGCATTCAGATCAAGAACACGAGATGTGCAGTTGAGAACGTTTCCACATTAACAGTGGCGCTTAAAAATTCCGTGATGAAACTTTGAAACAAAGTTGCCACTTGTTGTAGCAAACGAGTGTCATGTAATACATGCACAAGAAACAGGGTACAGTTTTTTACTTGTCAGAAATGTCAGCAAGCCAGGCTAGCTACAAGCTATGTACAGCAAAATAGCTGCTTAGCTGAACACGTACAGTATGTTAGCACACTGTTATTTGAATGACTAAATGGATCCGTCTCATCGGAAGACTTTGGCTAAAGTTCACATGTTGAATCTTGAATACTCCAGCCAACGACATAAGACATTCAAAAACTACACCGTTCTGATCAAACAAACCGTTGCATCGTGACTCATCTTATGTATCTGAACTGGGCTTTGTGGCTATTCCATACCAGTAGACTTGTGTGAACTGAAGTAGCTAGCTAGCTAGCTAGCCAATATCAGCGTGGATTTCAGACTACAGACATCAGAAATAAGGTCAAGTAACGTTATACATATAAGGTTGCTAGCTAAGACTAACTAGTGAAGCGACATTTTATATTCAATTATACAATGGGTGGATCTAATCCTGAATGCTGATTGGTTAAAACTGCATTCCAGCCGGTGTCTATTCCACAAGTTACCACCGGCTAAATCTATTATGTTAAAATGCCTATTTACTCTGTTCCATCTGACTGCGCTATCCACTGTCTCAACAGCCTAGCCAGGCAATTTATAAACTTGATCTCCACTATAAAAAGCATCTAGACATTATCTCACATTTCTTTTAGACTAACATTTAGTTTTCAACAGCAGAGATTTGTATAAACCTTGCTGTCTGTCTCTCCGACATTTGCAACATTGTTTCGATATAAAAATTTGATCTCCAGCTGTCGCATAGCAATTAATGAATCGGGATGAGACAGACAGGCAGGCAGCTTTTCTCAGCCAGTCGAAACCATGAATCAGCATCATTTTTATGGATATGTACAAAGAAATATCAATAGAAAACAGGTAAAACGAAATGAAGTGCAGCTAGTTTTCAGACTTTCCAGCTTCAGTTTGTATTAGCTGTGCTGTTGGCTAACTCCTCTGAACAAGTGTCCTGACGAGAGAGCATATTTTCTATGCCAGGTGAAATCGCGCATCATTAGGTGCAGGAGTCTCCCTGCAATTCATGCAGCTGCACCAGAGAGGTTGATATAAAAAAAAAATGATATCAAAAATCACTCCAGGTAGAAGGGCAAGCTACAGCACCAAAATAACATTTTTAATGACAATATGTAAATCTTTATTTGAATATGTTGGTATCCAGTTGTATAAAAATGATAATGCCCTCGAAGCCGGTGTTTGGAGGATATACAATGCATTCGGAAAGTATTCAGACCCCTTCACTTTTTCCACATTTTGTTACGTTACAGCCTTATTCTAAAATGTATTAAATAAATGTTTCCTTATCAATCTACACATAATACCCCATAATGACACAGCGAAAACAGGTGTTTAGAGATTATTGCAAATGTTGTTGTTTTTAACAACATAAATACCTTATTCAGACCCTTTGCCTATGAGACTCGAAATTGAGCTCAGGTGCATCCTGTTTCCATTGATCATCCTTGAGATGTTTCTACAACTTCATTGGAGCTAAATTCAATTGATTGGACATGTTTTGGAAAGGCACACACCTGTCTATATACAGTGAGGGAAAAAGGTATTTGATCCCCTGCTGATTTTGTACGTTTGCACACTGACAAAGAAATGATGAGTCTATAATTTTAATGGTAGGTTTATTTGAACAGTGAGAGACAGAATAACAACATAGAAATCCAGAAAAACGCATGTGATAAATGTTATAAATTGATTTGCATTTTAATGAGGGAAATAAGTATTTGACCCCCTCTCAATCAGAAAGATTTCTGGCTCCCAGGTGTCTATTATACAGGTAACGAGCTGAGATTAGGAGCACACTCTTAAAGGGAGTGCTCCTAATCTCAGTTTATTACCTGTATAAAATACACCTATCTACAGAAGCAATCAATCAATCAGATTCCAAACTCTCCACCATGGCCAAGACCAAAGAGCTCTCCAAGGATGTCAGGGACATGATTGTAGACCTACACAAGGCTGGAATGGGCTACAAGACCATCGTCAAGCAGTTTGTCGTCGTCGAGTCGTCATCGGGTGAGGTTGTGTCTCTCTCTGGCGGGAGGTAAACTTGGCTTATATGGCTTATATACATAGTTTAAGCTTTGTCGAGTAAAGCTTGAACTATGTACTTAGATTGTAGTTAGGTATTGTAGGTAGTTATCGTGGGTTGTTGTATGTCATTATTGTAGGTATTGTATTCGTCTGAGCCCGGTGAAGCACGAAGCTAGCTAACCCACTACCTGGACTAGCTAGCGGGTAGCTACTGGTAACTATTAGCAACTGTGGATAGTTGTTTCACGCCTGAGAGTACCTGTAATTACGCCAGCTAGCTGCCTACAATAATTACATACAATAATGCCTACCATTCAGCTGTTTTTCTAACCTCATTGTCTGAAGCGTTAACGTTAGGTAGTAAGTGGCTACTGTGCTCGAAATGTAGCTAGCTTGTTGCTACCTGGATAGCTACTAAACAATAGCTGGAACGACCTAGCGAACAGACGCGAACTGGCTGAGTCGATTCAGTGGCTAGCTTTGCACTTGGCTAGATAACAGTAGCTGCTAGGGGTAAGTTATAACCTACATTTGTGTTTTATTTTTACATACTGGTAGCCAGAGTCGTTCAAGGGAATTCGGGACATGGGTGACTAGTTAACGTTAGCTTGGCTCTCTCTGTGTGTTCGTGCCGTGGGAGGAGGGGTTTCTTCTTGGCAGATAGCAATGGCTAGCTAGTATGCTAACTATTCTAGCTAGCTAACTGGCTGAATAAGTTGACGACGAACTCGCTCAAGCTGTCGGACTAACCCACAACGTTAGACACGGACACGAATGATCTGCTTGGAGTGTTGACACACTGGTGGTTTGTTGTGGCCGAGTATTGGTGCTAAACCGTGTTGTTGGAGTCCGGCATGCTAATTCGGGACATGGGTGACTAGTTAACGTTAGCTTGGCTCTCTCTGTGTGTTCGTGCCGTGGGAGGAGGGGTTTCTTCTTGGTCCTCTGTAGCTCAGCTGGTAGAGCACGGCGCTTGTAACGCCAAGGTAGTGGGTTCGATCCCCGGGACCACCCATGCACAAAAAAAAATGTATGCACGCATGACTGTAAGTCGCGTTGGATAAAAGCGTCTGCTAAATGGCATATTATTATTATTATTATTATTAATTGGCTGTGGCGTCATATGACTAGGTGCCCTGGACGGTTTTCACGGAAGAATACTGTACCAAGTTAGCTAGCTGAATAAACTAAGTTAGTCTATTCCTAGAAAACATTGAACCGCTGTAGTTTACAACAATTATAGTTTCTGAGGTGGAAGTTGGGAGAGTTATATTTGGGTGTTTCAGTGAAACGTAAGTGAGGGAGGCCCGCTCTCTCGCTTTCCCAGATGTTTAGTTCATTTTATTCCAATCTCCTTTGCATTATTGTAGCCATTTTCTGTAGCCTGTCAACTATGCCTCTGTCTATCCCTGTTCTCTCCTCTCCGCACAGGCTATACAAACGCCTCACACCGCGTGGCTGCTGCCTCTCTAACCTAGTGGTCCCTGCACGCACGACCCACGTGGAGTTCCAGGTCTCCGGCAGCCTCTGGAACTGCCGTTCTGCGGCCAACAAGGCAGAGTTCATCTCAGCCTATACTACCCTCCAGTCCCTTGACTTCTTGGCGCTGACGGAAACATGGATTACCACTGAAAACACTGCTACTCCTACTGCTCTCTCCTCGTCTGACCATGTGTTCTCGCATACCCCGAGAGCATCTGGTCAGCAGGGTGGTGGCACAGTAATCCTCATCTCTCCCAAGTGGACATTCTCTCTTTTTCCCCTGACCAATCTGTATATCTCCTCATTTGAATTCCATGCTGTCACAGTCACTAGCCCATTAAAGCTTAACATCCTTGTCATTTATCGCCCTCCAGGTTCCCTTGGAGAGTTCATCAATGAGCTTGATGCCTTGATAAGTTCCTTTCCTGAGGATGGCTCACCCCTCACAGTTCTGGGTGACTTCAATCTCCCTACGTCTACCTTTGACTCATTTCTCTCTGCCTCCTTCTTTCCACTCCTCTCCTCTTATGACCTCACCCTCTCACCGTCCCCCCCTACTCACAAGGCAGGCAATACGCTTGACCTCATCTTTACTAGATGCTGTTCTTCTACTAATCTCACTGCAACTCCCCTCCATGTCTCCGACCACTACTTTGTATCCTTTTCTCCCACACTCTCCTCCAACACTACTCACTCTACCCCTACTAAGATGTTAATGCGCCGTCGCAACCTTCACTCTCTCCCTCCCGCTACTCTCTCCTGTTCCATCCTATCATCTCTTCCCTCTGCTCAATCCTTCTCCCTCCAATCTCCTGATTCTGACTCCTCAACTCTCCTCTCCTCCCTTTCTGCATCCTTTGAATCTCTATGTCCCCTATCCTCCCGGCCGGCTTGGTCCTCCCCTCCTGCTCCGTGGCTTGACGACTCATTGCGAGCTCACAGAACAGGGCTCCGGGCAGCCGAGCGGAAATGGAGGAAAACTAGACTCTCTGCGGACCTGGCATCTTTTCACTCCCTCCTCTCTACATTTTCTTCCTCTGTTTCTGCTGCTAAAGCCACTTTCTACCTCTCTAAATTCCAAGCATCTGCCTCTAACCCAAGGAAGCTCTTTGCCACCTTCTCCTCCCTGCTGAATAACTGTCAATCTCCCTCGGCCTGGGGCTCCATGCAAGATCTCACCTCGTGGAGTTGCAGTTATCATGAGAACGGTGTGGAATCAGCCCAGAACTACACGGGAGGATCTTGTCAATGATCTCAAGGCAGCTGGGACCATACTCACCAAGAAAACAATTGGTAACACACTACGCCGTGAAGGACTGAAATCCTGCAGCGCCCGCAAGGTCCCGCTGCTCAAGAAAGCACATATACAGGGCCGTCTGAAGTTTGCCAATGAACATCTGAATGATTCAGAGGAGAACTGGGTGAAAGTGTTGTGGTCAGATGAGACCAAAATCGAGCTCTTTGGCATTTGGAGGAGGAGGAATGCTGCCTATGACCCCAAGAACACCATCCCCACGTCAAACATGGAGGTGGAAATATTATGCTTTGGGGGTGTTTTTCTGCTAAGGGGACAGGACAACTTCACTGCATCAAAGGGACGATGGACGGGGCCGTGTACCGTCAAATCCTTGGTGAGAACCTACTTCACTCAGCCAGGGCATTGAAAATGGGTCGTGGTGGGTATTCCAGCATGACAATGACCCAAAACACACGGCCAAGGCAACAAAGAAGTGGCTCAAGAAGATGCACATTAAGGTCCTGGAGTGGCCTAGCCAGTCTCCAGACCTTAATCCCATAGAAAATCTGTGGAGGGAGCTGAAGGTTCGAGTTGCCAAACGTCAGCTTCGAAACCTTAATGACTTGGAGAAGATCTGCAAAGAGGAGTGGAACAAAATCCCTCCTGAGATGTGTGCAAACCTGGTGGCCAACTACAAGAAATGTCTGACTTCTGTGATTGCCAACAAGGGTTTTGCCACCAAGTACTAAGTCATGTTTTGCAGAGGGGTCAAATACTTATTTCCCTCATTAAAATGCAAATCAATTCATAACATTTTGACATGCGTTGTTTCTGGATTTATTTGTTGTTATTCTGTCTCTCATTGTTCAAATAAACCTACCATTAAAATTATAGACTGATCATGTCTTTGTCAGTGGGCAAACGTACAAAATCAGCAGGGGATCAAATACTTTTTTCCCTCACTGTACGGTCCCACAGTTGACCATGCATATCAGAGCAATAACCAAGCCATGAAGTCAAAGGAATTGTCCGTAGAGCTCTGAGACAGGATTGTGTCGAGGCACAGATCAAGGGGAGGGGTACAAAACAATTCTGCAGCATTGAAGGTCCCCAAGAACACAGTGGCCTCCATCATTCTTAAATGGAAGAAGTTTGGAACCACCAAGACTGTTCCTAGAGCTGGCCACCGGGACAAACTGAGAAATCGGGGGAGAAGGGCCTTGCTCAGGGAGGCGACCAAGAACCCGATGGTCACTGTGACAGAGCTCCAGAGTTACTCTGTGGAGATGGGAGAACCTTCCAGAAGAACAACCATCTCTGCAGCCCTCCAAAAATCAGGCCTTTATGGTAGTGGCCAGACGAAAGCCACTCCTCAGTAAAAGGCACATGACAGTCCGCTTGGAGTTTGCCAAAAGGCACCTAAAGACTCAGACCATGAGAAACAAGATTCTCTGCTCTGATGAAACCAAGATTGAAGTCTTTGGCCGGAATGCCAAGCGTCATGTCTGGAGAAAACCTGGCACCATCCCTATGGTGAAGCATGGTGTTGGCAGCATCATGCTGTGGGGATGTTTTTCAGCGGCAGGGACTGGGAGACTAGTCAGGATCGAGGGAAAGATGAACGCAGCATAGTACAGAGAACGCTCAGGACCTCAGACTGGGGCGAAGGTTCACCTTCCGATAGGACATCGACGCTAAGTACATAGCCAAGACAGCGCAGGAGTGGCTTCGGGACAAGTCTCTGAATGTCCTTGAATGGCACAGTCAGAGCCTGAACATCTCTGAAAATACCTGAAAATAGCTGTGCAGCGATGCTCCCCATCCAACCTGACAGAGCTTGAGAGGATCTGCAGAGAAGAATGTGAGAAACTCCCCAAATACAGGTGTGCCAAGCTTGTAGCGTCATACCCAAGAAGACTCAAGGCTGTAATCGCTGCCAAAGGTGCTTCAACAAAATACTGTGTAAAGGGTCTGAATACCTATGTTAATGTCATATTTCAGTTTTTTATTTTCAATACATTTGGAAACATTTCTAAAAACCTGTTTTTGCTTTGTCATTATGGGGTATTGTGTGCAGATTGATGAGGGGGAAAAACAATTTAATACATTTTAGAATAAGGCTGTAATGTAACAAATGGGGAAGAAGTCAAGGGGTCTGAATACTTTCAGAATGCACAGTATATCCTCCAAACACCGGCTTCGAGGGCATTATCATTTTTATTCAACGGGTTACCAACATTTTCAAATAGTGATTCACATATTTTCTCTAAAAATGTTATTTTGATGAATTTATTCATACTATTTAATCCTTTCACAAGATATAATATAATATATCCTCCAAACACCGGCTTCTCAGGCATTATCACTAAAATGAAACAAACCACTGTCGCAGTGAGTCTCCTAACAAGCTACTAGCTAACGTTAGCTAGCTAGCTAATACGAACTTTTGGACGCGTGGCATGAACAATCAAAACAAGTAATCAAAAATATTACTGGCATCCATATTTAACACTAAACAGCAAAATTTCACTTTACAGTGGCTTGCGAAAGTATTCACCCCCATATAATATACATATATACACACATACATACATATACATACAGTGGGGAGAACAAGTATTTGATACACTGCCAACTTTGCAGATTTTCCTACTTACAAAGCATGTAGAGGTCTGTAATTGTTATCATAGGTACACTTCAACTGTGAGAGACGGAATCTAAAACAAAAATCCAGAAAATCACATTCTATGATTTTTAAGTAATTAATTTGCATTTTATTGCATGACATAAGTATTTGATCACCTACCAACCAGTAAGAATTCCGGCTCTCACAGACCTGTTAGTTTTTCTTTAAGAAGCCCTCCTGTTCTCCACTCATTACCTGTATTAACTGCACCTGTTTGAACTCGTTACCTGTATAAAAGACACCTGTCCACACACTCAATCAAACAGACTCCAACCTCTCCACAATGGCCAAGACCAGAGAGCTGTGTAAGGACATCAGGGATAAAATTGTAGACCTGCACAAGGCTGGGATGGGCTACAGGACAATAGGCAAGCAGCTTGGTGAGAAGGCAACAACTGTTGGCGCAGTTATTAGAAAATGGAAGAAGTTCAAGATGACGGTCAATCATCCTCGGTCTGGGGCTTCATGCAAGATCTCACCTCGTGGGGCACCAATGATCATGAGGAAGGTGAGGGATCAGCCCAGAACTACACGGCAGGACCTGGTCAATGACCTGAAGAGAGCTGGGACCACAGTCTCAAAGAAAACCATTAGTAACACACTACGCCGTCATGGATTAAAATCCTGCAGTGCACGCAAGGTCCCCCTGCTCAAGCCAGCGCATGTCCAGGCCCGTCTGAAGTTTGCCAATGACCATCTGGATGATCCAGAGGAGGAATGGGAGAATGTCATGTGGTCTGATCAGACAAAAATAGAGCTTTTTGGTCTAAACTCCACTCGCCGTGTTTGGAGGATGAAGGATGAGTACAACCCCAAGAACACCATCCCAACCTTGAAGCATGGAGGTGGAAACATCATTCTTTGGGGATGCTTTTCTGCAAAGGGGACAGGACGACTGCACCGTATTGAGGGGAGGATGGATGGGGCCATGTATCGCGAGATCTTGGCCAACAACCTCCTTCCCTCAGTAAGAGCATTGAAGATGGGTCGTGGCTGGGTCTTCCAGCATGACAACGACCCGAAACACACAGCCAGGGCAACTAAGGAGTGGCTCCGTAAGAAGCATCTCAAGGTCCTGGAGTGGCCTAGCCAGTCTCCAGACCTGAACCCAATAGAAAATCAATGGAGGGAGCTGAAAGTCCGTATTGCCCAGCGACAGCCCCGAAACCTGAAGGATCTGGAGAAGGTCTGTATGGAGGAGTGGGCCAAAATCCCTGCTGCAGTGTGTGCAAACCTGGTCAAGACCTACAGGAAACGTATGATCTCTGTAATTGCAAACAAAGGTTTCTGTACCAAATATAAAGTTCTGCTTTTCTGATGTATCAAATACTTATGTCATGCAATAAAATGCAAATTAATTACTTAGAAATCATACAATGTGATTTTCTGGATTTTAGTTTTAGATTCCGTCTCTCACAGTTGAAGTGTACCTATGATAAAAATTACAGACCTCTACATGCTTTGTAAGTAGGAAAACCTGCAAAATCGGCAGTGTATCAAATACTTGTTCTCCCCACTGTACATATCCTTTAAAAAATATATATATATTCCCCTTTATTACTTTCCAGCCCGCAACCCTTTCCCCACTTGGAGTAAACTAGTGAACAACAATGCCTAGGCCTTTACTTCCAGCCCATACCCACTATCTACATTTTATGGACACAGTCAATTTTACAATAATTACATTTTGTTTGTTCTTTCTCCTAAACTTCTTCTACTCTCAACCTCTCCGATCATTTTCTTGATGTCCATCCGGTTTGCTTCTATATGCCATATCTTTCTAACTGTGCTCCTTCACAAAAGCTCCCAAGCTACAACCCATACACTTATTAAAATCAAATCAAATCAAATTTTATTGGTCACATGCGCCGAATACAACAGGTGCAGACATTACAGTGAAATGCTTACTTACAGCCCTTAACCAACAGTGCATTTATTTTTAACAAAAAAAGTAAAAATAAAACAACAACAACAAAAAGTGTTGAGAAAAAAGAGCAGAAGTAAAATAAAATAACAGTAGGGAGGCTATATATATACAGGGGGGTACCGTTGCAGAGTCAATGTAGTGGGGCACCGAGCTAGTTGAGGTAGTTGAGGTAATATGTACATGTGGGTAGAGTTAAAGTGACTATGCATAAATAATTAACAGAGTAGCAGCAGCGTAAAAAGGATGGGGTGGGGGGCAGTGCAAATAGTCCGGGTAGCCATGATTAGCTGTTCAGGAGTCTTATGGCTTGGGGGTAGAAGCTGTTGAGAAGTATTTTGGACCTAGACTTGGCACTCCGGTACTGCTTGGCCGTGCGGTAGCAGAGAGAACAGTCTATGACTAGGGTGGCTGGAGTCTTTGACAATTTTGAGGGCCTTCCTCTGACACCGCCTGGTATAGAGGTCATGGATGGCAGGAAGCTTGGCCCCAGTGATGTACTGGGCCGTACGCACTACCCTCTGTAGTGCCTTGCGGTCGGAGGCCAAGCAGTTGCCATACCAGGCGGTGATGCAACCAGTCAGGATGCTCCGATGGTGCAGCTGTAGAATTTTTTGAGGATCTGAGGACCCATGCCAAATCTTTTCAGTCTCCTGAGGGGGAATAGGCTTTGTCGTGCCCTCTTCACGACTGTCTTGGTGTGTTTGGACCATGATAGTTCATTGGTGATGTGGACACCAAGGAACTTGAAGCTCTCAACCTGTTCCACTACAGCCCCGTCGATGAGAATGGGGGCGTGCTCAGTCCTCTTTTTTTTTCCTTTGTCTTGGTCACGTTGAGGGAGAGGTTGTTGTCCTGGCACCACACGGCCAGGTCTCTGACCTCCTCCCTATAGGCTGTCTCATCGTTGTCGGTGATCAGGCCTACCACTGTTGTGTCGTCGGCAAACTTAATGATGGTGTTGGAGTCGTGCCTGGCCATGCAGTCATGGGTGAACAGAGAGTACAGGAGGGGGACTGAGCACGCACCCCCTGAGGGGCCCCCGTGTTGAGGATCAGTGTGGCAGATGTGTTGTTACCTACCCTTACCACCTGGGGGCGGCCCGTCAGGAAGTCCAGGATCCAGTTGCAGAGGGAGGTGTTTAGTCCCAGGATACTTAGCTTAGTAATGAGCTTAGAGGGCACTATGGTGTTGAATGCTGAGCTGTAGTCAATGAATAGCATTCTCACGTAGGTGTTCCTCTTGTCCAGGTGGGAAAGGGCAGTGTGGAGTGCAATAGAGATTGCATCATCTGTGGATCTGTTGGGGCGGTATGCAAATTGGAGTGGGTCTAGGGTTTCTGGGATAATGCTGTTGATGTGAGCCATGACCAGCCTTTCAAAGCACTTCATGGCTACAGACGTCAGTGCTACGGGTCGGTAGTCATTGAGGCAGGTTATCTTAGAGTCCTTGGGCACGGGGACTATGGTGTTCTGCTTGAAACATGTTGGTATTACAGACTCAGTCAGGGACATGTTGAAAATGTCAGTGAAGACACTTGCCAGTTGGTCAGCACATGCTCGGAGTACACGTCCTGGTAATCCGTCTGGCCCTGCGGCCTTGTGAATGTTGACCTGCTTAAAAGTCTTACTCATATCGGCTACAGAGAGCGTGATCACATAGTCATCCGGAACAGCTGGTGCTCTCATGCATGCTTCAGTGTTGCTTGCCTCGAAGCGAGCATAGAAGTGGTTTAGCTCGTCTGGTAGGCTTGTGTCACTGGGCAGCTCGCGGCTGTGCTTCCCTTTGTAGTCTGTAATAGTTTTCAAGCCCTGCCACATCCGACGAGCGTCAGAGCCAGTGTAGTACGATTCAATCATAGTCCTGTATTGAATTTGCCTGTTTGATGGTTCGTCGGAGGGCATAGCGGGATTTCTTATAAGCGTCCGGGTTAGAGTCCCGTTCCTTGAAAGCGGCAGCTCTACCCTTTAGCTCAGTGCGGATGTTTCCTGTAATCCATGGCTTCTGGTTGGGGTATGTACGTACGGTCACTGTGGGGACGACATCATCGATGCACTTATTGATGAAGCCAGTGACTGATGTGGTGTACTCCTCAATGCTGTCTGAAGAATCCCGGAACATGTTCCAGTCTGTGCTAGCAAAACAGTCCTGTAGCTTAGCATCTGCGTCATCTGACCACTTTTTTATTAACCGAAGTCACTGGTGCTTCCTGCTTTAGTTTTTGCTTATAAGCAGGAATCAGGAGGATAGAGTTATGGTCAGATTTGCCAAATGGAGGGCGAGGGAGAGCTTTGTATGCATCTCTGTGTGTGGAGTAAAGGTGGTCTAGAGTTTTTTTTCCTCTGGTTGCACATTTAACATGCTGGTAGAAATTAGGTAGAACGGATTTAAGTTTCCCTGCATTAAAGTCCCCGGCCACTAGGAGCGCTGCATCTGGATGAGCGATTTCCTGTTGATTTATGGCCTTGTACAACTCATTCAGTGCAATCTTAATGCCAGCATTGGTTTGTGGTGGTAAATAGACAGCTATGAAAAATATAGATGAAAACTCTCTTGGTAAATAGTGTGGTCTACAGCTTATCATAAGATTCTCTACCTCAGGCGAGCAAAACCTCGAGACTTCCTTAGTATTTGATTTTGTGCACCAGCTGTTGTTTACAAATATACACAGACCGCCACCCCTTGTCTTACCGGAGTCAGCCGTTCTATCCTGCCGATGTAGCGTATAGCCCGCTAGCTGTATGTTATCCATGTCGTCGTTCAGCCACGACTCGGTGAAATATAAGATATTACAGTTTTTAATGTCCCGTTGGTAGGATAACCGTAATCTTAGGTCATCCAATTTATTTTCAAATGATTGAACGTTGGCTAATAGGATTGATGGAAGAGGCAGTTTACTCGCTCGCCGTCGGATCCTTACAAGGCACCCCGATCTACGTCCACGATATCTCCGTCTCTTCCTCACGCGAATGACGGGGATTTGGGCCTTGTCGGGTGTCTGTATGATATCCTTCGCGGCCGCCTCGTTGAAGAAAAAATCTTCGTCCAATACGAGGTGAGTAATCGCTGTCCTGATATCCAGAAGCTCTTTTTGGTTATAAGAGACGATGGCAGAAACATTATGTACAAAATAAATTACAAATAACGCGGAAAAACACACATAATAGTACAATTGGTTAGAGGGCTGTAAAACGGCAGCCATCTTCTCCGGCGTTGTTGTTGTTTATGGACACAGCGTGCCTACATTATTAGTTATCTTGTTATTGTTTGTTGTTAGTTGTTATTAGTCCCATCCTTCAATTCCATTCAACATCTCCCATCTATTGTTTAACACCATCCATATAGGATTTATATTTGCCATTCATATTTCAACTGTACTGTGATGTCTTACACAAGTTCTGAACCTTTCTATTCTCATTGTTTTTACAGATTGTGAATTGAAAATAAACATTTTTTCTATTAGTATTATTATGTTATTGATCGATTGACTATGACTTTTCAGATCAGTATTCACCCCCCTTGGCATTTTTCCTATTTTGTTGCCTTACAACCTGGAATTAAAATTGATTTTTTGGGGGTTTGTATCGTTTGATTTACACAACATGCCTACCACTTTGAAAATGCAAAATATTTTTTATTGTGAAACAAAGAAGAAATAACACAAAAAAACTGAAAACTTGAGCGTGCATAACTATTTACCCCCCCAAAGTCAATACTTTGTAGAGCCACCTTTTGCAGCAATTGCAGCTGCAAGTCTCTTGGGATATGTCTTTAAACGCTTGGCACATCTAACCACTGGGATTTTTGCCCATTCTTCAAGGCAAAACTGCTCCAGCTCCTTCAAGTTGGATGGGTTCCGTTGGTGTACAGCATTCTTTAAGTCATACCACAGATTCTCAATTGGATTGGCCATTCCAAGACATTTAAATGTTTCCCCTTAAACCATTGGAGTGTTGCTTTAGCAGTATGCTTAGGGTCATTGTCCTGCTGGAAGGTGACCCTCCGTCCCAGTCTCAAATCTCTGGAAGACTGAAACAGGTTTCCCTAAAGAATTTCCCTGTATTTTGCGCCATCCATCATCCCTTCAATTATGACCAGTTTCCCAGTCCCTGCCGATGAAAAACATCCCCACAGCATGATGAGAGAGTTGCACCCCTCCTCAAAAAACCTACACTCGATCCCTCCGATGTCAACAACTACAGACCAGTATCCCTTCTTTCTTTTCTCTCCAAAACTCTTGAGCGTGCCGTCTCTAGCCAACTCTCCTGCTATCTCTCTCAGAATGACCTTCTTGATCCTAACCAGTCAGGTTTCAAGACTGGTCATTCAACTGAGACGGCTCTTCTCTGTGTCACGGAGGCTCTCCGCACTGCTAAAGCTAACTCTCTCTCCTCTGCTCTTATCCTTCTAGACCTATCCGCTGCCTTTGATACTGTGAACCATCAGATCATCCTCTCCACCCTCTCCGAGTTGGGCATCTCCGGCGCTGCTCACTCTTGAATTGCGTCCTACCTGACCGGTCGCTCCTACCAGGTGGCGTGGCGAGAATCTGTCTCCGCACCACGTGCTCTCTCCACTGGTGTCCCCCAGGGCTCAGTTCTAGGCCCTCTCCTATTCTCTCTATACACCAAGTCACTTGGCTCTGTCATATCCTCACATGGTCTCTCCTATCATTGCTACGCAGACGACACACAATTCATTTTCTCCTTTCCCCCTTCTGATAACCAGGTGGCGAATCGCATCTCTGCATGTCTGGCAGACATATCAGTGTGGATGTTGGATCACCACCTCAAGCTGAACCTCGGCAAGACGGAGCTGCTCTTCCTCCCGGGGAAGGACTGCCCGCTCCATGATCTCGGCATTGCGGTTGACAACTCCATTGTGTCCTCCTCCCAGAGTGCAAAGAACCTTGGCGTGACCCTGGACAACACCCTGTCGTTCTCTGCTAACATCAAAGCGGTGACCCGATCCTGCAGGTTCATGCTCTACAACATTCGCAGAGTACGACCCTACATTACACAGAAAGCGGCACAGGTCCTAATTCAGGCACTTGTCATCTCCCGTCTGGATTACTGCAACTCGCTGTTGGCTGGGCTCCCTGCCTGTACAATTAAACCCCTGCAATTTATCCAGAAAGCTGCAGCCGTCTGGTGTTCAACATTCCCAAGTTCTCTCACATCACCCCGCTCCTCCGCACACTCCACTGGCTTCCAGTTGAAGCTCGCATCTACTACAAAACCATGGTGCTTGCCTATGGAGCTGTGAGGGGAACGTCACCTCCTTACCTTCAGGCTCTGATCAGACCCTATACCCAAACGAGGGCACTACGTTCATCCACCTCTGGCCTGCTAGCCCCCCTACCTCTACGGAAGCACAGTTCCCGCTCAGCCCAGTGAAAGCTATTCGCTGCTCTGGCACCCCAATGGTGGAACAAGCTCCCCCACGACGCCAGGACAGCGGAGTCACTGACCACCTTCCGGAGACACTTGAAACCCTACCTCTTTAAGGAATACCTGGAATAGTATAATAGTAATCCTTCTACCCCCCCTTTACTACCACTGTCTTTTGTCTAAACTAACACCTGACTTATTTCAACTGCTAGCACTGACTTGTTTAAAGAAATGTACTTATTGTGATCGAGATGTAGTTGTCCCTGATTGCACCGACTTTGCTCACAGCTGCTCTTTTGAATTAGTGTACTTACTGTGATCAAGATGTGGTTGTCCCACTGGCTATCCTAGGTTGAATGCATCAATTTGTAAGTCGCTCTTGATAAGAGGGACTGCTAAATGACTTAAATGTAAATGTAAATTATGCTGCCACCACCATGCTTCACTGTGGGGATGGTATTCTCGGGGTGATGAGAGGTGTTGGGTTTGCGCCAGACATAGCGTTTTCCTTGATGGCCAAAAAGCTCAATTTTAGTCTCATCTGACCAGAGTACCTTCTTCCATATGTTTGGGGAGTCTCCCACATGCATTTTCGCAAACACCAAAGCTTACTTTTTTCTTTAAGCAATGGCTTTTTTCTGCCCACTCTTCCTTAAAGCCCAGCTCTGTGGAGTGTACGGCTTAAAGGGGTCCTATGGACAGATACTCCAATCTCCGCTGTGGAGCTTTGCAGCTCCTTCAGGTTTATCTTTGGTCTCTTTGTTGCCTCTCTGATTAATGCCCTCCTTGCCTGGTCCGTGAGTTTTGGTGGCCTCTCTTGGCAAGTTTGTTGTGGTGCCATATTCTTTCCATTTTTTAATAATGGATTTAAATGGTGCTCCGTGGGATGTTCAAAGTTTCTGATATTTTTTTATAACCCAACCCTGATCTGTACTTCTCCACAACTTTGTCGCTGACCTCTTTGGAGAGCTCCTTGGTCTTCATGGTGCCACTTGCTTGGTGGTGCCCCTTGCTTAGTGGTGTTGCAGACTCTGAGGCCTTTCAGAATAGGTGTATATAAACTGAGATCATGTGACAGATCATGTGACACTTAGATTGCACACAGGTGGACTTTATTTAACTAATTATGTGACTTCTGAAGGTAATTGGTTGCACCAGATCTTATTTAGGGGCTTCATAGCAAAGGGGGTGAATACATACAGTGAGGGAAAAAAGTATTTGATCCCCTGCTGATTTTGTATGTTTGCCCACTGACAAAGACATGATCAGTCTATAATTTTAATGGTAGGTTTATTTGAACAGTGAGAGACAGAATAACAACAACAAAATCCTGAAAAACGCATGTCAGAAATGTTATAAATTGATTTGCATTTTAATGAGGGAAATAAGTATTTGACCCCTCTGCAAAACATGACTTAGTACTTGGTGGCAAAACCCTTGTTGGCAATCACAGAGCAGACGTTTCTTGTAGTTTACATTTACATTTACATTTTAGTGATTTAGCAGACGCTCTTATCCAGATCGACTTACAGTTAGTGAGTGCATACATTTTATTTTTTATTTTTTCATACCCCCCGTGGGAATCGAACCCACAACCCTGGCGTTGCAAACGCCATGCTCTACCAACTGAGCTACATCCCTGCCGGCCATTCCCTCCCCTACCCTGGACGATGCTGGGCCAATTGTGCGCCGCCCCATGGGTCTCCCGGTCGCGGCCGGCTACGACAGAGCCTGGATTCGAACCAGGATCTAGTGGCACAGCTAGCACTGCGATGCAGTTGGCCACCAGGTTTGCACACATCTCAGGAGGGATTTTGTCCCACTCCTCTTTGCAGATCTTCTCCAAGTCATTAAGGTTTCGAGCCTGACGTTTGGCAACTCAAACCTTCAGCTCCCTCCACAGATTTTCTATGGGATTAAGGTCTGGAGACTGGCTAGGCCACTCCAGGACCTTCATGTGCTTCTTCTTGAGCCACTCCTCTGTTGCCTTAGCCATGTGTTTTGGGTCATTGTCATGCATGAATACCCATCCACGACCCATTTTCAATGCCCTGGCTGAGGGAAGGAGGTTCTCACCCAAGATTTGACGGTACATGGCGCCGTCCATCGTCTCTTTGATGCGGTGAAGTTGTCCTGTCCCCTTAGCAGAAAAACACCCCCAAAGCATACTGTTTCCACCTCCATGTTTTACGGGGGGATGGTGTTCTTGGGGTCATAGGCAGCATTCCTCCTCCTCCATATAGCGAGTTGAGTTGATGCCAAAGAGTTCGATTTTGGTCTCATCTGACCACAACACATTCACCCATTTCTCCTCTGAATCATTCAGATGTTCATTGGCAAACTTCAGATGTGCCTGTATATGTGCTTTCTTGAGCAGGGGGACCTTGCAGGGGCTGCAGGATTTCAGTCCTTCATGGCGTAGTGTGTTACCAATTGTTTTCTTGGTGACTATGGTCCCAGCTGCCTTGAGATCATTGACAAGATCCTCCCGTGTAGTTCTGGGCTGATTCCTCACCGTTCTCATGAACATTGCAACTCCACGAGGTGAGATCTTGCATGGAGCCCCAGGCCGAGGGAGATTGACAGTTCTTTTGTGTTTCTTCCATTTGCGAATAATCACACCAACTGTTGTCACCTTCTCACCAAGCTGCTTGGCGATAGTCTTGTAGCCCATTTCAGCCTTGTGTAGGTCTACAATCTTGTCCCTGACATCCTTGGATAGCTCTTTGGTCTTGGCCATGGTGGAGAGTTTGGAATCTGATTGATTGATTGCTTCTGTGGACAGGTGTCTTTTATACAGGTAACAAACTGAGATTAGGAGCACTCCCTTTAAGAGTGTGCTCCTAATCTCAGCTCGTTACCTGTATAAAAGACACCTGGAAGCCAGAAATCTTTCTGATTGAGAGGGGGTCAAATACTTATTTCCCTCATTAAAATGCAAATCAATTTATAACATTTTTGACATGCGTTTTTCTGGATTTTTTTGTTGTTATTCTGTCTCTCACTGTTCAAATATACATACCATTAAAATTATAGACTGATAATTTATTTGTCAGTGGGCAAACGTACAATATCAGCAGGGGATCAAATACTTTTTTCCCTCACTGTACATACTGTAGCCTATGGGATACTCAGAGCATGAAGGGAAATCTTAACGCTACAGCATACAGTACAATGACATTCTAGACGATTCTGTGCTTCCAACTTTGTTGCAACAGTTTGGGGAAGGTCCTTTCCTGTTTCAGCATGACAATGCCCCCGTGCACAAAGCGAGGTCCATTCAGAAATGGTTTGTCGAGATCGATGTGGAAGAACTTGACTGGCCTGCACAGAGCCCTGACCTCAACCCTATCGAACACCTTTGGGATGAATTGGAACGCCGATAGCGAGCCAGGCCTAATCGCCCAACATCAGTCCCGACCTCACTAATGCTCGTTGCTGAATCGAGGCAAGTCCCTGCAGCAATGTTCCAACATCTATTGGAAAGCCTTAACAGAAGAGTGGAGGCTGTTACAGCAGCAAAGGGGGGACCAATGATGGGAATGTTTTAGTAAAATATTGGATAAACAAAGTTAAATCACAGATGTGACGAACATATTGATGAATGGTTCCTTTCACTGGGCTTGGGTGTGTGTGTGAAGTGGGGATCTGACCTAGGGTCGAATTGCTCGCTCTTACCTAATCCATGGCTGTCCTACATTATCAGAGACTGAAACTAGACTGTTGCTTAATGCATCTCTCCTCAAACAAAGTAGAGAGAGAGCGGCACCAGAATTGAACAGAGTCTAGACTAATCATGAGTAATTACAGCATGACAGGAGGGAAGAGAGGAGTGGGTTTTGGGTATGTTTGAAAAATTAAGTGTGGACCTGTCACGTCCAACAATCAATCTTAAGGTCAAGCCAGGGTGAGCCGGGGTTGAACAGAGTTTAAACTGAAGATGAGTGTTTTTGCATGATATGGGCTGGATTTATTTTTTAAAAAATGTTCACCTTTATTTAACCAGGTAGGTCAGTTGAGAACAAGTTCTCATTTACAACTACGATCTGGATTGTACTACTAAAAGTCAAATTTAGCCGCTACAATAGACTAAGGAAGTGGGCAGAGCAGTAGAGAGAGGGAAACTGAAGATGGTGGTGGGGTAACCCAAGAGGGAGGGGCTTTTAGCTAAGATGTATGTGAATATGACTATATAAACGGAGAGCAGACCATCTCGGCTTCCGTTACTCTGTGAAATAAAGTCTATCTTGAATCTACAAAAACTCTGGAACAACTTTGATTTTTTATAATTATAGTGATAATTTTCCACAACATATTGGTACCCGAACAGGGACTGGAAAAAGAGATCATTGGGCGCTTCGCCATCGGTGAAAGTTTGGACGAATCACACAAAAAATACAGTGGCCACTGTTAATACAGGTAAGCGACGTTCTTACTTTTAGCATAGAAATTGTGTGATTCGATCAGGCTGAATCTGAGGGTAAGGTACGGAAGTGGTCTCTCCAGTATTAAGGACTACATTTAGGAAAAGTACTGAGTTTTTGTTGGAATGAGAAATAAGCATGCATGCAATGTTTTTGATTGTTGAATACTGTTGGTAATTACAAATACGTTAAATCCTGCGGATACCGCTTTAGAGAGCTAACATTAGCACTCCAGAGGGCTGAACGGGCAGGTGGCTAGCCAAGAGTGCCTACGGTTACCGCTCTAACGTGGGGTTCATTGTTAGAGGCTGCTCGGGGGTAGGTGGTACATACATGAAGAGTGCCTACGGCTACCGCTCTAACGTGGGGTTCATTGTTAGAGGCTGCTCGGGGGTAGGTGACGCATCATCCTGTGGGGATGATGCAATAATTAGACAGGGCCAATCGGGTAAAAAAGTTGGTCATCCTGAGTAGGTGACACCATAAATTGGAAGTAGCGCCGGTCATCCAGAGTAGGTGAACGGTTGTGAAATAGCCACTAGGGCTTCAAAAATATAGAGAAAGTGTTAAATAGAGTAGGTCTGCTCATCTCATGCGGGTGAATCGTTTGCTTGAACGGCTTTGGTTCATTCAATTGTGATTAAGTTGTATGTTTCATCTGTCTCATTCAGGTTGCTAATTTGGTCAGCTTGATCAATTAGTTTGGTTCGATTGTTTTGTCTGACTCATTTTGTACAAGACTGGTTTGTTTGACCTGCTTGGGTTTGCGAAAGCAGCTCTTTCATCTTTGTCCACTGGTCTGACTCAATTCGTGCATTCAATCTGTCGAATTCACACAGTTGTTCATCTGATGTATTTGTTCAATTTGTCTGATTCATTTGTTCATCCTGCTGGTCATTCTGTCTGATTCATTTAAGCACGAGTGGCTGCTTATCTGTGTGAGTGATCGGACAATAAAAGGAAATCCTGCAAATAATAGCCTTTTCTGTGTGGAGGGAGTGTCAGGAAAGGGACTATATTTGAGGTTGCTTGAAGCTTCTAAGTCTGGTGGAGAAAGGGCATGCCCAATCTTGCATTAAGAAGATGAGAATTAATGGTATGTGGATATTAATTTACCAACTGAATAAAATAATAACTGTGATAGGGTTAACATTCCAAATTGGGGCCCTTTGATATAATAAAATATTCCTGTAGGTTATACAAATAGTGATTAAGCGTGTTTGAGAACAACATTGTGTGAATGTGATATGGGAATGGTATAAATGAGTCGCACTCTGAAGTTTGAATGATGAGGTATAGAGGTGTGTATGATGATTTTATATAAGTTTGGATAATAAGCTTTTCATATGATATTGTGGGGTTTGTACAACACTGCCTGTCATAGAATATTGTAAGATCAGTGAATAAGTGACCAGTCTATAAGATTCTGGGACGATTCTATGACTGAGGGGAAGGGTCTAGGTAGTTAAAGTTGTTGTTACGCTGAAGGTAGATTATTTAATTTTTTAAATTTTAGTCATTTAGCAGATGCTCTTATCCAGAGCGACTTAAATAATAATAATAATATGCCATTTAGCAGACGCTTTTATCCAAAGCGACTTACAGTCATGCGTGCATACATTTTTGTGTATGGGTGGTCCCGGGGATCGAACCCACTACCTTGGCGTTACAAGCGCCGTGCTCTACCAGCTGAGCTACAGAGGACCACGATTTACAGTTAGTGAGTGCATAAATTTTTCATACTGGCCCCCTGTGGGATGATGAACTAACGTGTGGTAATAAAGAATCTTTAGAAATACGAATGGTTTGGTTGATATGAATACATTACAATATGATTAATTTTATGTGCGTGTAATTGATTACTAGAGATTGGATAAAGTAATAAGTGGAATAACGTATAGGTGCTGACTTGTGCACCCAAAACATAGACGTACGTGGTGGGTGGGAGACAGTACATAGATCATTTGATAGAAATAAGATTAAGCATTATAATAACTATCTATCATTTCAGAGCAGAGGTGATATAGTAAAGGAAGTTTAGTATATTGTAGGGGAAAATATCATCCATTTGATTAAACTCGTTAGATCTGTTTCCAAAATCAATGAATGTAGATTTGACTCGTTGACTACTAAATTCATTCCCTTCGAGCTTGTGGGATCTTTGTCCTGTAAAGCTATTTTCTGATAATTGTGTTATGTGACAGATGTTAAAACTACAGACCATTATAATTGGAATAAAGGAGGATTTACATGTCATTTCAATAAAGCATAGATTCTGCATTACTGACTAAAATCTAGGTTTTCTGATTGTAGTTAGACTATGGTTATGGGTTGCTTAGATTTATAAAACAGTCAGTGTTTATTTTGTGATACAAGACTGGACGATTTAGTAGCTTGCTTGTTTCAAATTGAAAGACTCACTTATTCAACAGGAGTAGTGGGATGATTTCGAGATGGTCATTTTTTGCATTGCCTAATGATTTGATAGTTTAAACTACTGTGAATAGGGTTGTAATTTGGAATATTGAATTAAATATGGATATGAATTGAATGTATGCTTGTCAACTATAGCAAGTGTTTGTTTTATTAACTATAGCCTAATCAGAAAGGAGAGTTACATAAATGTAATAGCGGACTGGCAATTGCAATAGAGCTGTGGCCATGATTTGAATTGATAACAAAGGAAAGTAATTTAATAGGGAAGTGAGAATTTCAACTTTGAATTGTTTGGGTAGACTGAAATGAAAGTAGTGTCTTTTAATAATATGAATGCACATATATGTTCTAGTTCGCGGGTAAACGAGAGACAGTCCAGCAAGTACGAATCGGGCTATGAGAGACATTGGAAGCAGAAGACTGAATAGTTTAATGGAAAACATTTATTTGACAAATTCTAATTGTTATTACTTTATTTTATAGTTTGCATAACACCGGTGGTGTATGCAAATAGTTGGTGAATTCTAAAACTATAATTTGTTTTCGTTACGTGGACCAGCGGATTGCAGGTAGTTTTGGCTATTACGCTGATGGGATAGCACCAACTTTTTGTGGGTTCTAGATTTGTTAAACAACAAATTAATATTCTCACTCAATTAATGCAATAGGCTACAATTATAACATTATCGGAAAAAGGCACAATCTAATGCGAAACAGTTATTACCTATGTCATTGATCCAGTAATGATACCAGGATAATAGTAATAATAGAAATCTAGGTAGGGGAATTTAGGATAGGGACTAGCTGTCCAGATATAAACAAGTAAAAGAGAAAGCTAAAAAGAAAGATTAGGGACTAAATGCCAAGACGAAGATTAGAAAGAGAACCACAGGAAAGCAGATACAATATAAGGGGATGTTACATAGGGGAATATACAGTGGCAGCAAACATACAAATAATAACATATGAGGTACACATATGGAAGGAAAGAGAGAACAGATACAAAAAGCACAGGAGAGCGAGAGTGGTTTTATAAAGTCAAATTTAGCCACTATCATAGACTAAGGAAGTGGGCAGAGCGGTAGAGAGAGGGAAACTGAAGATGGTGGTGGGGGAATCCAAGAGTGAGGGGCTTTAAGCTAAGATGTATGTGAATATGACTATACAGTGGGGAAAAAAAGTATTTAGTCATCCACCAATTGTGCAAGTTCTCCCACTTAAAAAGATGAGAGAGGCCTGTAATTTTCATCATAGGTACAAGTCAACTAGGACAGACAAAATGAGGAAAAAAAATCCAGAAAATCACATTGTAGGATTTTTTATGAATTTATTTGCAAATTATGGTGAAAAATAAGTATTTGGTCAATAACAAAAGTTTCTCAATAGTTTGTTATATACCCTTTGTTGGCAATGACACAGGTCAAACGTTTTCTGTAAGTCTTCACAAGGTTGTCACACACTGTTGCTGGTATTTTGGCCCATTCCTCCATGCAGATCTCCTCTAGAGCAGTGATGTTTTGGGGCTGTCGTGGGCAACACAGACTTTCAACTCCCTCCAAAGATTTTCTATGCGGTTGAGATCTGAGACTGGCTAGGCCACTCCAGGACGAGAATGCTTCGCACGAAGCCACTCCTTCGTTGCCGGGCGGTGTGTTTGGGATCATTGTCATGCTGAAAGAACCAGCCACGTTTCATCTTCAATGCCCTTGCTGACGGAAGGAGGTTTTCACTTCAAATCTCACGATACATGGCCCCATTCATTCTTTCCCTTTACACGGATCAGTCGTCCTGGTCCCTTTGCAGAAAAACAGCCCCAAAGCATGATGTTTCACCCCCATGCTTCACAGTAGGTATGGTGTTCTTTGGATGCAACTCAGCATTCTTTGTCCTCCAAACACGACGAGTTGAGTTTTTACCAAAAAGTTCTATTTTGGTTTCATATGACATTCTCCCAATCCTCTTCTGGATCATCCAAATGCACTCTAGCAAACTTCAGACGGGCCTGGACATGTACTGGCTTAAGCAGGGGGACACGTCTTGCACTGCAGGATTTGAGTCCCTGGCGGCGTAGTGTGTTACTGATGGTAGGCTTTGTTACTTGGTCCCAGCTCTCTGCAGGTCATTCACTAGGTCCCCCGTGTGGTTCTGGGATTTTTGCTCACCGTTCTTGTGATCATTTTGACCCCACGGGTGAGATCTGCGTGAGCCCCAGATCGAGGGAGATTATCAGTGGTCTTGTACAGTGGGGAAAAAAAGTATTTAGTCAGCCACCAATTGTGCAAGTTCTCCCACTTAAAAAGATGAGAGAGGCCTGTCATTTTCATCATAGGTACACGTCAACTATGACAGACAAATTGAGAAAAAATAATCCAGAAAATCACATTGTAGGATTTTTAATGAATTTATTTGCAGATTATGTTGGAAAATAAGTATTTGGTCACCTACAAACAAGCAAGATTTCTGGCTCTCACGGACCTGTAACTTCTTCTTTAAGAGGCTCCTCTGTCCTCCACTCGTTACCTGTATTAATGGCACCTGTTTGAACTTTTATCAGTATAAAAGACACCTGTCCACAACCTCAAACAGTCACACTCCAAACTCCACTATGGTCAAGACCAAAGAGCTGTCAAAGGACACCAGAAACAAAATTGTAGACCTGCACCAGGCTGGGGAAGACTGAATCTGCAATGGTAAGCAGCTTGGTTTGAAGAAATCAACTGTGGGAGCAATTATTAGGAAATGGAAGACATACAAGACCACTGATAATCTCCCTCGATCTGGGGCTCCACGCAAGATCTCACCCTGTGGGGTCAAAATGATCACAAGAACAGTGAGCAAAAATCCCAGAACCACACGGGGGGACCTAGTGAATGACCTGCAGAGAGCTGGGACCAAAGTAACAAAGCCTACCATCAGTAACACACTACGCCGCCAGGGACTCAAATCCTGCAGTGCCAGACGCGTCCCCCTGCTTAAGCCAGTACATGTCCAGGCCCGTCTGAAGTTTGCTAGAGTGCATTTAGATGATCCAGAAGAGGATTGGGAGAATGTCATATGGTCAGATGAAACTTTTTTGGTAAAAACCCAACTCGTCCGTGTTTGGAGGACAAAGAATGCTGAGTTGCATCCAAAGAACACCATACCTACTGTGAAGCATGGGGGTGGAAACTTCATGCTTTGGGGCTGTTTTTTCTGCAAAGGGACCAGGACGACTGATCCGTGTAAAGGAAAGAATGAATGGGGCCATGTATCGTGAGATTTTGAGTGAAAACCTCCTTCCATCAGCAAGGGCATTGAAGATGAAACGTGGCTGGGTCTTTTAGCATGACAATGATCCCAAACACACCTCCCGGGCAACGAAGGAGTGGCTTCGTAAGAAGCATTTCAAGGTCCTGGAGTGGCCTAGCCAGTCTCCAGATCTCAACCCCATAGAAAATCTTTGGAGGGGAGTTGAAAGTCTGTGTTGCCCAGCGACAGCCCCAAAACATCACTGCTCTAGAGGAGATCTGCATGGAGGAATGGGCCAAAATACCAGCAACAGTGTGTGAAAACCTTGTGAAGACTTACAGAAAACGTTTGACCTGTGTCATTGCCAACAAGGGGTATATAACAAAGTATTGAGAAACTTTTGTTATTGACCAAATACTTATTTTCCACCATATTTTGCAAATCAATTCATAAAAAATCCTACAATGTGATTTTCTGGATTTTTTTTTATCATTTTGTCTGTCATAGTTGACATGTACCTTTGATGAAAATTACAGGCCTCTCTCATCTTTTTAAGTGGGAGAACTTGCACAATTGGTGGCTGACTAAATACTTTTTTTCCCCACTGTATGTCTTCCATTTCCTAATAATTGCTCCCACAGTTGATTTCTTCAAACCAAGCTGCTTACCTATTGCAGATTCAGTCTTCCCAGCCTGGTGCAGGTCTACAATTTTGTTTCTGGTGTCCTTTGACAGCTCTTTGGTCTTCGCCATAGTGGAGTTTGGAGTGTGACTGTTTGAGGTTGTGAACAGGTGTCTTTTATACTGATAACAAGTTCAAACAGGTGCCATTAATACAGGTAACAAGTGGAGGACAGAGGAGCCTCTTAAAGAAGAAGTTATAGGTCTGTGAAAGCCAGAAATCTTGCTTGTTTGTAGGTGACCAAATACTTATTTTCCACCATAATTTGCAAATAAATTCATTAAAAATCCTACAATGTGATTTTCTGGAAAAAAAATTCTCAATTTGTCTGTCATAGTTGACGTGTACCTATGATGAAAATTACAGGCCTCTCTCATCTTTTTAAGTGGGAGAACTTGCACAATTGGTGGCTGACTAAATACTTTTTTTCCCCACTGTATAAACGGAGAGCAGACCATCTCGGCTTCCGTTAATCTGTGTAATAAAGTCTATCTTGAATCTACAAAAACTCTGGAAGAACATTGATTTTTAATAAGTATAGTGATAATTTTCCACAACACCAACTCCATATTAATGCCCATGATATTGGAATGAGATGTTCAACGAGCAGTTGTCCACATACTTTTGGTCATGTAGTGTGTGTAAATATATATTTAAATATATATACAGTGAGGGAAAAAAAGTATTTGATCCCCTGCTGATTTTGTACGTTTGCCCACTGACAAAGAAATGATCAGTCTATAATTTTAATGGTAGGTTTATTTGAACAGTGAGAGACAGAATAACAACAACAAAAAATCCAGAAAAACGCATGTCAAAAATGTTATAAATTGATTTCCATTTTAATGAGGGAAATAAGTATTTGACCCCCTCTCAATCAGAAAGATTTCTAGCTCCCAGGTGTCTTTTATACAGGTAACGAGCTGAGATTAGGAGCACACTCTTAAAGGGAGTGCTCCTAATCTCATTTTGTTACCTGTATAAAAGACACCTGTCCACAGAAGCAATCAATCAATTAGATTCCAAACTCTCCACCATGGCCAAGACCAAAGAGCTCTCCAAGGATGTCAGGGACAAGATTGTAGACCTACACAAGGCTGGAATGGGCTACAATACCATCGCCAAGCAGCTTGGTGAGAAGGTGACAACAGTTGGAAGAAACACAAAAGAACTGTCAATCTCCCTCGGCCTGGGGCTCCATGCAAGATCTCACCTCGTGGAGTTGCAATGATCATGAGAATGGTGAGGAATCAGCCCAGAACTACACGGGAGGATCTTGTCAATGATCTCAAGGCAGCTGGGACCATAGTCACCAAGAAAACAATTGGTAACACACTACGCGTGAAGGACTGAAATCCTGCAGCGCCCGCAAGGTCCCCCCTGCTCAAGAAAGCACATACAGGCCCCTCTGAAGTTTGCCAATGAAGATCTGAATGATTCAGAGGAGAACTGGGTGAAAGTGTTGTGGTCAGATGAGACCAAAATCGAGCTCTTTGGCATCAACTCAACTCGCCGTGTATGGAGGAGGAGGAATGCTGCCTATGACCCCAAGACCACCATCCCCACCGTCAAACATGGAGGTGGAAACATTATGCTTTGGGGGTGTTTTTCTGCTAAGGGGACAGGACAACTTCATCGCATCAAAGGGACGATGGACGGGGCCATGTACCGTCAAATCTTGGGTGAGAACCTCCTTCCCTCAGCCAGGGCATTGAAAATGGGTCGTGGATGGGTATTCCAGCATGACAATGACCCAAAACACACGGCCAAGGCAACAAAGGAGTAGCTCAAGAAGGTAGCTTAAGGTCCTGGAGTGGTCTAGCCAGTCTCCAGACCTTAATCCCACAGAAAATCTGTGGAGGGAGCTGAAGGTTCGAGTTGACAAACGTCAGCCTCGAAACCTTAATGACTTGGAGAAGATCTACAAAGAGGAGTGGGACAAAATCCCTCCTGAGATGTGTGAAAACCTGGTGGCCAACTACAAGAAACGTCTGACCTCTGTGATTGCCAACAAGGGTTTTGCCACCCAAGTACTAAATCATGTTTTGCAGAGGGGTCAAATACTTATTTCCCTCATTAAAATGCAAATCAATTTATAACATTTCTGACATGCGTTTTTCAGGATTTATTTGTTGTTATACTGTCTCTCACTGTTCAAATAAACCTACCATAAAATGTATAGACTGATCATGTCTTTGTCAGTGGGCAAACGTACAAAATCAGCAGGGGATCAAATACTTTTTTCCCTCACTGTATATATATATATATATATATGAAGTACCAGTCAAAGGTTTGGACACACCTACTCATTCCAGGATTTTTCTTTATTTTTACTATTTTCTACATTGTAGAATAATAGTGAAGACATCAAAACTATGAAATCCCACATATGGAATCATGTAGTAAACAAAAAAGTGTTAAACAAATCAAAATATATTTTATATTTGAGATTCTTTAAATAGCCACCCTTTGCCTTGATGACAGCTTTGCACACTTGGCATTCTCTCAACCAGCTTCACCTGGAATGCTTTTCCAACAGTCTTGAAGGAGTTCCCACATATGCTGAGCACTTGTTGGCTGCTTTTCCTTCACTATGCGGTCCGACTCATCCCAGCTGTCATCAAGGCAAAGGGTGGCTATTTGAACAATCTCAAATATAAAATATATTAATATAAACACTTTTTTGTTTACTACATGATTCCATATGTGTTATTTCATAGTTTTGATGTCTTCACTATTATTCTACAATGTAAAAAATAGTAAAAATAAAGACAAACCCTTGAATGAGTATGTGTGTCCAAACTTTTGACTGGTAGTGTTTATACACACATTATATACAAAAGTATTGGGACACCCCTTCAAATTAGTGGATTCAGCTATTTCAGCCACACCTGTTGCTGACAGGTTTATAAAATCGAGCACACAGCCATGCAATCTCCACGAAAGCTCTCCACCATTGGACTCTGGAGCAGTGGAAACACGTTCTCTGGAGTGATGAATCACGCTTCACCATCTGGCAGAAAAACTAATGAATGAGTATTCAGACCCCTTCCCCTTTTCCACATTTTGTTACGTTACAGCCTTATTCTAAAATGGATTAAATAAATACAAAAATCCTCATCAATCTACACACAATACCCCATAATGACAAAGCGAAAAAAGGTTTATACATTCTTTCAAATCTATATAAAAAAAATAGTATTTCAGACACTTTGCTATGAGACTCGACATTGAGCTCAGGTGCATCCTGTTTCCATTGATCATCCTTGAGATATTTCTAAAACTTCATTGGAGTCCACCTGTGGTAAATTCAATTGATTGGACATGATTTGGAAAGGGACACGCCTGTCTATATAAGGTCCCATAGTTGACAGTGCATGTCAGATTAAAAACCTAGCCATGAGGTCGAAGGATTTGTCCGTAGAGCTCCGAGACAGGATTGTGTCGAGGCACAGATCTGGGGAAGGTTACCCAAAACATTTCTGCAGCATTGAAGCTCCCCAGGAACACAGTGGCCTCCATCATTCTTAAATGGAAGAAGTTTGGAACCACCAAGACTCTTCCTAGAGCTGGCCGCCCGGCCAAACTGAGCAATCGGGGAGAAGGGCCTTGGTCAGGGAGGTGACCAAGAACACGATGGTCACTCTGACAGAGCTCCAGAGTTCCTCTGTGGAGATGGGAGAACCTTCCAGAAGGACAACCATCTCTGCAGCACTCCACCAATCAGGCCTTTATGGTAGAGTGGCCAGGTGGAGGTCACTCCTCAGTAAAAGGCACATGACAGCCCAATTGGAGTTTGCCAACAGGCACCTAAAGGACACTCAGACCATGAAAAACAATATTCTCTGGTCTGATGAAACCAAGATTGAACTCTATGCCAAGCGTCACGTCTAGAGGAAACCAGGCACCGCTCATCACATGGCCAATACCATCCCTTGGCTCCACATATAAGCAAAGCCTTCTGAACATAATAGGAGTGGGCCTATAGAGATATCCGATTCACTGGATACAGTATAGAGATGTTATATACAGTGCCTTCAGAAAGTATTCACACCCTTTTACTTTTTCCTTATTTTGTTGTGTTACAGCCTGAATTTAACATTTATTATTGAGATTTTGTGTCACTGATCTACACACAGTACCCCATTATGTCAAAGTGGAATGTTTAAAAATAAAATTACAAATTAATTGAAAATGAAAAGCTGAAATGTCTTTACTCAATAAGTGTTCAACCCTGTTGTTATGGCAAGCCTAAATACGTTCAGAAGTAAATATTTGCTTAATAAGTCACATAATAAGTTGCATGGACTCACTGTTTGTACCCCTTCAGAAAGTATTCATACTTTTGAATACTTTAAAAAGTACAAATAGTATCAAAAAGTTGTATGCAAGCAACCTAATCCAGATCAGTTTACACATTTTAAAGTTTGAAAGGCCTTTCTAGCTTAAGCGGTGTAAGAGGAGTAGCATCTCTAGAGGGTTAATGGCTGTGATAAGAGAAAACTGAGGATGTATCAACAACGTTGTAGTTTCTCCACAATACAAACCTAATTGACAGAGTGAAAAGAAGGAAGTATGTACCACGCTTACAGATCTGAGAGGTTTGGATAGGTGGAAGCAATATGGCGACATCTCAACCCAGCCTTTTATCATAATGCTTTACCAATCCTCTCAAATCTACAAGTGCCTTGGGTCGATTTGGAATTCAGCACTACTGTTTTTGATAACTGTTCTCGCTCATGATTTCTTCTCATTGGTCCACAGGGACAACATTATCCAGCCAATGGGAGTGAATGCTGAAGGGAAGCTGTGTAAATATATCAATATTTCATCAATTGTATTTTTGGACAGCTACAATGACAATACAGAGTGAAGAATGTAGATTAAAACACGTTTTAAATGTATTTTTTATTTATTGTATTCTGAATTAGTCTCATAGCAGCATACAGTTAAGTCTAGTCTTATGGAGATACCGAGTGGTTTTGAAAACGAGATGAGATTGTTATTATGAGTGATGCATTGAATCTCATACATACATGCTATGCTATTGGCCAGTAAACATTTAAATAAAGTTGTGAAATCCATTGTACCATATTACGGTTATTATTTATTAAGACTGTTAAGTGCAATAGATGCCATGGCTATGCATTACCTCTATTTATCCTCAATGAATAATCCAGCACTGGTGCTCACAACTTTAAAAAGTCAGGAGCACAACATAAAATGTAGGAGCACCAGAAAAGTGGATTTTAAAATTGATTGAGATTAAACCACATCAGGAGGGCACATTTGAGGTCTGGGAAAAATCTAAGAAATGTACATTTTTGAGTGTAGCAACATGCACCTATAGCAATACATAGACTGTTGTTTGGTTAGCGGTGTTTCTGGAGTCCACGTGTGCAGAGTCAGCAACAGAAAGGTTGCTTGATCGAATCCCCAAGCCGACAACATAAAAATCTGTCGCTCTGCCTGAGCAAGGCAGTTAACCCCCAACAACAACTGCTTCCCAGGCACTGATGATGTCGATTACGGCAGCCCCCCGCACCTCTCTGATTCAGAGGGGTTGGGTTAAATGCGGAACACACATTTCAGTTGAATGCATTCAGTACAACTTTCCCTTTCTCAATGGGTTGATGGAAATCATCATGATATGTTTCTGCCAGGTAGGCATAGGCTACTTTGTAGTAGTTCATTTTAATTGAGAAGGTTTTTGGGAAAGCATTTCCATCTACCAGAAGGCAGTTATCATTAGTATCGCTAATGGCTACACAAGGTGGTAGACATATGCACGAACCGCACATATACGAATCACTGACGCATTCTGTTCATGTCTTATGGTATACATGGGTAAATTAATTAATCTTTTGAACTGTTTGGGCTAGAAACGATCAGTTTCGATTTAGCTTAGTAATGGTGCAAGTTGCAACTATAACGCTAACTAATCTGTGCAGGCTTTTTTCTCTAAGGCACTAGGAAACAACGGTACAGCGAAGTCTAATCATTACAACAATTATTATCTGCGTGATTATTTTTCTAGGCCTGGAATAAAATTCCAGGTTGCCAGCAAAATATTTTAGGAGCATATGCGACCACAATAGTCGCAGTTTAGAGCCCTGCATGCCTTGTTGATAACAGTATCAATAAACAACATGAGAAGAAAAACCCCAAACCCCAGAGTGGGGATCCCTATTAGACATGTTTACAATGAAGCTTAAATGCTTATTTAACCCATTCCCCCTCACATACTGTTGATTTGGTACTGAACAGTTGATCCGATATGGTCATACAAAATAGTAAACATTGTGACTAATGCCGAGTGGACATTTATGATAGAAGGGATACTCAGTATTTGTACATATTCCACAGCGAACCCTTATAGGTGGATCAGTCCCTCTTTAGCACAAGTCCATCATCTCCTGCAGGGACTCCTGCAAGGACAGCTGCAGTTCCACAGACTGCAGAGAGGAGGCACCACCTTCCACCGCCATTGACTTCAGTAGCTCCAGAGCGGTTAACACCACCTGACAGAGAGAAAGCGCATGAGTTAAAACACATGCAGAGAAAACAAAACAGAAGTGTGTGCAGGGGCGGACTCACAGTATGGGACAGCCGAGTGCTGAAGCGCGTAAAAATAGTCTGTCCTCGGTTACAACACTCACTACCGAGTTCTAAACTGCCTCTGGAAGCAACGTCAGCACAATAACTGTTTGTCGGGAGAGCTTCATGAAATGGGTTTCCATAACCGAGCAGCCGCACACAAGCGTAAGATACCATGCGCAATGCCAAGCGTCGGCTGTAGTGGTGCAAAGCTCGCCGCCATTGGACTCCGGAGCAGTGGAAATGCGTTCTCTGGAGTGATGAATTACACTTCACCATCTGGCAGTCTGACTGACAAATCTGGGTTTGGCGGATGCAAGGAGAACACAACCTGCCCGAATGCATAGTGCCAACTGTAAAGTTTGGTGGAGGAGGAATAATGTGGAGGAGGAATAATGGTCTGGGGCTGTTTTTCATGGTTCGGGCTAGGCCCTTCAGTTCCAGTGAAGGGAAATCTTAACGCTACAGCATTCAATGACATTCTAGATGATTCTGTGCTTCCAAATTTGTGGCAACAGTTTGGGGAAGGCCCTTTCCTGTTTCAGCATGACAATGCCCCTGTGCACAAAACGAGGTCCATACAGAAATGGTTTGTCGAGATCGTTGTGGAAGAACTTGACTGGCCAACACCAACCATGAGCCAGACCTAATCGCCCAACATCAGTACCCGATCTCACTAATGCTCTTTTGGGTGAATGGAAGCAAGTCCCAGCAGCAATGTTCCAACATCTAGTGGAAAGTCTTTTCAGAAGAGTGGATGCTGTTATAGCAGCAAAGGGGGGACCAACTCCCTATTAATGCCCATGATTTTGGAATGAGATGTTCGACGAGCAGGTGTCCACATACTTTTGGTCATGTAGTGTATATCCGTTTAGCTTTATTTGCGATGTCGACCAATACCGATATATTTTTGGCCTTTTTAACCATTCTAGCACAGATACAAACTGCAACCAGGTTTCTATGTTTATAAGGCTAATAAGAAAATATGTCAAATGACTTGAATATGTTAAAGGTGTAACAATTTATATTTTCATCAAAAGGTGAGTGAAATGCATCAGAAAGGTATTGGAAAGTTCGGGAAAACATCAGGGATGATCATCAGGTAATAATTGTGTGTGTAGAAAAGGTTTTGTCAGTCCCTTCTAATGTGTTCTGCACGGCTTGGGAACGTCGTATAGAGAAATAGCAGACATGTACATGTTCCTGAGAGTTTCAACTTTCAGGAATAGGGTCATAATAGCTAAATAGCCCCAACCGTAGAGCAGATTCCGGAGGAAGAAAACAGAAACCGCTCCGTTTGTCACAACTGCTAATAGTGCACATCGTAGGTTACTAACAAGCGTAGGTGGTCCTCAAGCTGGAGGAGGATGGCAAGATAACAGAAATTATGCATTATTAAACAAAATTATGCCAAGTTCACAAGGCCTGCTGATGACTGTGTGTGTGTCTCACCTCGACCATGACCAGTTTCTTCTCCCAGGGTCTGTTGTCCGGGTCTGGCCACTTCTCTCCCAGACAGAAGAATAGAGAGAAGGGGGGACATTCTCCTTCATGACTGTTCATGAACTTCAACAGCCCTGGAGAAAGAAGGGAAGAGGGTGAAGGGATTTGAAGGTCAGTGCCAGAGAACTACACATCTACCTGAAAGACTGAGTCACTCACTCACTCACTCTCAAGTTCAGTATTTTACAACTTAATGTTAGATGTTTCCTAACCCTGAAAGTCGTCTATGGGCGAGGAGAAACTGTAAAGCCAAAATCACACGGGGGACGTCCGTCGATGGCGTGAATTTGTGCGTGAGAGAGTCGCAAGCATTAATTCACATACACAGCGTAGTGTACACCTGCGTTGTCATGAAAAGTAATTCTAAAAAGTTGTACTCTCTCTTGAAATCGGAGTTACCTCATTCCTCAAGTTTCCCAGCCGTAGCCTAGGCTATATCCCCATCAAATTTAACACAGGTAGGCTGCTGCATTGTTTTCAAATAGGTAGCCTATTTGTCAGATAGGCCTAAACCATAGCCTACAGCCCAATATATTTTTTAACCATACAATTTTACTTAGCTAAGTAGGGAAGATCATAACAATTCCTTGAATTCCCTTTCTACAAACGACCCACACAATCTCTAGACCAGATTTGATTCATTTGAACCAAGGCACTCAATAACCATGCACTTTGAACTGTATGAATCAAATTGGCTGTAAGCAACAGTGATACCGACAAGGAATGATATTGACAATGTGATATATAATTCCGAAACACAATTCAGCTCGTGACGCAGTTGATGCCCACGGCCTGTCTGTTTTCTCTTATTCACTCCCATCCATTCTATTTCCAGCGTAAACACACTCGTTCACACGCATATAAAAAAAAAAATACACTACCCGTGTGATTTGGGCTTAATCCGTGGTTAGGTTTTCTTCACTAAAAACTTCAGCTATCTTAAGCAACTGCTAGCTAAAAATCGATGGATATGGGCAACCGTTAAAGGTTTTCCACCCTGGGGGGACGACTATTTTCCAGAGCTAAACAACCGTATCACTTTCTGCGCATGAGTTACTTTAGGCAAACAAAAATTACGTAGCCGCTGCTCCCCCTTCCCCTTTATTACTGTCAATCGTGAATTATAATTCTTTACGTTTTACCAGTGAAATGTCCATGTAGCATCTGCATGGCAACCATATAATCTCAATCAGTTTCATGGCAATATATATTTAGATCTTCTTGAATTATGTACAGTGTTGTTTCGTGACCGATTTCTTTTAGCAGATGGTGTTAACAAACTGTTGCATACCTGTGTTTTGTTTCAAACAAAGCACATATTTTGCCTAGTGGTGTGCGCTGTTGAGTTTTGGCCGCACCTGAGAAAAATGCGATCATGTCATTTATAGTTACAACAGACAAAGAACAGGATGAGAACAGGAAGAGAGCCAAAAGCAGCAGCAGAGGGAGCAGGGGAGCTATGTAGAAAAATAGTGTGTGAAGTAGCATATGCGCAGAAGGTACGGACGGCTGTTTAGCTATCGGGAAGAGGTGTCCAGATAATCTGGTCACACAGCCAATCCGTTTTGAAAATTGCAAGGTCGCTCCTATCACTCCCATTGATCTTTAGCTAGCGGTGGCTAAAGTTAGCTGAAGTTTGTACTGGGTGAAGCTGAAACATGGACTACAGTTTCTCCTGGCCCATAGACTACTTTCAGGTTGAGGAACCATCTTACAATAAATAAATACTGAACTTCCCCTTTAAGAAGTTTCTAAAAAAATTAATCTGTCTCAGTTTTCAGTACCAGTCAAAGGTTTGGACACACCTATTCATTCAAGGGTTTTTCTTTATTTTTTACTATTTTCTACATTGTAGAATAATAGTGAAGACATAAAAATTATGAAAAATACACACATGGAATCATGTAGTAACCAAAAAAAAAGTGTTAAACAAATCAAAATATATTTTATATTTGAGATTCTTCAAATAGCCACCCTTTGCCTTGATGACAGCTTTGCAAACTCTTGGGATTCTCTCAACCAGCTTCACCTGGAATGCTTTTCCAACAGTCTTGAAGGAGTTCCCACATATGCTGAGCACTTGTTGGCTGCTTTTCCTTCACTCTGCCATCCGACTCATCCCAAACCATCTCAATTGGGTTGAGGTCGGGGGATTATGGAGGCCAGGTCATCTGATGCAGCACTCCATCACTCTCCTTCTTGGTAAAATATCCCTTACACAGTCTGGAGGTGTGTTGGGTCATTGTCCTGTTGAAAAACAAATGATAGTCCCACTAAGCCCAAACCAGATGGGATGGCGTATCGCTGCAGAATGCTGTGGTAGCCATGCTAGTTAAGTGTGCCTTGAATTCTAAATGAATCGCAGAAGGATTAACTGACCTTCATGTCTTAAAGTAATGATGGATTGTCGTTTGTCTTTTCTTATTTGAGCTGTTCTTGCCATAATATGGACTTGGTCTTTTACCAAATAGGGCTATCTTCTGTATACCACCCCTACAACTGATTGGCTCAAACGCATTAAGAAATAAAGATATTCCACAAATTAACTTTTAAGAAGGCACACCTGTTAATTGAAATGCATTCCAGGTGACCACCTCATGAAGCTGGTTAAGAGAATGCCAAGAGTGTGCAAAGCTGTCATCAAGGCAAAGGGTGGCTATTTTAAAGAATCTAAAATATAAAATATATTTTGATTTGTTTAACACTTTTTTGATTAATACATGATTCTATTTGTGTATTTTTCATAGTTTTTATGTCTTCACTATTATTCTAAAATGCAGAAAATTGTAAAAAATTAAGAAAAACCCTTGAATGAGTAGGTGTGTCCAAACTTTTGACTGGTAGTGTATATTATCCTCTTTCACCTCCATAGAAGTCCTTGGCCTGATATAGTGGCGCCGGGAATTTGGACACTGCCTGGGGCCTCCTGCTCTTGTCAAACTTGTCAAAGCTCCAGAAGGCCTTAGTTCCACCCTTACGGAGTCCGTAGATGATGGACCCTGAGGCTCCCACCTCCAGGCCCTCTCCCAGGAGAGTCAGGATATCTTGGGTCAGTTTGGCCTGGGTTTCATCCCGGACAGGTGGTGGACTGGGCAGAGAGACCAGATTCAGGCCAGAGTCTGGGTCCAGAAGCGGTTGTGTGAGTTCAGGTCTAGTAGAGACAGAGATACCTATTAGTCCATCAGGGCTAATCGTCCTGGGTTCATAATCAAAAACACAATAGACAAAAAAATGACAAACATGTAGCCTAGCTGTGCTATATGCCATTTTACCTGTAGACTAATCTGAACCCTGCCTCATTCTCAACCAGCTGCTCAGGCATCTTCACTCCCCGGTAGTACACAGACACCCTGAAATGAGTCTCTAGGGGAAGAAAGGAAAATAATAGATTGTTGTCAAGATGAGAGGAGGAACAACTAAACCTGGGGAAAGATACAGTGTTCTGTGCATGACCATATAGTGTCTAGATACAGCACTGAAACTATGGGTAAGCCCACGGGAGTGGCACTCCCATTATAAACCAGGGTTGTTTTCAGTAGAGAAAAAACATTTTGAAATGGAGGGAACAAGGAGGTTCAACTTGTTCATGTAGAACACAGATTGTGTTTTCTGTTGCAAAAACGTTTGGTTACAATGCCTGCTGAACACAATCTTGAGCACCCCTATAAGCATTGAAACTATTAACATTGGCAAGCCCACATATTACAATTTCAAATTATATACAGTGGGGAGAACAAGTATTTGATACACTGACGATTTTGCAGGTTTTCCTACTTACAAAGCATGTAGAGGTCTGTAATTTTTATCATAGGTACACTTCAACTGTGAGAGACGGAATCTAAAACTAAAATCCAGAAAATCACATTGTATGATTTTTAAGTAATTAATTTGCATTTTATTGCATAACATAAGTATTTGATCACCTACCAACCAGTAAGAATTCCGGCTCTCACAGACCTTTTAGTTTTTCTTTAAGAAGCCCTCCTGTTCTCCACTAATTACCTGTATTAACTGCACCTGTTTGAACTCGTTACCTGTATAAAAGACACCTGTCCACACACTCAATCAAACAGACTCCAACCTCTCCACAATGGCTAAGACCAGAGAGCTGTGTAAGGACATCAGGGATAAAATTGTAGACCTGCACAAGGCTGGGATGGGCTACAGGACAATAGGCAAGCAGCTTGGTGAGAAGGCAACAACTGTTGGCGCAATTATTAGAAAATTGAAGAAGTTCAAGATGACGGTCAATCACCCTCGGTCTGGGGCTCCATGCAAGATCTCACCTCGTGGGGCATCAATGATCATGAGGAAGGTGAGGGATCAGCCCAGAACTACACGGCAGGACCTGGTCAATGACCTGAAGAGAGCTGGGACCACAGTCTCAAAGAAAACCATTAGTAACACACTACGCCGTCATGGATTAAAATCCTGCAGCGCACGCAAGGTCCCCCTGCTCAAGCCAGCGCATGTCCAGGCCCGTCTGAAGTTTGCTAATGACCGTCTGGATGATCCAGAGGAGGAATGGGAGAAGGTAATGTGGTCTGATGAGACAAAAATAGAGCTTTTTGGTCTAAACTCCACTCGCCGTGTTTGGAGGAAGAAGAAGGATGAGTACAACCCCAAGAACACCATCCCAACCGTGAAGCATGGAGGTGGAAACATCATTCTTTGTGGATGCTTATCTGCAAAGGGGACAGGACACTGCACCGTATTGAGGAGAGGATGGATGGGGCCATGTATCGCGAGATCTTGGCCAACAACCTCCTTCCCTCAGTAAGAGCATTGAAGATGGGTCGTGGCTGGGTCTTCCAGCATGACAACGACCCGAAACACACAGCCAGGGCAACTAAGGAGTGGCTCCGTAAGAAGTATCTCAAGGTCCTGGAGTGGCCTAGCCAGTCTCCAGACCTGAACCCAATAGAACATCTTTGGAGGGAGCTGAAAGTCCGTATTGCCCAGCGACAGCCCCGAAACCTGAAGGATCTGGAGAAGGTCTGTATGGAGGAGTGGGCCAAAATCCCTGCTGCAGTGTGTGCAAACCTGGTCAAGACCTACAAGACCTACAGGAAACGTATGATCTCTGTAATTGCAAACAAATGTTTCTGTACCAAATATCAAGTTCTGCTTTTCTGATGTATCAAATACTTATGTCATGCAATAAAATGCTAATTAATTACCTACAAATCATACAATGTGATTTTCTGGATTTTTGTTTTAAATTCCGTCTCTCACAGTTGAACTGTACCTATGATAAAAATTACAGACCTCTACATGCTTTGTAAGTAGGAAAACCTGCAAAATCGGCAGTGTATCAAATACTTGTTCTCCCCACTGTACCTTTTTCTAGGATATAGACACCAACTACTGTGTGAAGAGAAGCCAATTGGCATTAACTGCTCTTCAATTCTAACAACCACAAGTAGTAATCAAATAATATCCATAACTTACTAAAATTTTCGCCCACCATGGTTCTGGACAATGTATTTGTGAACTGCTCCACCACCTGCTGTTCATGGGCACCACCAACGACTCCATCCATTGGATACACTGGTTGCTCGGGCAACATGGCTCCTCCCACAGCATCCTCCATGTTCAACCCTTGCAGACATTCCTGAAGTATATCCTGGTTGAAAGTGGTGGAGATCCCCTCCGCTGGTGAGTAGTTGTGGGAAAGATTATGAGTGAAGACATAACATGAGATAACAAAAGAGACATAGTACATTTCATAAATGTAAAATTACCCTACTTCTCCAGACTTTTAGATTGCATTAAACATCATACATTTCCTGAAAGCTTGTCATTAAATTGTCACGTTAAACTTTTATCTGCATTACCTGTGTATACAGTTTCTTCTGCTGTACAGTAAAGGTCATCAAAAGATGGTAGACCATGACTCTAAAAGAGCAGAGGTGGGGAAAAAGAAGAAAAGATTTTACAGTACAGGCACTGCATTTCATTCACAAGAAGTGAGAATTCTTATAAGCACACTCACTTCTTGTAATGGACTGGGATCTTGATACAGATCAGGTTCCGGGTCCTGAGATCCTTTAGAGATGGACAAGGTTGAAGAGAGAGAAAACAAAAAGATTGAGTGTAATTTCATCTCATTTAGATATACTGTAATATTGTTGCAACTTTCACTAAATGTTTACCTCTTGGCCAATTACTGTAAATTAAAGAGAACGTGTTGTATTTGCTCAAATTTCACTCCTATGTCACATCCATATGTCATTGTTTTAATAATAATTCAAGCATTGAATTGTTGTTTTCCCTTTGTTTTTTTGGTTGGTGCTTTACCTCCCGTGGGTGCCTCATCTGGCCACTGGAACAGTTTGTGGGGGTTGGCTGCATCATTTTTGTTGTCAAAGAGCATTTTGAACCCCTTGGCTCGGAGGGCAGCACGGAAGTTTCTCTTCCAGATGGAGGGGTCGCCTTGAGCCCTGCCATTGCTAACCTCAGCCCACCCCTAAGGAGGAGAAGTGGGGGCTGTATCATACGAGCTGTATTTCTGTATTTTGAAAGTTATATATCTTGAAAACTTGATTGCTAACATGCAACACATTTTGGGACTATAAACAATGGGCTAATGAAACAAATACTGTACCAAAATATAGTTTTTGGGAGGAACTTTCCTTTAAGCATTGGGAGCAGTAAATGGTGAGTAACACTGTTATTATTTATTTTTTAAGTGAAGAGTGAGATATTGACTTTACCTTGAAAATAAGTACATCATCGCTGCAGGAATCCTGCCTCAAAGCATGTTTCCATGGGATGCAGAACTCTGTTCGCTCCTGATTGGTCCAGGTAACCCCTGGGTACTGGCCACTATTTATCTGTTCCCGCAACCAAGGGATGAGGAGCGGTTTGGATTGAGACATTTCTGAATCTAAAAGGGTTAAAGAAGAGCATTGTTAATTTGTGACAGCCTGTGTCCACTGGGGACAATATGTATAAAATAAAAGGTGGTCAGTATAGTCAGTATCTTTCTGTAAATCACATACCTAAATTATTAAGGAAAAAAAAAATCGTTGTTATTTTTTACTCTTTAAAAAAGATGAAAAAGCAAGACACATGCATTTACATACACAGACTGCAAATGATAGAAGCGATAGAATGAAAAAAAGTTAAAGTAACAGTCATAGGGGTCATCATATTACAAAAATGCAAGCTTTTTAAAGTCAGAGATAATCAAAATATAGCCTAGCATTCAGATTAGACGGTACATTCGCATTGAAAATTATAAACAGGGGTTGAGTATTCATATGCTTTGTGTAAAAATAATTGGACAAATGCCACACATAAATTACACATCTATGGATGTATCTATGTATTTAAAAACTGCTATGATTCTGGTTTAGGCTGTGTATCATAGATTATGGATTTTAAAGAAATGCAACTACTATATCTGTATCATAAATGTATCCATTGTGCATGTTACGCATAATCCTAGCTACTCATTGCTAGTTCAGGACCGTAACCAATCATATTACCAGAGATTACTCACACACACACACACTGGTAACGTTAGCGAATTTACATTTGCATTAGATTGAGTAACGCTAAAAAGAATTGCACCTACAAAGAATTGCACATTTAAAGGTCCTCTTACCTACGAATCAGTATTGTCTGGGTTAAAGTAAAGCTCAGTCTGGTAATTATCCTTAGATATATTATGCAAAAAATGTCAAGTGTGTATCGACCGTGCCTACAGAAACTGCCATCAAATTCAAAATGAGGTATATGTATGTCCTATCAAGCGACTTTTCTAAGGCTTTCTTGGGAAATCCCGTGTCTTCAGTTTCGTTTTCCAGTTTCTACGTCACAAACAGCTCTGAGGTAACTTCCCTTTTGTGATCTATCCAATACCACTAGGTGGCGTAGTTACACTATTTCAAAATGAAATCAAATTGTATTGGTCGCCTACACATAAATTATTTTGCAGATGTTATCGCAGGTGCAGCGAAATGCTTATGTTTCTAGCTCCAACAGTGCAGTAATACCGAACAATACACACAAATCCAAAAAATAAAAAAGACAGAAATCAAGCAAATATCCGAACGAACAATGAGTCCGGAATATAAATATATATGTATAATGATGGTGTGTATATAGAGAATATGGACAGTATAAGAATTTAAAAGGTGTGTACAGCATTGACGTCACCAGACCCGGGCTTTCGGGGCTTCAGCCCCGAATGATTTTGTCTCAGCCCCGAGTCTTTTGACCTGCTGAGATGGTGTAAAACAATCTACTGTAGGCTACACTGCATTACACACCGCAATGAATACTCCAAACATGAGCCCTGGCCTGCCCTGTCTTTTTAGTGCTGCCATTTCTGTGTACGGTGGCACTTTAGGAGGCGGAGTCAAAGTGGTTTTCCAAAGTCATTTTTGATTTGTCCCCAAAAATTATATTTCGGCGCGCGTGGGGACTGTTCATTCTCTGACAAATATTTGTATAACTAAACCAAGATAGACCACAGCCGGTCGTTTTCAATGGAAACAAATGAGCGATAGTGGGCAGAACAAGCAAGGAGGGAGGCAGAGCCAAGCACGAGCTAGCGAGATCCTACTGGCGCGTTCTATCATAATCTGTATATTTCCGTTAGGGAACGCCTACTTTGTGAAGTGCGCGTGTGCAATAGCTCAATTTGCCTTTCCACTCCTTCTAAACGCGATTTTTTAAAACTTTTGCAAAGGGTAAAGTCTACAAACCTTAGTCCACTCTGTTCACAACATATTCTAGTTTTGGGAACAGAAAACTGTATTGAGATCAAATGTTTCATCGGTGAGAAAATGTGCAGACTTTTGGGCAAAATCCATCTTCTCCCAATGCCCACCAGTGGAAATGCCAAGCGGATGCTTCATATTTAAAATCCCGTGAAATATGTGTTTCATTGTTCTGTGGCGCAAAGATGAGGAGAACTGGAGGTAAACTTGGTTAGGTTGTTATTACTATAGCACATTTTGTTAGCCCATGATGATGTTATTTAGAGTTATTGACCTCACAGTAAGCCAGATTCGAGTAATTTACATTTCAACATGTTGACTCAAACGCTGCACTGACAGATAACGTTAAGCTAACTAACTAACGTGAGGGACTACCCAGTCTATCTAGCAGTGCTGCTTCATTAGCAACCTAGACAATTTTATGAGCAGGGTTTTGACAGTACAGTTATTGATTAGCTATCTGGACACTGAATCCAACTGCCTGAGCTCTGTTCACCACCCGACAAAGTATCACTAACTAACCAATTACTGTCTAAGTACTGTCAAAATATGCAAAAAAAATACTAATAAAGAAAGCTATCTAATTTAAGGCTAACATGACGTTAGCTACTTTTGGTAACGTCAGCTCAATAAGGTGTTGAAAAAACAAAGCTGGATAGTTTAGTTAATTTCTTTGCCAATTTATAGAAGATGGATTTACGGAATTGAAGATGCAGCTCAGCAAACACAGAGACGGTTGTTGTATTTGCAGGAGTAAGTGAATAGATTGTGTGTGTTTACAATACATATTTTGCATCTAGCTACATAGATGGGTTGGCTGACAACGTCACGAAAACGATGTGCGCGCTTCCATGGCATGGGGCATAAATCAGCCTGTTGTGATTCTGGATGGCCAGATTGCTAGCAAGAATGACACTGCCATGTGGGGAATCATAAGTGGCTTATTTCATCATGTTATTCATATCATCTTGTTTTGAGGTGTTTTGACTGATTTCATGTCAATGCAAATATGGCTAATATTCGCTAGCTAGCTTACCAACAACTGTAATGATGTATTTGAAACAAGTGTACATTGTGCAAATGTATTTGTTTTCAATAAACATTGGAGACGAAATATAGCTTACATGTTAACAATCTAAGCCAACCTCATCGGTTTTGCCCCATGGTTGCATGCATTTCGATATTGTTTTGTTGCTATATCGACAGAAAACACCGGTATTGTGGTTAGTGAAGGTAAGACAGTTGAACGTTAATCAGGTTAAAGATTGAGTGAACTGCTAATATCATTAAGGAACAGAAATTATCCCGGATTTTACCTTTAGCTCAATTCAGGTAAACATTATTTGCCTGTTGTTCATGTTGTGTGTGTGTGTGCGTATATTGCTTCTCTGTGTGTTTGTCTGTTCAGAATACTCCATATTGCTACGGCACTGATATTATGCCGTCTCTGTAATAATTTAGGAGATCGAGGAAAGCAGAACTTCAGACAGCAAGGAAGAGAGGGGAGCAGACAGGACAGGGCGAGAACACAGGACAGGCCCACATAAAACAAACATGGCATATTCCTCTCAAGTCAGAGGAAGTAGTCATTGCTAAACATTACCTCTAAAAAAATTTTTTCCCTGTGTGTATATATTGTTAGACCCTGATATGTTCCCATCACTGAAGGCAATCATACAGGCCGCACTGACCATCCCATTTAACAGATGTGAGAGATCTTTCAGTGCATTAAGACAGTCTACATACCTGGCTTAGGAGCCCAATGACCCAAGATAGAATGCATCATGACAATTGACAAATATATACATACTAACACACTTGGGAAAGAGTGAAGTCATAGACAGGTTTGCTCCTACAGTTTCATTTTGTTTAATTTCTCATCTTTATGAACTAACATCCTAGTACTGTGTAATATAACTCGCGAACATTGTGAATATTTAGTTGGAGAAAGGATTGTATGTTAGTATGTACATGTGTGTAAAATGGTGAAGTGTTAATACAGGAGTGTTGGCTGGGGTGTATTTGTTTTTGTGTAATTAATTAGGTGGAAATATTGTCCTGTAGCTACTTGACCTTGGGTTGTGATTTAACACAAATATTATAAAATCATGATTTTCAAGCGTGTTTAGTGTGTGCGTTTGAACTGCAAAAGTTGTCCCCCCACACCCCACTCTAGTTATAATGCAAACCCACTGCTGTGAGTTTATGCAGTTTCAACATAATTTAAAGGATGGCAGTCTAAAATCCCAATCCTGCTATATTGCACGTAACGAGTTTTCATGCAAAACATTAATTTATGGTTTAGGCTGCCACCATTTGGATTATTTTGGAACTGCACAATGTGCACAGCATGACTAGCTCGCATTAGTTAACAGTAATGTGACCAAAATCAACATGAGGCTTTTTTTATTAACAATCAAATATTATACATGGTTTATGAAAACATTGCAACAAAATGATAAATACTTTCCCCCAAAGAAATTCATGGAAAATTACGATGTAGTTATGCACTTGTACTTTGTACTTGCTAATAGATTAAAAATAGTATACTGACACCATATTCCATGGTTTTACTGACCACAATCCATTGAATTAATATTAATTCCCCCGGAGTCAACCCCTGGTCTTCAGGGCTGAGCCCCGGATGTTCTGAATGTCTAGTGATGTCCCTGGTATACAGCAGTAGTTATACAGGATGAGCATTGACTAGAATACAGTAATATACATATGAAGTGGGTAAAACAACAGTATGTTAACATTATTAAAGTGACCAGTGTTCAATGACTATGTACATAGGTCAGCAGTCTCTAAGGTGCAGGGTAGAGTACCGGGTGGTTACAGTGACTAAGTTCAGGGCAGGGTACTGGGCGGAGGCTGGCTAGTGGTGACTATTTAACAGTCTGATGGCCTGGAGATTGAAGCTGTTTTTCAGTCTCGGTCCCAGCTTTGATGCACCTGTACTGTCTCTGCCTTCTAGATCAGGGGTGTCAAACTCATTTCGTGGAGGGCTTAATGTCGGCTGGTTTTTGTATTTTACTTTCAATTAAGACCTAGCCAACCAGGTGAGGAGTTCCTTACTAATCAGTGACCTTAATTCAATCAATCAAGTACAAGGGAGGAGTGAAAACCCGGGCACACACTTCCCTCCGTGGAACGAGGGACAGTTGATACCGCGTTTCTGTCTCGTTCACCCCACTACCTAGATGGTAGTGGGGTGAACAGGCCTCCTGAGGTTGAAGAGGTGCTGTTGTTGCACCTTTTTCACCACACTGTCTGTGTGGATGGACCATTTCAGGTTGTCAGTGATGTGCACGCCGAGGAACTTGAAGCTTTTCACCTGCTCTCTGCTGTCTCCTGAAGTCCACAATCAGCTCCTTTGTTTTGTTGACGTTGAGGGAGAGGCCTTCACCTCATCGTTGTTGGTAAACAGGCCTACCACTTGTGTCGTCTGCAAACTTGATGATTGAGTTTGAGATGTGCGTGGCCACGCAGTCATGGGTGAACAGGGAGTACAGGAGGGGGCTGAGCATGCACCCTTGTGGGGCCCGAGTGTTGAGGATCAGCATAGCGGAGGAGTTGTTGCATTTCATATACATTCATTGATTTCAACAAATTGTCCTTTGCAGGTTTTATTTGTTTTTCAAATACAGGGTTAATGTACAGAAGAAAACAATGTGTCAAGAACTGTACAATATTTACACAAAGACTTTCTTTCGAAGGAACATTTGATTTACTTATTTTGGAAACATAGTAATATGCACAAACATCAAACTGATAAAAATGAAATGACTATTTCCTCTTTAAATATTACTTATTTATAACCACTCATGTAAGGGAACTGGACACGGTTATTAGTTTCTTTCACTTTGAACCTGCATCATTCTGATGAATGAACTAAAGCACTACAATGTCTAAGTTTCAAATATACTCTCCCATTCTCCCCTTTTACAGACAGTTGATACTGCGTTTGTCTCATCCTCCCATCTTTTGTATAGGAAAAAAAAGGAAGACAGCTCGGATATGTGGGTGTACAATATTATGTATAACCTGTGAAAAATGTTACTTCAAATGCTAAGGCGGCATCCCAGCGCTTGTGAGAGTTTATATTAAAAACCTCATATAAATAATACAAATGTGTTTATATACTACCACATAGCGCGCCGGTACTGCCGACTACTGTCACAGAGCGAGCAAGAGAATTAACACCTTTATGTTGCATCCTTTCCACAGACAAGCCCATATAGTCACACCGCTCACAGCACTCCTCTAATGCAATGTTTTAAAAAGCATTCTCGCCCACGTCCACTTGTTAAAAGCCGTTATAGTCTTTAAAATATAATTTATGTAAAAACGAAACTAATAGATTCTCTCTGAACCGTTTTGGACTGACGCAGTTTTACAATGTCAGTATGACAACCCTCCGTGACTTGGTGCAATAGCTCCTCCTTTTGCCTTGTCTTTTCTCTGTGACCCCTAACGTTGGTCTTTGTCTCCTGATTGGTCAGTCTCCTCTCTTGACCCATCAGGGACGACCCCAGCTCCTGTGGGGTCATCATCCATTCTCAAGGTCAAGTAATTTCTATATTTTAGTAATTGAGCAACTAAGGAGAAGTCACTCTCCAAGGTCACACCTACCAACCTTCTTGTTCCTAGAGTGGCCTTTCAAATTGTCAGACCCACACGACTCCAGGTGGGATGGGGCCTCTATACAACTCTATTCCTCGTTTCCACTCGTTCACCCACCTCTCCGTTTCTGGGGCCCTAGTTTCTGTGCCTTGTGTTCTTTGGCTCGCCCTCTTTCTTTCCATCTTCCTTCCCCTCGGTCTGTCTCTCAGGCCTTGGTGCTGAGTGTGAGCAGCTCGATGAAGGAGTTGAAGAGGGTGTCCAGCCAGCCCTGGTTGGCCATACACTGCTGCACCACCTCCTCCTGCCCAGGGTCCTCAGCTGCCTGCTCTATAGTGTTGGTCTGCCGGGGAAGACAGAATATAAACTCAATATATGATGTCTGCCAAGGAAACACAAAAATAAGCACAATATATATTTTGACTATGGTAATAGTATGTCTATTTGAAAAATAGAAGTACATGTGTCTCTAGGCTATAGTGTATCTACCCAAGGAATAAACAATATATGATGTATGCTGGGAAAACACAATATTAATATAAACACAATATTTAGAATTCCTATCAACCATTGTTGATTGGCAATGAAGTATGAATTTAATTGAGTTGACTATGTCAGCAGGGGACATATGAAACACAATATATATTACGACTCTTAAGCTTGTGTCTTTAAGCAATGATATGGGAATTAAAAACACATGGACTAATATTTCTGCTGGGTAAATTGAAAAAAAGTATTTAAATAAACCACAGCAGGGGAGAAAAATAACTGTTCTTGATACACTATTTAAATATCGCAACAAGATAAATATATATCAAAAGAGGCCTATCTATTACAATAGTATAAAATACAGGTCTGATGTCCTTACCTCTTTCTTACAGTGTAAGAATGTATGATATTTATAATGATGCAGGGAGTGATAGAGGCTGTAGATCCGACAGGATTCTGTTGACAGTTTAAGCTCCTGGGGGGAAAGACAGAGATTAAACTAATAGATTAAAAACAATATATGAAGAAAAAGAAATCCACATATAATCAAGGTTCAACAGCGCGACATGGAAATACACACACTTTATCAACTTATGAAAGAGATGGACAACCAAACCCCTCCAACACACAGAATTACCTACAAACACACACCTGTGGTTTGGGTAGGCTCTTCTTGACTCCATTGAGAGTCTTACGGTTGTAGCCCTCCCCACTGAACTGCACCCTCACAGCTCCTGAGTCCAGGGGGTCCGCCGACATCTGAGGGTACGTGTGCAGGGCCTCCTAAACAGGTGGAGAGAGAGAAAAGGGAAGGCCAGATGATGAAAAAAGGTAGACCTTGAATATTGAAAGGCTAGAACTTCTAGGTGCCCAATCCTTGTATCAGTTGTCTTTTGAGGTCAAATAGAAACATAAAATATATTATTCTATAAAACAAATATAAAATGTACATTGATGAGAATCCTGCAAACAAATACATACAACAGATGGACAGAGAGACTGAGTGAAGAAAACATTAGGAACACCTGCTCTTTCCATAACAGACTGACCAGGTGAATCCAGGTGAACGCTATGATCCCTTATTGATGTCACTTGATAAATCTACTTCAATAAGTGTAGATGAAGAGGAGGAGACAGGTCGAAGAAGGATCTTTAAGATTTGAGACAATTGAGACATTGATTGTGTATGTGTGCCATTCAGAGGGTGAATGGGCAAGCAAACTGATTTAAGTGCCTTTGAACAGGGTATGGTAGTAGGTGCTAGGCGCACCAGTTTAAAGGTGTGTCGAGAACTGCAACGTCGCTGGGTTTTTCACGCTCAACAGTTTCCCGTGTGTATCAAGAATGGTCCACCACCCAAAGGACATCCAGCCAACTTGACAAAACTGTGGAAAGCATTGGCGTCAACATAGGCCAGTATCCCTGCGGAATGCTTCTGACACCTTGTAGAGTCCATGCCCCGACGAATTGAGGCTGTTCTGAGGGCAAATGGGGGTGCAACTCAATATTAGGAAGGTATATACCCACACACACATACAGTACCAGTCAAAAGTTTGGACACACCTACTCATTCAAGGCTTTTTCTTAATTTGTACTATTTTCTACATTGTAGAATAATAGTGAAGACATCAAAACTATGAAATAACACATATGGAATCATGTAGTAACCAAAAAAGTGTTAAACAAATCAAAATATATTTTATATTTGAGATTCTTCAAATAGCCACCCTTTGCCTTGATGACAGCTTTGCACACTCTTGGCATTCTCTCAACCAGCTTCATGAGGTCGTCACCTGGAATGCATTTCAATTAACTGGTGTGCCTTTTTAAAAGTGAATCTGTGGAATTTCTTTCCTTCTTCATGCGTTTGAGCCAATCAGTTGTGTTGTGACAAGGTAGGAGTGCTATACAGAAGATAGCCCTATTTGGTAAAATACCATATTATGGCAAGAACAGCTCAAATAAGCAAAGAGAAACGACAGTCCATCATGACTTTAAGACATGAAGGTCAGTCAATACGGAAAATATCAAGAACTTTGTATGTTTCTTCAAGTGCATTCGCAAACACCATCAAGCGTTATGATGAAACTGGCTCTCATGAGGACCGCCACAGGAATGGAAGACCCAGAGTTACCTCTGCTGTGTGTATATGTGTGTGTGTGTGTGTACAGTTGAAGTCGGAAGTTTACATACACCTAGGTCATTAAAACTTGTTTTTCAACCACTCCACAAATGTCTTGTTAACAAACTATACTTTTGGCAAGTTGGTTAGGACATCTACTTTGTGCATGAAACAAGTAATTTTTCCAACAATTGTTTACAGGCAAATTATTTCACTTATAATTCACTCTATCACAATTCCAGTGGGTCAGAAGTTAACAGACACTAAGTTGACTGTGCCTTTAAACAGCTTGGAAAATTCCAGAAAATTATGTCATGGCTTTAGAAGCTTCTGATAGGCTAATTGACATCATTTGAGTCAATTGGAGGTGTACCTGTGGATGTATTTCAAGGCCTACCTTCAAACTCAGTGCCTCTTTGCTTGACATGATGGGAAAATCAAAAGAAATCAGCCAAGACCTCAGAAAAAGAATTGTAGACCTGGTTCATCCTTGGGAGCAATTTCAAAACACCTGAAGGTACCACGTTCCTCTGTACAAACAATTGTACGCAAGTATAAACACCATGGGACCACGCAGCCGTCATACTGCTCAAGGAGACGCGTTCTGTCTCCTAGAGATGAACGTACTTTGATGCGAAAAGTGCAAATCAATCCCAGAACAGCAGCAAAGGACCCTGTGAAGATGCTGGAGGAAACATGTTAAAAAGTATCTATATCCACAGTAAAACGAGTCCTATATCGACATAACCTGAAAGGCCGCTCAGCAAGGAAGAAGCCACTGCTCCAAAACCGCCATAAAAAAGACAGACTACAGGTTTCAACTGCACATGGGGACAAAGATCGTACTTTTTGGAGAAATGTCCTCTGGTCTGATGAAACTAAAATAGAACTGTTTGGCCATAATGACCATCACTATGTTTGGAGGAAAAAGGGGGTCGGCTTACAAGCCAAAGAACACCATCCCAACCGTGAAGCACGGGGGTGGCATCATCATGCTGTGGGGGTGCTTTGGTGAAGGAGGGACTGGTGCACTTCACAAAATAGATGGCATCATGAAGAAGGAAGATTATGTGGATATATTGAAGCAACATCTCAAGACATCAGTCAGGAAGTTAAAGATTGGTCGCAAATGGGTCTTCCAAATTGACAATGACCCCAAGCATACTTCCAACGTTGTTGCAAAATGGCTTAAGGACAACAAAGTCAAGGTATTGGAGTGGCCATCACAAAGCCCTGACCTCAATCCTATAGAGAAGTTGTGGGCAGAACTGAAAAAGCGTGTACGAGCAAGGATGCCTACAAACCTGACTCAGTTACACCAGCTCTGTCAGGAGGAATGGGCCAAAATTCACCCAACTTATTGTGGGAAGCTTGTGGAAGGCTACCCAAAACGTTTGACCCAAGTTAAACAATTTAAAGGCAATGCTACCAAATACTAATTGAGTGTATGTAAACTTCTGACCCACTGGGAATGTGATGAAATAAATAAAAGCTTAAATAAATCATTCTCTCTATTATTATTCTGATATTTCACATTCTTAAAATAAAGTGGTGATCCTAACTGACCTAAGACAGGGAATTGTTACTAGGATTAAATGTCAGGAATTGTGAAAAACTGAGTTTAAATGTATTTGGCTAAGGTGTATGTAAACTTCCGACTTCAACTGTAATATATATATATATATATATCTCAAAAAAATAAAGGGAACATTTAAACAACACACCCTAGATCTGAATGACTGAAATAATCTTATTAAATACTTTTTTCTTTACATAGTTGAATGTGCTGACGACAAAATCACACAAAAATTATCAATGGAAATCAAATGTATCAACCCATGGAGGTCTGGATTTGGAGTCACCCTCAAAATTAAAGTAGAAAACCACACTACAGGCTGATCCAACTTTGATGTAATGTCCTTAAAACAAGTCAAAATGAGGCTCAGTAGTGTGTGTGGCCTCCACGTGCCTGTATGACCTCCCTACAACGCCTGGGCATGCTCCTGATGAGGTGGCGGATGGTCTCCTGAGGGATCTCCTCCCAGACCTGGACTAAAGCATCTGCCAACTCCTGGACAGTCTGTGGTGCAACGTGGCGTTGGTGGATGGAGCGAGACATGATGTCCCAGATGTGCTCAATTGGATTCAGGTCTGGGGAACGGGCGGGCCAGTCCATAGCATCAATGCCTTCCTCTTGCAGGAACTGCTGACACACTCCAGCCACATGAGGTCTAGCATTGTCTTGCATTAGGAGGAACCCAGGGCCAACCGCACCAGCATATGGTCTCACAAGGGGTCTGAGGATCTCATCTCGGTACCTAATGGCAGTCAGGCTACCTCTGGCGAGCACATGGAGGGCTGTGCGGCCCTCCAAAGAAATGCCACCCCACACCATGACTGACCCACCGCCAAACCGGTCATGCTGGAGGATGTTGCAGGCAGCAGAACATTCTCCACGGCGTCTCCAGACTCTGTCACGTCTGTCACATGTGCTCAGTGTGAACCTGCTTTCATCTGTGAAGAGCACAGGGCGCCAGTGGCGAATTTGCCAATCTTGGTGTTCTCTGGCAAATGCCAAACGTCCTGCACGGTGTTGGGCTGTAAGCACAACCCCCACCTGTGGACGTCGGGCCCTCATACCACCCTCATGGAGTCTGTTTCTGACCGTTTGAGCAGACACATGCACATTTGTGGCCTGCTGGAGGTCATTTTGCAGGGCTCTGGCAGTGCTCCTCCTGCTCCTCCTTGCACAAAGGCGGAGGTAGCAGTCCTGCTGCTGGGTTGCTGCCCTCCTACGGCCTCCTCCACGTCTCCTGATGTACTGGCCTGTCTCCAGGTAGCGCCTCCATGCTCTGGACACTACGCTGACAGACACAGCAAACCTTCTTGCCACAGCTCGCATTGATGTGCCATCCTGGATGAGCTGCACTACCTGAGCCACTTGTGTGGGTTGTAGACTCCGTCTCATGCTACCACTAGAGTGAAAGCACCGCCAGCATTCAAAAGTGACCAAAACATCAGCCAGGAAGCATAGGAACTGAGAAGTGGTCTGTGGTCACCACCTGCAAAACCAGTCCTTTATTGGGGGTGTCTTGCTAATTGCCTATAATTTCCACCTGTTGTCTATTCCATTTGCACAACAGCATGTGAAATTTATTGTCAATCAGTGTTGCTTCCTAAGTGGACAGTTTGATTTCACAGAAGTGTGATTGACTTGGAGTTACATTGTGTTGTTTAAGTGTTCCCTTTATTTATATTCATATGATCCAACTACATCGATCTGTGCTCGGCGAGTTGGCCTTTTGGACAACATATATCGATCTAACATCGTTTTAAAATGTAATAAATCGATTGTATCGATACTAGGAAATAACCCATTGGATTTAAGCACGTCAGACTTTATATGCAGGGGTGCACATAACTGGTACGCAGATACGCAAGCGCAACAAAAATCAGGAATGCGTAATGCCACTTGTGTTACTACGCGCCTTTGCGTACTTGACCGATCTTCTCATCTAACCTTACACATGACATGTTGCTTGTCAACTACTGTCAGGGATGTCCAAAAAGCAACAGACATTAAGCAGCTTCTTTGGCGTTTCGCCACCTACAAAGAAACGCCAACTGGAGCCAGAGCCGAAGAAAATACTTTTTTCGGAAAAGTGGCTCCAAGATGTGCAGTGGCTTGAAGCTAACGATGAGCGCACTGAAATGTGGTGCAAGATTTGCCGCTCAAATCCACATCTAGCAGACAAAACAGGTGCATTTTATAAAGGCTAAAAGAATTTCAACCATCCTTTATTTGACAAACATGAAAAGAGCAAGGAGCACACGAATGTGGCGCAAGCCATTGCTAAAAGCTAGCCGAGAATAAATGTCCAGTCGCCCACTTGCCAGATGGCGAGACAAGCTGAATGAAGAACAGCGGCAAGCTCTGTTTAATATTTTTCTCTTTCCATAAAGCTAAACACGCACGTCCCATGTCTTCCTATTCTGAGGATGTTCCTTTACTGAAACGGCTAGGAGTAAATGTCGGAGGTGCATATCATTCACGTGAAGGGGGGCACACGGATCATGCAGAGCATCGCTCACACCATCAGCGGGGAGTTACGAGCCAAGTTGCAGTCTGCTGAATTTTGAGGGCTGCTTTTTGATGGATCTGAGGACATTACAAAAAACTGAGCAGGAAATAGTTTACATTGTGTCTGTGTCCAGCAACGGAGAGTTTACTTCGGACTTTATTGGACTGATTGAATTGGGTGCTGACCGAACCGCACAGGCCATAACAGACGGACTTGTGAGACTTTTCCAGGACACAGGCTTGGATGACTGGACAACAAAGTTGGTCGCTGTGTGCACAGACGGGGCTGCTGTCAACGTAGGTATCTACAACGGCGTTGTGCCAAAACTCCGCAACATGCTGCGGTTGGAGACTCCCTTGTGCACATTCTGTGCACCGCACACACACTGGAGAATTGCGCGAAATCAGCTGATCGCAACGTTCCTTACTGTGAGACATTTCATCGCTCTGTGGTCAAGCTGCTGCAGTTTTATTTACAAAAAGGTGGAGCAAAAAAACTGCTGCACTGAATAAAGCTATGTGAAGAAAATGGGATCTCCTTTGTGGAACTGGGTAAGTTTCATAATACCAGATGGTCTGCATGGAGGCATGAAACACTGTTAAAAATATCAAGACTATTGCCAGCCATTAAAATGCAACTGGTTACCAGGTATTTATTTCAGTCACACTGGTTACATTTTTGGCTAAAAGGTTACTGAATCGATTTCAAGTCACTGAATCGTTTCGGATCGTATCGTTCTAAATGAACCAATATCGTCCTTGAATCGTATCGACAACCACGAATCGTGATACAAATCGAATCGTTGTTAAAACGAATCGTTACACCCCTAATATATATATATATATATGTGTATATATATATATATATGTATGTATATATATATATATATATATGTATATATATATATATATGTGTATATATATATATATATATATATATATATATATATATATATATATATATATATATATATATATATATATATATATATATATATATATATATGTGTATATATATATATGTATGTATGTATATGTGTGTATATACTTGTGTGTATATATGTATATAAATATGTGTATGTAGCAGGTTACCTGGTGATGAGTACTCATGTTGACTCTCCTCATCAGCCTCCTACTCTGTTCCACAATGATGCCGTCAATCTTCCTCATCCCGGGGAGGTACAGCTCATCTGAGGGAACCAATGGAGATGGAGAGCAAAACATTATTAAATGCATATGTTTCACACGGCTGTCAATCATTCCAAACCTGGTGGAGGCTAACCAGGGGCATATTCAGTTGATTAAATGTTTTAATATATTCTGCATTCGGTTTGTACTGAACAACACGCTTTCCCACAACGCTGTATACTGTTCTTCAACATTCCTCAAGGTATGTTTGCTCCAGTTTGGTGTGTGTGGCGTGGTGTGGCCTGATCAATATGGGTTTGACCATTTGCAATCTCAAAACACCAAACAACTGCTCTCTCAGCCACCATAATCACAACGTTCTTCAACTGGTCATTCAGAACAGCACAGTTTCCGATCAATTTAACGTTAAACGTTGGGCCCTTACCAAACTCTTTACTGACATATTACAGCTGACATGACCACACTAGTTGCTGTTCACAAATGAATACAAAGCAACTGCTGACTCAGACACTTTCTATTAACCTTGTCTTTTTTAGCATGGTTCCAGCAGCTATGGTGAATGCGTAACCAGGCCAGGCCAGTTCAGCCTGGCTCAGTTTGGCCCTATTGTGTGAATCAGGCTACAGTGTCCCTTTCTATCAATTATATCTAACTCCTAATCAGAATGATTTAGGGCCAAATCCTCAACTTGGGACACGCATGAGGCAACATGTACGTTCTCACAAATCATTGACATATTGCAAGATCTATGTCCATTACTTCAGATTTGCGAACATTTCTCTGCCCCAAGGGGCATTGAAAAGTTAGGATTTGTCCCAAAGGATGGCGGGTAAGTTAGTCTTTCTGTCTCCCTTAGGGACGAATCCTAACTCCAACTCCCTGGATACCACTGGGGTGTAGCCAGTGAGGTGAAACATTCTGAATGTTATGAATAGATCAGACATGATTCCCAATTCTAACATGATAGATAATCATATCTGTTCTACACAATATATGTCTGTCTATCTGGACATTCTGTAACTTTGCATGCTCCTGAACAGGGCTGTGTTCATTAGGACACGTCATGGAAAACGTTTTTAAATGTTTTGTAACAGAATACGCAAATCAGCATTTCCTATTGAAACACTTCCAAATAGTCCCACCCTGTTTCAATCCAATTTCTTCTATTTGGTGCCTAATGAATATGACCCAGGCCCACTGGTGTGTATTGTATGTTAGATACAGCTGTTCTAACAATATATTGGTAGAGTAGTGTATGTGTGTGTGTGTGTGAATGTGAATGTGAATGAGTGTGTTCTAAACTCAATTTCTGTGTCCTCCAGGGTTTGGATCATGTCGGGGTCCAGGGCCGTGTGTGTAGTGAGTGAGTATGTTCTGCTCTCACTGTCAGTGTCCTCCAGGGCCGTGTTTGTGTTGTGTCATGTCGGGGTCCAGAGGGGTATACTACGACGCTAGTTAGATCTTTTCATGATTTTCTAAAGCTAGCCAGCTTCAGTTAGCTTCAAATTCCAGCTCAGGCTTCATCCATGTTACGAAGATGGATTTTTATCATGCAACCGCTGTTAACTTGAGCCAGCTTGTAACTGCGCATTCGTGTTGAACGTGGCTAGTCGAACGCCAAAGTCTTCATTGAGACAACGCTGAAATAGTAATGCCGAAATCAAAATGAAAGAAAGGTTATCCTGCAAATACAGCTGGCTATGGTGGGAAATAGGCCGTCTTTCTTTTATTAATCATATTGTTAACATCGTCTTTGGTGTGCTTATCAATGCACAAGCTCCTTTTTCCCCACAAAACGCATGAAGTCATAGAAAAGTTTTACTGCTTGTGAAGTTTCAAATGCATCCTGTCATTACTAAATGTGTACTGTGATATGCATTTGAATATTACAATTTAACACAAAATAACATTTGATTAAAGGAGCTATGTAATATTTTTGCATTGTAATTTCAGAAAACGTTCTTAATATGTCTACGGTAATAGTGGAATGATTGTGTTTCACAATACTGTTTCCCCAAAATGTTTATTTGGCCCACACAAAATTGCATTCTAAATGGTCAACAAAAGACGGAACGTCTCTTGCAATAACTGTATATACAGTACCAGTCAAAAGTTTGGACACACCTACTCATTCCAGGGTTTTTCTTTATTTTTACTATTTTCTACATTGTAGAATAATAGTGAAGACATCAAAACTATGAAATAACACATATGGAATAATTTAGTAACCAAAAAAGTGTTAAACATATACATTTACATTTACATTTTAGTCATTTAGCAGACGCTCTTATCCAGAGCGACTTACAGTTAGCACATACATTATTTTATCGAACCCACAACCCTGGCGTTGCAAACGCCATGCTCTACCAACTGAGCTACATCCCCTGCCGGCCATTCCCTCCCCTACCCTGGACGACGCTGGGCCAATTGTGCGCCGCCCCAATAGATTCTTCAAATAGACACCCTTTGCCTTGATGACAGCTTTGCACACTCTTGGCATTCTCTCAACCAGCTTCATGAGGTAGTCACCTGGAATGCATTTCAATTAACAGGTGTGCCTTCTTAAAAGTTAATTTGTGGAATTTCTTTCCTTCTTAATGCGTTTGAGACAATCAGTTGTGTTTTGACAAGGTATGGGTGGTAAAAGACCACGTCCATATTATGGCAAGAACAGCTCAAATAAGCAAAGAGAAACGACAGTCCATCATTACTTTAAGACATGAAGGTCAGTCAATACGGAACATTTCAAGAACTTTGAAAGTTTCTTCAAGTGTAGTCGCAAAAACCATCAAGCACTATGATGAAACTGGCTCTCATGAGGACCATTAGAGTTAACTGCACCTCAGATTGCAGCCCAAATAAATGCTTCACTGAGTTCAAGTAACAGACACATCTCAACATAAACTGTTCAGAGGAGACTGCGTGAATCAGGCCTTCATTGAATTGCTGCAAAGAAACCACTACTAAAGGACACCAATAATAAGAACAGACTTGCTTGGGCCAAGAAACACGAGCAATGGACATTAGACCGGTGGAAATCTGTCCTTTGGTCTGATGAGTCCAAATTTGAGATTTTTGGTTCCAACCGCCATGTCTTTGTGAGACGCAGAGTAGGTGAATGGATTATCTCTGCATGTGTGGTTCCCACCGTGAAGCATGGAGAAGGAGGTGTGATGGTGTGGGGGTGCTTTGCTGGTGACACTGTTGGTGGTTTATTTAGAATTCAAGGCACACTTAACCAGCATGGCTACCACAGCATTCTGCAGCGATACGCCATCCCATCTGGTTTGCGCTTAGTGGGACTATCATTTGTTTTTCAACAATGACCCAACACACCTCCAAGCTGTGTAAAGGCTATTTGACCAAGAAGGAGCGTGATTGAGTGCTGCATCAGATGACCTGGCCTCCACAATCACCCGACCTCAACCCAATTGAGATGGTTTGGGAAGAGTTGGACCGCAGAGTGAAGGAAAAGCAGCCAACAAGTGCTCAGCATATGTGGGAACTCCTTCAAGACTATTGGAAAAGCATTCCAGGTGAAGCTGGTTGAGACAATGCCAAGAGTGTGCAAAGCTGTCATCAAGGCAAAGGGTGGCTATTTGAAGAATCTAAAATATATTGATTTATTTAACACTTTTTTGGTTACTACATGATTCCATATGTGTAATTTCATAGTTTTTATGTTTTCACTATTATTATACAATGTAGAAAATAGTAAAAATAAAGAAAAACCCTTGAATGAGTAAGTGTGTCCAAACTTTTGACTGGTACTGTATACTGAACAAAAATATAAATGCAACATGTAAAGTGTTGGTCCCATGTTTCATGAGCTGAAATAAAAAGATCCCATAAATGTCCATATGCACAAAAAGCTTATTTCTCTCAAATGTTGTGCACACATTTGTTTACATCCCTTAGTGAGCATTTCTCCTTTGCCAAGATAATCCACCCACCTGACAGGTGTGGCATATCAAGAAGCTGAGTAAACAGCATGACCATTACACAGGTGCACCTTGTGCTGGGGACAATAAAAGGCCAAATCTAAAATGTGCAGTTTTGTCACACGACACAATGCCACAGATGTTTCAAGTTTTGAGGGAGTGTGCAATTGGCATGCTGACTGCAGGAATGTCCACCAGAGTTGTTGCCAGAGAATTGCATGTTAATTTCTCTACCATAAGCAGCCTGTTGTTTTAGAGAATTTGCAAGTACGTCCAACCGGCCTCACAACCACAGATCACGTGTAACCACGCCAGCCCAGGACCTCCACATCCGGGTTCTTCACCTGCGGGATCGTCTGAGACCAGCCACCCGGACAGCTGATGAAACTGAGGAGTATTTCTGTCTGTAATAAAGCCCAACTGGCTCCCCAGTGGGTGGGCCTATGTGTCCCTGCCCAGTCATGTGAAATCCATAGATTAGGAACTAATTTATTCATGTCAATTGACTGATTTCCTTATATGAACTGTAACTCAGTAAAAACTTTGAAATTGTTGCATGTTACCTTTATATTTTTATTCTGTTAATGAATGGACAAAGACATCGATCACGTGACACCATTCATTCCTATGTGAAGACTCAATAGCGCATTGAAGCCAAATTAAGTCGGTTAAGATGGCGTCTCATGGAGACATAACATGCGCAGTTTGAGCTACTCCAGGAAGTGACATTGCAGGCTAGCTCAGTGCTGCCCCATCTCATTGAGTAACTCAAGCTGAAGGCTGACCGGGGTACTGCAGGTTTCCATTAGCAACTAAATTATCCTTATAACTTCTTCTATGTGCCATTTAAAAATAAATCAGTTCAAGGACATTCTTTACATCTTGTGTATTAGAAGCAATTATTGGTACCATAATCGTCTTCAAAACCTTTTTTTATTTACACGAAGATTGACCACGAAGGGGATCCTGTTTTCTGAAAACAATGCCTGCAGTACCGTGGTCAGCCTTGAACGTCCATGGCTTAAATGAGAGGGGGCAGTCGTTCTCCCCTGAGGGGTATACTACGAATGAAGCTAAATCTACTCAGGGTTTTCTAAAGCTAGCCAGCTTCAGTTAGGTGTACATTCCAGCTCAGGCTTCATCCGTACTATGACGGTGGATATTTCTCATCCGCCTGCCGCTAACTCTAGCAGGCTTGTAACTGCACGTGCATGTCGCACAAGCTAGTCGAACGCGGAATTCTTCATTGAGACAATGCTGGATCATCAATCCATGGGCGAGTCAGTGCCACATTTTAATTTGTTCCGAAATCAAAATAAAATGTATAATTCCTTGAAATTGAGTGTGTTCTGCTCTCACCGTCTGTCCTCCAGGGTTTGTATCATGTCGAGGTCCAGGGCCGTGTGTATGTATGTGTGTGTGTGTGTGTGTTCTGGGCTCTCACCGTCTGTATCCTCCAGGGCTTGGATCATGTCGGGGTCCAGGGCCGTGCTGACCAGCATCTCCACATAGCTCCTGAACATCTCACGCATGGCCCGGTTGTTCACCCCGCCTCGCACTGGCACTGCACAGGGGTTACACACACATATAGGGGTTAGACACAACACACACACCAACACATACATAGGGTTGGCACAATACCTGTATCACAATGCTCAGGCGTATCATGGCATGGAAACTGAGGAAAACGGGCATAATGTTATCTTATGTTGTAACACAGACAAAAAAATTAATCATTTCCAAGCTATAGCACACAATATGTAACATACAATTCTTTAAGGACAAAATAGTGTAGTCTGCATTGTGTGTTCCTTTTTGCCATGGAAAATTGAGTATCGTAGTATCGTGACAACCCTACACACACACACAGCATCTCTACCTAATTGCCGAATACATTCCTGACAGATTTTATTTTTGTCTCCCCTCCTATTCACTACCTGGCGCACCCAAAGAAAGTGAGTCATTCTATTCCATTCATTGAGGGCAGATACAGACACCTATTACTCCCCCGACCATTTCATAATCCCTCCACCAAGTTTGACTGCACAAACACTGATACATATAGGCTAAACAGATATTGTCTGCATTCCAATTGGCACCCTATTCCCTTTATAGTGCACTATATAGTGTGTATGTTGTAACTATCAATAATCGGTACAAAATGGGTTCACAAAGTAACAAAACATTACGGGCTACTTTCACGGACACAGTTTATGCCTAGTCTTGGACTAAAAAGCTATTTCAATTGAGAATCTCCATTGAGAATGCTTTTTAGTCCTGGACTACACTTAATCCGTGTCTGGGAAACCGGCCCTATAGGCAAAACGGCGTCTCACTCTCATCCTCACTGGCTGCCTCCTCGGACGAGTCTGAATCAGATGACGAGGGGACCTCCTTCAGCCACTTCTTCCTCTTTTTCAGAGGAGGCTCCACCTTGACCTTGGCTGGCTTCGACTTGGGAGGGCGCTCCATCTTCTCTTTCTCCACTCCTCCTTTCTTCTCCTCTTTCCCCTTCCCTCGTTCCGTCGTTGCCACCGCGGCGGACCGTTTCTCAGGCTTCTCCAGCTTCTCAAGAGATGGCTGCACCCTCTTCTCTTTCTCTCTCTGCTTCTCTTTCTCCCACTCCTTCTTCTCTTTCACCCCCGCGGCCGCCTTTTCTCGCTGTTCGTTCTTTGCCCTAGTTCTGTCCCTCGGTTCGCGCTGCACTGTCTCACGTGGCGGCACCACTCGCTGCTCACTCTCCTCCCTCTCGGCTCGAGGCGGTGTCCGGGTGGTGGGAGGCGGGGACGGCATTTTGGGGAGGGCCTGTCGCCTGTTGAAGACGAGTGGAGATTTGAATAAAGAGAAGGAAACAATATTTCTGATGGCCAGTTCCATAAGCACCCGCTGCCAGCCAAATAGCTGACTATTAACCCTCATTTTGTGGGGGTCATGCCCTCGCACCCTCTAGCTGGCTACGTTTTCAGTATGCTGGCTACTTCAGATTTTCTGGAACACATTGGATGGCTAGATGGAAGTTTAAACACTGTGTTAACTCTTTAGGCTTGTATTTTCCTCTTAAATATTGTACATGGACATTCAACAGGACAGCACTCTCCGAAATGTATATTTGAGAGGTGCAAGCAATAAACCTTCCAAACATATCTTTCGGACTGTACTGTCCTATGGATTGTTCAATGATAAGGTGGAAAAAAACCTTTGAGAAGTGAAGGCATAAAACACTGGACATGTCTAGAATATAATTGAATAAATCCCCTAATGGGTACCTCAGTCCGGATGGTCTGTGCCAGGGTCGTCGAGAGCACACTCTCACGTAGTCCTTCTTGTTAACGTTCTCCAGGAACTTGACGTACAGGCGCTGGTACCGCCTCTTGGCGTCTCCAAAATAGCCCAGATACTGAGGAAGAGAAAGAGTAGCCATTTTGTTTATTTGGATGCCTGACAGCTATTCATCTTGGGGTACACACAAATCAATGGGCCTGTTCCAGGTCATCTTTATTGCAGTTAAGCTACACAGTTTATCAGGTTCCGCAGTCATAAAGTATCTCAGAGTAGGAGTGTTGATCTAGGACCAGGTCCCCACTGTCCATTTGTTATAATCTAAAAAGGCAAAATAGCACGAATGCTGATCTAGGAACAGTTTGGACATTTTAGATCTCAGGAATCACATTAATATGATATAAACACTCTTCTGAGATGCTCTTCTGAGAATTAAGACGACCTGAAACGCAACAAACAACCACACCTAGACGGACACAGAAACATCATTAGGGTCGTGTTCATTATGCACTAAATGGAGGAAAAGGTACTGAATCAGGTAGAGACTATCCAGACTTTTCTTATGTGACACTCATTTTCATTTTCCTTTACAAAATGTTTTTTTAACATTTTCCGTTGTGTGCCCTGTTGATAGACAGAAACATGCATTCTGTGTTGACATTGAGCAGTGACCGTCATGTGTTGGGTGGACAGATGGACTGACTCACGTTGCTGGTGGCACAGAACTGCCTCTCTCCGTCCTTGATCTCGGGGCTGAACTTCTGCAGCAGGGCTTTCTGCACCCTCCAGATGGGGGGAGGCTCTCGACCGGTCTTCAGGGCCAGCTGGGGTTTGAGGGGTGAGGGAGTCAATACATCACATACTGAACACACACCTACCATATATGAATACACACATACTCACTCACACACTTAACTTACGGAACAGATGGACTATATTGACAAACCATCAAACCTAGCGACTGTTGAACTGTTGGTTAGTGATGTATTTTTTACATACACATACACACAAATACCTTCATAGTTGCGATGTCTTCCACACGCACCACAAACTCGTCCCGCTCTCGGAAAATGCCTTCACCTCCGCTCTCACTCTCGTCCTCCTCGCTCTCTCCAGCGATGGCGGCATCTTCCTGCTTCTGGGCCACGTGCAGCGAGGTGACCTGAGAGGCAGGGGCGTCTTCCGGGGACCCACGGGGCTCCGGTGAGTACTTGGGGAACTCTGAGGCCGGGGATGACGGAGGAGGCGGGGAGAAGAGAGGGAGGGTGGCGGGAGCAGGATGAAGAGGGGAGGGATTGAAAGGAGGGAGGGGGCTCGGAGGTTGGGACTTCTGCTGTTGTTGTGCTGCTTCTTGTGGGGGCAGGGGTGATGAAGGGAGAGAGAGGGGAGGTAAGGGGGAAGGCGGGGGAGAGGGAGAGAAGGATTGAGCGGGGGAGGCGGAGGGTGGTGGGGGGGCGACTGGTGCCACTGGGGATTCTGGGAGGGAAGCTGGAATAAGGAGAGAAGTGCTAATGTATTTTTCTTCAAGAATCAATAGGTATATAACGTCATTTAAATTACCCAAAACAGCTGTAAAGATCACAGTGTGGGCCTTTAAGATCATTCAGTTCAAACTTTTAGAACTATCATCATAACAATGGGACTATCGTTCCTTTTAATCAGTTCTTTACTATGTGTGCAATAGGAAATCAATTCAAGGGCAGAATTTTACAGCAACAGCACAGCTACAGGCTAAAATAATTATTTGTCATGAGCTAACTCGTAAAAATCAATTCTAAGAAAAATGGGACATGAGCTGAAACAACAAGAATATGAAGAAAAGTATTGTAAGAAATGAGAAGGGGAAAGGTTTTTCCTGGTTCCAAAAATATATATATTACCTACACTAAACAAAAACATAAATGTAACATGTAAAGTGTGCCCAAATCTGTTTACATCCCTGTTAGTGAGCATTTCTCCTTTGCCAAGATAATTGATTCAGCTGACAGGTGTGGCATATCAAGAAGCTGATTAAACAGCATGATCATTACACAGGTGCACCTTGTGCTGGGGACAATAAAAGGCCACTCTAAAATGTGCAGTTTTGTCACACAACTCAATGCCACAGATGTCTCAAGTTTTGAGGGAGCGTGCAATTGGCATGCTGACTGCAGGAATATCCACCAGAGCTGTTGCCAGAGTATTGCATGTTCATTTCTCTACCATAAGCCGCTTTAGAGAATTTGGCAGTACGTCCAATCGGCATCACAACTGCAGACCACGTGTATGGCGTCGTGTGTGCGAACAGTTTGCTGATGTCAACGTTGTGAACAGAGTGCCCATGGTGGCGGTGGGGTTATGGTATGGGCAGACATAAGCTATGGACAACGAACACAATTGCATTTTATCAATGGCAATTTGAATGCACAGAGATACCGTGATGAGATCCTGAGGCCCATTGTTGTGCCATTCATCCGCCGCCATCACCTCATGCATGATAATGCACGGCCCCATGTCACATGGATCTGTACACAATTCCTGGAAGCAGAACATTTCCCAGTTCTTCCATAACCTGCATACTCACCAGACATGTCACCCATTGAGCATGTTTGAGATGCTCTGGATCGACGTGTACGACAGCGTTTTCCAGTTCCCGCCAATATCCAGCAACTTCGCACAGCTACTGAAGATTAGTGGGACAACATTCCACAAGCCACAATCAACAGCCTGATTAACTCTATGCGAAGGAGATGTGTCGCGCTGCATGAGGCAAATTGTGGTCACACTAGATACTGACTGGTTTTCTGATCCACGCCCCTACTTTTCTTAACGTATCTGTGACCAACAGATGCATATTTGTATTCTCAGTCATGTGAAATCCATAGATTAGGGCCTAATTAATGTATTTTGATTGACTGATTTCCTTATATGAATTGTAACTCAGTATAATCTTTGAAATTGTTGCATGTTGCGTTTATTTTGTTCAATATATACAGTGCATTCAGAAAGTATTCAGACCCCTTTACTTTTTCCTCATTCTGTTACGTTACAGCCTTATTCTAAAATGGATTAAATTATTATTTTTCCCTCATCAATCTACACACAATACCCCATAATGACAAAGCGAAAACAGGTTTTGAAATGTTATGTAAATGTGATATTTCCGGGGTTTTTTTTTTTATACATTTGCAAACATTTCTAAAAACATGTTTTTGCTTTGTCATTATGGGGTATTGTGGGTAGATTGCTGAGGGGAAAAAACTATTTAATCCATTTTAGAATAAGGCTGTAGCGTAACAATATGTGAAACAAGTCAAGGGGCTCTGAATACTTTCCGAATGCACTGTATACACAGTATATTATCAGCCAATAAAAATGTATGCGATCAGTACCAGACGATAATCTATTTCATAGATAACAAAATATTTTTTTCTCCTTTTGCCATACCGGTATTGGCAATAATGGACAACAAAATATCATCAATATGATCTGTATCGGCACGGTATTTCCCTTACCTTCTAATTTGGGTGCACCAAGTGTCTCAAACTCTGGCGCCTCCTCTTCCATATCCTTCACTTCACTCTCATCATCACCCCCTCCTCCCATCTTCCTCTCATCATCATTCTCCTCCATCTCCCGGTCCTCTCGCTGTAGTACAGCCGGCTTGGCCGCCTGGGGCTGGGTGTGAGGGGTGTGTGAGGGGGTCTGGGGGCTGAGGGTGGGGGGCTGCAGGGTGGTCGATGTGATCTGGGCCTGCCTGGGTTGGGGTTGGTGTTGGGACTGGGGTGGGGGAGGAGGAGGGGGCGGCTGGAAGGCCAGCTGCGGTGTGTCATAGAGTGCTGAGATGGCTGAGGAAATGCTCTTCTGCAGGTCCTGGTTCTTGCCCACTGAATCCTCCTCGTCCGAGGAGAACGAGGGCAGCGTCTCCAGGTTCCTCTTCAGCTCATCGTCCAGGGTGCGCTTGCAGGGGCTGGGGCAGCCAACCAGGGCCAGGCCGCCATTGCCTTCACCCTCCCCGAATGGAGGCGGTGGTGGAGGGGGTGCTGGGGACAAGGGACAGAGCCCTCCACATTTGAGAGGTGAGGCGTCACCATTTCCTGATTCCATTCCCAGGGGCATTTCCAAGCCCGGAGGTCTCTTTCCCGACTTGAGGAAGTCCATGAAGGAAGCCATGAAGCCCGCCTTGGATTCCGAATCCTTCTCATCCCCCTGAGAGAGAGAGATAGAGATAGAGTCAGAGACAGCGAGGGAGCGGGTCGGGGGTCGGGAATAAAGAGAGAAAAAATAGGTTCAGGTTCATGAGAGGGGAAATACTGGTTTCCCTTCTTCATTTTACCAACTGAGAAGGGTAACATTTTGTCACATACAACACACAGGATTAAAACTTTAAACTGATTGAGTGGCCAAACAGAGTCTAAACGTCCTTTACCCTTTCATCCATCCCCTCTCCGTCCACTCCGTCACTCAACATCTGGCTCTTCTGCTTGCTCTTGTTCTGGGTCCGGTTGGAGTCTGCCCCTCCGCACGGGGGTCCGGGACTCAGGCCAAGGGAGGGAGCTGAGCCCACCGAGCCGTCCGACAGAGCAGGGTCCGTGCCGGACAGAGAGTCTATCCTCAGCAGGTTGTCAGAAGAGGACATGGAGCCGATGGGCAGTTTGATCTACGACAGGAAAAAAAGGGGAAAAGTTTAGTTAAACGCCAATAGAGTACAGTACAGTAAACTTTGCTATTCCCGCAACCTTAAAGGAACATTACACTCCAAAATGAAAAGCTGTCAGATGTCATGATGTAGTCTGATGTCAGATGTCATCAAGTAGTCTGATGTCATGATGTGTTCGCATCCCATGTCATCGGTTGTGTAGATCCAAATATATGGGAAGTGGTTTCATCTTGACATTAGACTACTTTAGAGATCTGAAACAGTTTGACAAACTTTGATTTGAAAGTGTAATGTCCCTTTAAGTATAGGCCTTCTATGACATCTATATTTCCCCCTGGGGATTAATAAAGTTCAAATCAAATCATCCACACTCACCTTGAGAGGTGGTATGGGCTCCTGATGCTGTGGCGGTGGAGCCTGGTGGTGGAGTTGATGCTGTTGTTGCTGATGAAGGTGGTGTTGCTGCATCTGCTCCTTCCCAGTCATCTCCATAAACATGTCATTTCTCCTCACCCGGCATCCACCACCACGGCCCCTGACCAGTTTACCCTCCATTCCTCCTCCATTCCCCCCTCCTACTCCGGTTCCTCCTCCCATCTCACCGGTCAACATTCCGCGGGGCATGTGCTGCTCGGGCTGCGGGCGAATGCGAGGCCTACCCCTGGGCCTGGGAGGCCCCTCTCTCTTTTGCTTGGTGGGCTTGCGGCCCCTCTTCTTGAGCCCGTCCTGCGACATGAGCTGGGGAGGGGGGCCGAGGGAGGGGTAACCTGTCGAGTGGTAGAAGTTAAGATCTCCCATGAGGGGGCTGAGCGTGCCTCCTCCTCCGGCCCCACCTCCTGTCTTACGGCAACTGGAGACCAGGTCGGGGAGGAGGTCAGGGAGCCGGCGGCTGTTCAGGCGGATGTCCGCCGGCTGGTTGTCCTTGTCCTCGTCATCCTCGAACTCGTACTCCTGCGCGTAGCTCTTCTTGGGCAGCGTGTTGGGGTCCCGGCGCTCCTTGAGCAGATGGAATGAGCTCGACTTGAGGAGCTTCTTGGGGCGCGACGAGCAGAAGATGGGTGAAGTGAGGCCTCCAGGACCGGCACCAGTACCGCCAGCGCCCCCGCCTGGACTCGAGGACAATTTCCCCGGGCCGGTGACGCCCATGCCCATCCCGGGGCCCTGCAACTGGATCAGGCCCAGCTGCTCCGTATTGACGGTGGAGGGCAGCTCGTTGGTCTTGAGGGAGTCCAGGTCCATGGTGCTGTTGCCCGACTCGGAGAGCCCGTGGCAGTACTGCCCGTAGCCCTGGTCACCGCCGTGGTGGCCCAGCATGTCGTAGCTGGCTCCTCCGCTTCCCCCTCCACTTCCTCCTCCTGAATTAGCCTTCATGGCCTCCTCATGGCCTCCTCCTGGTCCCTCTTGGTTCATCTCCTCCTGCACTGGGCCTACGCCTCCTCCGGTGCAGCTCGACTTGGAGTAGTCGTCCGAGCAGAACATGTCCTCCATGCCGGGGAAGAAGGAGCGGTCCTCGTCTTGCAGGAGTGAGTCCGGGAAGCAGATGGAAGTGAGCGGGACGAAGCGATTCTGGCTCTGGCCACCGCTTTTCTCCACCGGGTCAAACGGGTGCTGCTCGGAGCGCTGTTGCTGGTCCAATTGGACCTGCTGGCCCGGGGTAAGCTGGGAAGGGTGGGACTGGGACTTCTGTTGCTGTGAGTGGGTGGAAGCTGAGGGAGGGGGCAAGTGGTGGGACAGGGGGTGAGCGTGGCCTTGGGAGTGGGGGTGGTGCCCTGAGTGACTTTGCTGGTGGTGGGAGTTGGGGTGTAGCTGTTGTTGATGGTGTTGGGGAAGGTGGTGCACGTGCGAGGGGGCGGATAAGCCCATGTCGGGCTCAGAGAGTAACGAGTGGACCTCCGAGGATGAGTGTTGAGGGTGGTGGGACGAGAGCCTCTGCTGCTCTTGCTGCATGCGGCGCTCTCCGCTCCCTCCGCCTCTTCCTCCTCCTCCACCACGTCCTCCTCTCCTCTCCTCCACCCCCCCTCCATCTGTACTGGAGCACTCCAGCATGTCCAGGGAGGACACCACTGAGCTCTGCTGTTGTTGCTTGGACTGGCTCTGGTCCTGCTGAGGAGGTCCGTGGCTGTAGTGAGCAGCCACCGCTGCGGCCTCCAAAGCCTGGGACTGGAGTTGTAGCTGAAGCTGGGAGGACTGCTGGGTCTGAGTCTGGTGTTTATCCTGGCCCATTCGCCCTCCGGCTCCATCCATCATAGCTTGTTGTTGGCTCACCGAATGCTGCTGCTGCTGATGGGGCTCCATCTTGTTGCGGGTGGTGTGGGACAGCACAGACTGGAGCAGGTGGGGCGTTTGGCGGGACTGGTGTGTGGGGGAATCCATGAGGGAGGCTGAGGCTTGAGACTGAGAGTGCTGCTGCTGGACCTCGGGGGTCTTGCGTGGGTACACCAGCTCAGAGCGCTCTTGTGGCTTCTTCTGCGGGTCCAGGTGAGCGAGGGACTGAAGGTGGGTGTGGGATGCGGTGTGCTGTTGCTGCGGGTGGGAGGAGTGTTGGGGGCCCAGGGAGTGCTGGGAGTATGGGTCGCCCCGGCCATAGTGCACCACTGACCCCAAAGAGTGGTGGAGGTGAGGGTGGCTTTGCTCGGCACCTCCTCTCCCTCCTCCGCCAATCCTGCCACCGCCTCGTCTGTCATTCCTCTGTTGTTGTTGTTGTTGTTGCTGCTGTTTCTTGAGAGACATCTCTAGCTGTCTGTCTTGGCCCGTAACTGCCCCGCCTGATCCGGCCCCGTTGCTGGAGGTGGCGCTGTGGGTGCGGATGACGCTCTGGAGGTGGCACCTCTCCTCAGAGCTCTTTCCCAGCTCGTAGGATGACAGCCCTTTGCCGCCATCCGTGGTGGAGGAGACGGGCTGGGGAGGTGCCTGCTGTTGGGCCGTCTGTTGAGATGGTTGCTGCTGGGAGTGGTGGTGGGACACCTGGGGCGCTGGACTGGCCTGGGCTTGGAAAAGGTGCTGGATCAAGAAGTCGTCATCGTCGTCCACGTCCTCTTGAGACGTCTGAGAGCCCACACCTAGCATGCTGCTGGGGTCAGATTTGGTCTTGTTGGAGGTGGGGTGGTAGGACTGGGGCCGAGGGCCTCTGGTGTCGGGGTAGCCCTGAGGGGAGGACATGAAGGTGGGGGAAAGGACCGAGGAGATGTATTTGTTGGAGCCCGTTCCTCCCGGGGACTTGGTGGGGCAGGCAGGGGCGGGGGAGTGCAACCCTGGACGGATGATCCCAGAGTTGGCCGACGGGGAGGGGCTCGACTCAGGGATATGGTAAGACCCTCCTCCGCCACCTCCTCTCTCATTTGCCATACTGCTCGCGGCTCCTCCTCCTCCTGAGCCAGAGTTCCCACCTCCTGAGCTGCTACTACCACCGCCTCCTGAGGTTCCGCCCCCAGTCGACCCACCCGACCGTAAAAGGGCGGGGGAGTGGCCTGGGCCGTAACTTAGTGATGGACTTCCCTCTCCGCCCAGAGAGGAGGGGAGGGACCCGTAAGCAGAGTCAGCCCCGTATACCACATCCGCCGAGTACGACTGGCTTTGCCCTTCCAGGCTCCCGTAGCCTTTTCTTCCCCCGGCTGAGCTCAGGTCTTGGGCCCGAGGGGAGCTGAAGCCGCCATAGGACTGGGGGAGGTGGGAGAGAGGGGGCTGACTGGGCGAGTATGACTGGGTCTGCGGTTGCGGCGGAGTTTGGCCTGTGAAGGCGGCGGCGGGGGTTTTCACCAAGGCCACGGGTGAGCCGTAGTTCGAGAGCCTGTGTTTGGGTAAGGGCTGCTGGGCAGACGTGGATGAGGTAGGAGGGGGCTGCTGCTGCTGGGGAGCTGGGGGAGCGCTCTGGGGGGGAGGCTGCTGTCTAGAGGGTGCCGAGCTGGAGCTGGAGGGGGGGATGGAGTTGGAGGGGTGGGCTCCCGAGGCAGAGGAGGAAGAGGAGGTCGAAGAAGTGGAGGACGCAGAAGGGGGAGTGTGAGGGGTGCGGGAGGAGGACACCGAGCTGGCCGAGGAGTAGCCGCTGCTGGAGTTGCTCTTGGCGCCCTTCCCCGCTGCTGAAGAAGAGCTGGAGGAGGACGAGTAAGGGGGCTGGATGATGGGCCGGTACACCTGTTCTGTCCGGGAAGAGGCCTTGTGGTCCGAGGAGGGACTCTGGTCACCCAGGGGGCTGCAGGAGAGGCCGGCATGCCGGTGGTGGGCCATCTGCTGGTACCCGGCCCCGCCGCAACTGAGGTACTGCTGCAGGGAGTGGGCCGCAGAGGAGGAGAGCTGTGACTGGGAGGGCGTGGGCCGCTGGTAGTGCTTGATTACGCTGTCCTGCCGGGGCACAGCCCTCTCCTGGACCGAGTTAGACTGGGCCTGAGCTTGAGCCTGAGCTTGGGCCTGAGCTTGGGCCTGAGCCTGGGCCGAGGAGAACACTGAGGCGTTGTACAACTGGGAGGACTGGTCCTGCAGCTGGGAGGACAGCAGGTTGAACTGGTGGGACTGGAGGTGGAGCGCCGACGAAGCCTGGGCCGAGGCGGCCGCGCCTGTAGGGTCCTGGGCACCCCGGTAGGCTGCGGCGGCGCCCTGAGAGGACAGGAGGCGGTCGAAGCCCAGGCTGGACTGGGAGGGACCCTTGATGTGCAGCAGAGGGTCGTGGGGGGAGAGGAGTCCGTTGGAGGTGGGGCTGAACGTGGGAGTGTCCTGGAGGGTGGGGAAGGAGCGGCTGGAGAAGGAGGCCGGGTGCTGATAGGCCGAGAGGGCAGAGGAAGAGGGGAAGGAGCCCGAGCCGGAGATGAAGAGCTCAGCAGGGGCAGGGGTGTGCATCGCTGTCAGAGTCAGATGAAGAGATAAGAGGACGATTATTCAACACCTGTCAACTGAAAAAACTGACAAGCATGACTAAATAAATTGTACCCCCACCCCCCTCCCGTAAAATGTAAAAAGGGAAGACAATCCAATATCCAAATGACACCAACATAACCTCAACGCAAATCACTGACACTGAAAGTAATGACCATTCAGAATAAGGCGAGGCAATACAATGGCGACATGAGAGAGAAATAACAATTCGACGCTGTGAGGCGTTGGAAATGTCATATTGACTTTTGCGACCCCGTTTTGAATGTCAACACATTTACAACACAGGTCTGGTCACATGCCCACCTGTCTGCCAGGACGGCGTGCGGAACTGGGAAAGCAGGGAGGAGGCGGAGGGTGGAGGTTGGGGACCCCGCTGGGACTCAAGAGCGGAGATCAGATTCATGACCGAGGCGTCTGGGCCAGAGGGGCTGGCGTGGTGCAGACCTGTGTCAAATAGTCCAGAGAGACCTGATGAGACAACAAATACAACCATAAGTAAACCGTGACGACCATGTCCTTATTTGACAGATTATGCAAACTCAACAGGGCCCACTTTCTGAAAAGCATCTTAAGGCTAAGTTCATCATTAGAACCGTCATAGGAGCATAGTTAAATCACAGAGCTGTTTCCCAAAACCATTGTTACTAAAGTTGCAATTGAAAAAGCTTGTTATTTACCGACTGCCTCAGACCACCCATCGTTTAGATGCTTCTTTGCCGCCCTTCCGCGTCACTTTATACAAAGAAGATATCCGCTAAACATGGCATCAAGATGTTTTTTCTGTCTTTCTGTCACCGCCGATAACTTCAGCATGAAGTTGAAGGATAAAAACATGCTTCAAATAAAAACCGAGATGACTGCATTAAAATATAAATACAGTAGGCATACAGACTACATTGGCCTTAAAATCATTAAAATCACTTTCATGTTCAAACTTCATGTTCCATTTAGCTAATTGTAGGCTACGGTCTGTAATTTTTGCCTCAATATACAGTGCATTCGGAAAGTACTCAGACCCCTTCACTTTTTCCACATTTTGTTACGTTACAGCCTCATTCTAAAATAGATTTTTCTTGCAATTAAATTTTTTTTTTAACAGAAATATCACATTTCCAAGTATTCAGACCCTTTACTCAGTACTTTGTTGAAGCACCTTTGGCAACGATTACATCCTCAAGGCTTCTTGGGTATGTAGCGCAAGCTTGGCACACGTGTATTTGGGGAGTTTCTCCCATTATTCTCTGCAGATCCTCTCAAGATCTGTCAGGTTGGATGGGTAGCATCGCTGCACAGCTATTTTCAGTTCTTTCCAGAGATGTTCGATCGGGTTCAAGTCTGGGCTCTGGCTGAGCCACTCAAGGACATTCAGAGACTTGTCCCGAAGCCACTCCTGCGTTGTCTTGGCTGTATGCTTAGGATCGTTGTCCTGTTGTAAGGTGACCCTTCGCCCCAGTCTGAGGTCCTGAGCGCTCTGGAGCAGGTTTTCATCAAGGATCTCTCTGTACTTTGCTCCATTAATCTTTCCCTCGGTCCTGACTAGTCTCCCAGTCCCTGTCGCTGAAAAACATCCCCACCACCATGCTTCACTGTGAGGATGGTGCCAGGTTTCCTCCAGACGTGACGCTTGCATTCAGGCCAAAGAGTTCAATCTTGGTTTCATCAGACCAGAGAATCTTGTTTCTCATGGTCTGAGAGTCCTTTAGGTGCCTTTTGGTAAACTCCAAGTGGGCTGTCATGTGCATTTTACTGAGGAGTGGCTTCTGTCTGGCCACTCTACCATAAAGGCCTGATTTGTGAGTGCTGTAGAGTTGGTTGTCCTTCTGGAAGGTTTTCCCATCTCCACATAGGAACTTAGGAGCTCTGTCAGAGTGACCATCGGGTTCTTGGTCACCTTCCTGACCAAGGCCCTTCTCCCCCGATTGCTCAGTTTGGCCGGGCGGCCAGCTCTAGGAAGAGTCTTGGTGGTTCCAAACTTCTTCCATTTAAGAATGATGGAGGCCACTGTGTTCTTGGGGACCTTCAACGCTGCAGAAATGTTTTGGTACCGTTCCCCAGATCTGTGCCTCAACACAATCCTGTCTCGGAGCTCTACGGACAAGTCCTTCGATCTCATGGCTTGGTTTTTGCTCTGTGAACTGTGGGAGCTTATATAGACAGGTGTGTGCCTTTCCAAATCATGTCCAATTAATTGAATTTACCAAAAAGGTGGACTCCAATCAAGTTGTAGAAACATCTCAAGGATGATCAATGGAAACAGGATGCACCTGAGCTTAATTTCGAGTGTCATAGCAAAGGATCTGAATACGTTTTAAAATTTTTATAAATTAGCAAAAATTTCTACAAACCTGTTCTCATTTTGTCATTATGGGGTATTGTGCTTAGATTGATGAGGATTTTTTAAATTCATTTTAGTATAAATCTGTAAAGTAACAACATATGGAAAAAGTGAAGGGGTCTGAATATTTTCAGAATGCACTGTATTTGATGTTGAACATCATGTGCGCAATGACGTGTCAAATGTGGGAATAAGTGCATTATTATAACAGAATAAGCTGCCCCAATATTTGCAGCCATAGGTGGTAATCTCTCTCTAGGAGCTGATATGTCATTATTGTGATGTAATTATAATGTTAAAGCCCACATGCAGTATTTTTTATTAGATGTTTTACATCATCCCTATATGACTAATCAATCACTGATTGTGCTTATTTATTGAATATAACTCCAACATTTATATTTTTTAGCATTTATTTCCCTGAACCTCCTTGGGTCACTGGGAAGATCTCAATTGCATACCTCTCTCCTAGTCTCCTTCTCAAAACCCATTAGATGAGAAAGACAGAGGTCCCTCCCCTCCTACCTCCAATGGGTTTTGAGAAGGAGACGAGGAGAGAGGACGCGAGGAGTATGCAATTGAGATCTTCCCACTGAAATACTCAGTCTGACTGTGGGTGTGGGGATGGATACAAATGTGAATATATTTACATATACAGCCTTGATTGCCTAATATAATATCATAGATCCCACCCCCTCACCCCTTTAAAAAAAAAAAAAAAAGGGGCACATGCTATTCAACTTGTCAGTTGGAGCCGAGTTGGACCCTGAAAGCGACAAACTTCCACAGGTGTGTAGGCTACTTTGTTTTGTCATGAAAATACATAATGCATCTTAATTTGCTATATCATTGTTGTACTGTTTTCAATAAGTCACCAGAAGATGCAGACAGGTCCCAGAACAGCCTGTTTGCATGGTGGACCATCCTGGGCTATACCGTCTGCCGTCTATTCATTGCAGAACATCATGATTATTTACATGACAGACTATCGGCCTCTGCGTCTGAGTCCAAACACAGTAGCGTAAGTGAAACTTACTGTCTTAGGCCTTTGAGATGCAGCGGCCCATGGTATAATCTTCAGTATAATCACAAAGTCTATTTCATCATTTAGCAAAATATACTGATAACTTATTATTTATTTTAAATATGAGTAAACACTCTTGAATTACACATTCTGGAATGTTTTCTGTTGTTGAAAATAAAGAAACAAGTCTGCAACGAAAGGTTGTTTTATTCTTCAAATTCTCATCAGTTATTTACATAACATAATAAACTGTTTGTAAACAAGGTTATAATGAAAGTCAAAATCATGGCATGTAAATATCTTTCCAAGTTATTGTTTTACATGTGCTCAAGCTCTGGAGGGTGTTCCTGTGAGAGGAAAACAGATCATGGTGAAAGTAAGAGGGTGTTAGCTAAACACAATCAAATGGAAGGTATAGTGCAGCAACAGAGTAATCATCGATGGTATGAAGTTTTTAAAAAACTAGTCATTTTTATATATATATATATATATTTATTTTTTATTTTTTACATTGTCAGCACCAGCTTTCTCCAACACTGACATACTATACACAACTACAGAACTAGAATCTCAAACCCCTGACAGGAAAGGTGGAAGAGTTGCAGTATTGCACACACAACTACACTTAGCTTCTCATTCAGAACCTTTGCTATGAGACTCGAAATTGAGCTCAGGTGCATCCTGTTTCCATTGATCATCCTTGAGATGTTTCTACAACTTGATTGGAGTCCACCTGTGGTAAATTCAATTGATTGGACATGATTTGGAAAGGCACACACCTGTCTATATAAAATGTCCCACAGTTGACAGTGCATGTCAGAGCAAAAACCAAGCCATGAGGTCGAAGGAATTGTCCGGAGAGGTCCGAGACAGGATTGGGTCGAGGCACAGATCTGTGGAAGGTTCCCAAAAAATTTCTGTAGAATTTAAGGTCCCCAAGAACACAGTGGCCTCCATCATTCTTAAAATGGATGAAGTTTGGCCTGGTCGCCCGGCCAAACTAAGCATTCGGGGGAGAAGGGCCTTGGTCAGGGAGGTGACCAATAACCCAATGGTCACTCTGACAGAATTCCAGAGTTCCTCTGTGGAGATGGGAAAACCTTCCAGAAGGACAACCATCTCTGCAACATTCCACCAATCAGGCCTTTATGGTAGTGGCCAGACGGAAGCCTCCTCAGTAAAAGGCACATGAAAGCCGGCTTGGAGCTTGCCAAAAGGCACCTAAAGGACTCTCAGACCATGAGAAACAAGATTCTCTGGTCTGATGAAACCAAGATCGAACACTTTGGCCTGAATGCCAAGTGTCACGTCTGGAGGAAACCTGGCACCATCCCTATGGTGAAGCATGGTGGCAGCAGCATCATGCTGTGGGGATGTTTTTTATCGGCAGGGACTAGAAGACTAGTCAGGATCGAGGGAAAGCTTAACGGAGCAAAGTACAGAGAGATCCTTGATGAAAACCTGCTCCAGAGCGCTCAGGAACTCAGACTGGGTCGAAGGTTCACCTTCCAACAGGACAACGACCCTAAGCACACAGCCAACACAATGCAGGAGTGGCTTCGGGACAAGTCTCTGAATGTCCTTGAGTGGCTCAGCCAGAGCCCGGACTTGAATCCGATCGAACATCTCTGCTGAGACCTCAAAACAGTTGTGCAGCGACGCTCCCCATCCAACCTGACAGAGCTTGAAAGGACCTGCAGTGAAGAATGGGAGAAACCCCCCAAATACAGGTGTGCCAAGCTTGTAGCGTCATACCCAAGAAGACTCAAGGCTGTAATCGCTGCCAAAGGTGCTTCAACAAAGTACTGAGTAAAGGGTCTGAATACTTACGTAAATGTGATAGTTTATTTTTTATACATTTGCAAAAAGTTTAAAAAAAATGTTTTGCTTTGTCATTATGGGGTATTGTGTGTAGATTGATGAGGAAAAAACGATTTAATCAATTTTAGAACAAGGCTGTAACGTAACAAAATGTGGAAAAAGTAAAGGGGTACTGAATACTTTCTGTACTCCTCGTCTGACCATGTGTTCTCGCATATCCCGAGAGCATCTGGTCAGAGGGGTGGTGGCACAGGAATCCTCATCTCTCCCAAGTGGACATTCTCAATTTTTCCCCTAACCCACCTGTCTATCTCCTCATTTGAATTCCATGCTGTCACAGTCACTAGCCCATTTAAGCTTAATATCCTTGTCATCTATCGCCCTCCAGGTTCCCTTGGAGAGTTCATCAATGAGCTTGACGCCTTGATAAGTTCCTTTCCTGAGGATGGCTCACCCCTCACAGTTTTGGGGGATTTCAACCTCCCTATGTCCACATTTGACTCATTTCTCTCTGCCTCCTTCTTTCCACTCCTCTCCTCTTTTGACCTCACCCTCTCACCGTCCCCCTACTCACAAGGCAGGCAATACGCTTGACCTCATCTTTACTAGATGCTGCTCTTCTACCAATCTCACTGCAACTCCCTCCATGTCTCCGACCACTACTTTGTTTCCTTTTCTCTCTCGCTCTCCTCCAACACTACTCACTCTGCCCCCTCCACAGATGGTAATGCGCCGCCGCAACCTTCGCTCTCTCTCTCCCACTACTCTCTCCTCTTCCATCCTATCATCTCTTCCCTCTGCTCAATCCTTCTCCCTCCAATCTCCTGATTCTGCCTCCTCAACCCTCCTCTCCTCCCTATCTGCATCCTTTGACTCTCTGTGTCCCCTATCCTCCCGGCCGGCTCGGTCCTCCCCTCCAGCTCCGTGGCTTGATGACTCATTGCGAGCTCACAGAACAGAGCTCCGGCAGCGGAGCGGAAATGGAAGAAAACTAAACTCCCTGCCGACCTGGCATCTTTTCACTCCCTCCTCTCTACATTTTCTTCATCTGTTTCTGCTGCTAAGGCCACTTTCTAACACTCTAAATTCCAAGCATCAGCCTCTAACCCTAGGAAGCTCTTTGCCACATTTTCCTCCCTCCTGAATCCCCCCCCCCCCTAAAATCTTGTGACTTGTGACGGCAGGACGCCCAACAACCTGCCCGCTTGACCCTATCCCCTCCTCTCTTCTCCAGACCATCTCCGGTGACCTTCTCCCTTACCTCACCTCGCTGATCAACTCATCCTTGACCGCTGGCTATGTCCCTTCCGTCTTCAAGAGAGCGAGAGTTGCTCCCCTTCTCAAAAAACCAACACTCGATCCCACTGATGTCAACAACTACAGACCAGTATCCCTTCTTTCTTTTCTTTCCAAAACTATTGAGCGTGCCGTCTTTAGCCAACTCTCTTGCTATCTCTCTCAGAATGACCTTCTTGATCCAAACCAGTCAGGTTTCAGGACTGGTCATTCAACTGAGACTGCTCTTCTCTGTGTCACGGAGGCTCTCCGCACTGCTAAAGCTAACTCTCTCTCCTCTGCTCTTGTCCTTCTAGACCTGTCTGCTGCCTTTGATACTGTGAACCATCAGATCCTCCTCTCCACCCTCTCCGAGCTGGGCATCTCCGGCGCGGCTCACTCCTGGATTGCGTCCTACCTGACCGGTCGCTCCTACCAAGTGGCGTGGCGAGAAGCTGTCTCCGCACCACGTGCTCTCACCACTGGTGTCCCCCAGGGCTCAGTTCTAGGCCCCTCTCCTTTTCTCCCTATACACCAAGTCACTTGGCTCTGTCATATCCTCACATGGCCTCTCCTATCATTGCTACGCTGACGATACACAACTAATCTTCTCCTTTCCCCCTTCTGATAACCAGGTGGCGAATCGCATCTCTGCATGTCTGGCAGACATATCAGTATGGATGACGGATCACCACCTCAAGCTGAACCCTGGCAAGACGGAGCTGCTCTTCCTCCCGGGGAAGGACTGCCCGTTCCATGATCTCGCCATCACGGTTGACAACTCCGTTGTGTCCTCCTCCCAGAGTGCGAAGAGCCTTGGCGTGACCCTGGACAACACCCTGTCGTTCTCCGCTAACATCAAGGCGGTGACCCGCTCCTGCAGGTTCATGCTCTACAACATTCGGAGAGTACGACCCTGCCTTACACAGGAAGCGGCACAGGTCCTAATCCAGGCACTTGTCATCTCCCGTCTGGATTACTGCAACTCGCTGTTGGCTGGCCTCCCTGCCTGTGCCATTAAACCCCTACAACTCATCCAGAATGCCGCAGCCCGTCTGGTGTTCAACCTTCCCAAGTTCTCTCACGTCACCCCCTCATCCGCACACTCCACTGGCTTCCAGTTGAAGCTCGCATCCGTTACAAGACCATGGTGCTTGCCTATGGAGCAGTGAGGGGAACGGCACCTCTGTACCTTCGGGCTCTGATCAGTCCCTACACCCAAACGAGGGCATTGCGTTCATCCACCTCTGGCCTGCTGGCTCCCTTCCTTTGCGGAAGCATAGTTCCCGCTCAGCCCAGTCAAAACTGTTCGCTGCTCTGGCACCCCAATGGTGGAACAAGCTCCCTCACGACGCCAGGACAGCGGAGTCACTCACCACCTTCCGGAGACATTTGAAACCCCACCTCTTTAAGGAATACCTGGGATAGGATAAAGTAATCCCCCCCCCCCAAAAAAAAATTTGTAAAGTGGTTATCCCACTGGCTATAGGGTGAATGCACCAATTTGTGAGTCGCTCTGGATAAGAGCGTCTGCTAAATGACTAAAATGTAAATGTAAATGAATGCATAGCCTGAAATGCGAAGTGTGTTCATATGCCCATGGATTGAACTTCTCTGGCCAAATCAGACGAAGTGATTATTCAGATGGAAGACAGTGCAAAGAAACATTTGCTGCCTTGCAGCCAGCTACTGCACAATTTATCATCTTGCTTTTGCTCATTGCTTTAAAGTAGGAATTATCTCTGCACGCTGACAACATTGAGGAATGGAATGTCAATATGACCGGGCGGGGCCAGAAGCAGTGTAGGAGGATATGCAAATAACAGATGAATTGGTCTATTAGAATCAGATCGCCGTGTGATGTTATGCGGCGGCTCAAAAACTCCATCCCACCTGAACAGACGGAAAATCCAAGCCTTTTTTGCAAACAGCTCTTAGACAAAAATGGTACTATCATAATTTTCATAATTTCAGTGTTATTTCAACCTCAGTGTGGAAATATCATTTTTTGAAAACTGGAAAATCACATTAACTGCACTCCCACTTTAAGGTAAGAGTTGAATGGAGAAAGCTGATCCGAGAGCAGCGCTGCCTTGTTTCGATCCCATCAGTATCGACACAACAACGCACTTAGCGAAAGTTCTCTCTGCGTGGTGTTTTGGGAAATGCATGTTACATCTTCAGCCGTCGTAGGAACGACGCATCGTTAAAAACACTTGGAAGCCTAAGTTCCATCGCTATCAGGAACCGGGCACAGGGCATTAACAGAGACAGCTATACCTATGTTATAGAATTGTATAACTGGACTGAATAGGTCAAGGAGTGTCCATTACACCATAATATGATGACGTAAGCCTAACAGATGTTCTAAATAAAATGTGGCCCTATATGTTACCTGGTGAAAAAATAGTTTTTTTCCCCTCACACAAGTGTTTTCCATAGAAACTGCCTCCAATATAATGCCGTGAAATGCATTTGTCAGTGGCTGCATACCTAAGTACCAGCAGCATGGCCAGTCATATATCATTCCGAGAGCCCTATACTGTGGCAAGTGGCGACACAATAATAAGGTGTGTGATAGGTCTCTCACCCAAACTCCGTCCTGCTCCCCAAGCACCTCCTTGGCCGGAGCTGCCCGGGTGGTGATTGGTGGTATAGCCCTGCAGAGGGTGGGGAGTGCCGTAGGCTTGTCGATGGAGAAGCTCCGACTCAGGATGTGATGATCTGGAGCTTCCATAGACGAGACTGGGGAGGAGGAGAAGAGGTAGTAATTAACCATTCAAGTCCATTTTAATTTTCATAAACCTTTGTCCAAAGGGTGACCTTTGGGAGAAGCTGTGAAATTGAAACATATTCAACAAATATGTAAATACTAAGTGGATTGTTTGGTTTGAATGTCATGACCAAGTACAACACACTCTGTTCAGAAAACAACTTAGAGTGCATCTCCATCCTAAAAAAAAATGATATGGCATGAATACTGTAGGTCACCATTCTTGACATTGTAAAAATAAAAACATTTAGGCTATGGATTACACAAAATCAGTAACAAGAGAATAATTAGCATTCTCCAAAAAAGAAGATAAAAAAAAAAAAAGATCTTAAAGACCATGTGATATTTTACCAACACAGTACTTTATGCCTGTAACCCCTCCTAGGATTGTTGTTGTTGTTGGTGGTGGTGTTATACATAATACCTCATTTTAGGTGTGGGTTAAACAAGCAAATTTCAAGAATTGAAGTCGTTTGATAGAATGGTGCATTTATGTTAAAACATCTAGCCTATAAGCCTATCTACACTGAACAAAAAGATAAAACTGCGTTACAGTTCATAAGGAAATCAGTCAGTTGAAATTAATTAATTAGGCCCTAATCTATAGATTTCACATGACTGGGAATACAGATATGCATCGGTTGGTCACAGATACCTTAAAAAAAAGGTAGGGGCGTGGATCATTAAACCAGTCAGTATCTGGTGTAACCACCATTTGCCTCATGCAGTGCGACACATCTCCTTCGCATAGAGTTCATCAGGCTGTTGACTGTGGCATGTGGAATGTTGACCCACTCCTCTTCAATGGCTGTGCGAAGTTGCTGGATATTGTCAGGAACACGCTGTCATACACATCGATCCAGAGCATCCCAAACATGCTCAATGGGTGACATTTCTGGTGAGTATGCAGGCCATGGAAGAACTGGGACAATTTCAGCTTCCAGGAATTGTGTACAGATCCTTGCGATGGGGCTGTGCATTATCATGCTGAAACATGAGGTGATGAATGGCACGACAATGGGCCTCAGGATTTCGTCATGGTATCCCTGTGCATTGAAATTCAAATCACATTTTATTGGTCCCATACACATATTTAGCAGATGTTATTGCGGGTGTAGCGAAATGCTTGTTCCAAGCTCCAACAGTGCAGTAATATTGAATAATACACAGAAATCTAAACGTAAAAGAATGGAAAATATTAGTACGAGCAATGTCGGAGTCCAGAGGATAAATATATACAAAGGTATGTGGACACCCCTTTAAATTAGTGGATTTGGCTATTTCAGCTACACCCGTTGCTGACATGTGTATAAAAATCGAGCACACAGCCATGCAATCTCCATGGCCTTACTGAAGAGATCAGTGACTTTCAACGTGGCACCTTCATAGGATGCCACCTTTCCAATAAGTCAGTTGGTCAAATTTCTGCCCTGCTAGAGCTGCCCAGGTCAACTGTAAATGCTGTGATTGTGAAGTGGAAACATCTAGGAGCAACAACAGCTCAGCCACGAAGTGGTAGGCACACACAAGCTCACAGAATGGGACCGCCGAGTGCTGAAGCACGTAGAAATCGTCTGTCCTTGATTGCAACACTCACTACCGAGTTCAAAACTGCTTCTGGAAGCAACGTCAACACAATAACTGTTCGCCGGGAGCTTCATGAAATGGGTTTACATGGCCGAGCAGCTGCACACAAGCCTAAGATCACCATGCGCAATGCCAAGCGTCGGCTGGAGTGGTGTAAAGCTCGCCGCCATTGGACTCAGGAGCAGTGGAAACGCATTCCCTGGAGTGATGAATCACAATTCACCATCTGGCAGTCCGACGGACGAATCTGGGTTTGGCGGATGCCAGGAGAACGCTACCTTCCCCAATGCATAGTGCCAATTGTAAAGTTTTGGTTCGTGCTAGGCCCCTTAGTTCCAGTGAAGGGAAATCTTAACGCTACAGCTTACAATTACATTCTAGACAATTCTGTGATTCCAACTTTGAGGCAAGAGTTGGAGGAAGGCCCTTTCCTGTTCCAGCATGACAATGCCACTGTGCACAAAGCGAGGTCCATACAGAAATGGTTTGTCGAGATCGGTGTGGAAGAACTTGACTGGCCTGCACAAAGCCCTGACCTCAACCCCATTGAACACCTTTGAGATTAATTGGTACGCCGACTGCGGGCCTAAATCGACCAAAATCAGTGCCCGACCTCACTAATGCTCGTGGCTGAATGGAAGCAAGTCCCCGCAGCAATGTTCCAACATCTAGTGGAAAGCCTTCCAAGAAGAGTGGAGGCTGTTATAGCAGCAAAGGGTGGGACCAACTCCACATTAATGCCCATGATTTTGGAATGAGATGTTTAAGGAGCAGGTGTCCACATACTTTTGGTCATGTAGTGTAATGAACAACTAGCTAACTGTCAATTAAATAAAAAAAGCTATTAAGTAAATGCAAACTAATAAGTCATGTGGACCTGACGGCTTCAAATCTGACATTTACAAAAAATTTGATGTCCAATTCGCTCCTATTTTCCATGCAGTTTACTATGAATCTTTTGAAAACAAATTACTTGCTCCATCAATGAACCAAACATGCATCTCATTACTGTTAAAACCAAATAAAATACCCATGTGAGTGTAGTTCCTATCGCCCCATATCCTTAATTAATGTGGATGCAAAGATTGAAGGTAAAGTTCTATCCCAATGGTTGGAAACAATTATTCAAGAGATAATATCATTGGACCAAACCGGTTTTATAAATCACCTATCCTCCTGTAATCTTAGACGGCTATTTAACACAATCTACAGTGCATTTGGAAAGTATTCAGACCTCTTGACTATTTCCACATTTTGTTACATTACAGCCTTATTCTAAAATGTGAAATATTACATTTACATAAGTATTCAGACCCTTTACTCAGTACTTTGTTGAAGCTCCTTTGGCAGTGATTACAGCCTCAAGTCATCTTGGGTATGACGCTACAAGCTTGGCACACCTGTATTTGGGGAGTTTCTCCCATTCATCTCTGCAGATCCTTAAGCTCCGTCAGGTTGGATGGTAAGTGTCGCTGCACAGCTATTGTAAGGTCTCTCCAGAGATGTTCGATCTGGTTCAAGTCCGGGCTCTGGATGGGCCACTCAAGGACATTCATAGTCTTGTCCCGAAGCCACTCCTGCGTTGTCTTGGCTGTGTGCTTAGGGTCGTTGTCCTGTCAAAAGGTTAACCTTTGCCCCAGTCTGAGGTCCTGAGCGCTCTGGAGCAGGTTTTCATCAAGTCTATATGTACTTTGTTCCATTCATCTTTCCCTCGATCCTGACTGGTCCCTGCCGCAGAAAAACATCCCCACAGCATGATGCTGCCACCACCATGATTCGCCGTAGGGATGGTGCCAGGTTTCCTCCAGACGTGACGCTTGGCATTCAGGCCAAAGAGTTCAATCTTGGTTTCATCAGACCAGAGAATCTTGTTTCTCATGGTCTGAGTCCTTTAGGTGCCTTTTGGCAAACTCCAAGCGGGTTGTCATTTGCCTTTTATTGAGGAGTGGCTTCCATTTGGCCACTCTACCATAAAGGCCTGATTGGTGGAGTGCTGCAGAGATGGTCGTCCTTCTGAAAGGTTCGCCCATCTCCACAGTGGAACTCGGGAGCTATGTCAGAGTGACCATCGGGATCTCGGTCACCTCCCTGACCAAGGCCCTTCTCCCCCGATTGCTCAGTTTGGCCGGGCGGCCACCTCTAGGAAGAGTCTTGGTGGTTCCAAACTTCTTCCATTTAAGAATGATGGAGGCCACTGTGTTCTAGGGGGGGTTCAATGCTGCAGAAATGTTTTGGTACCCTTCCACAGATCTGTGCCTCGACACAATCCTATCTCGGAGCTCTATGGACAATTCCTTCGACTTCATGGCTTGGTTTTTGCTCTGATGTGCACTGCCAACTGTGGGACCTTATATAGACAGGTGTTTGCCTTTCCAAATCATGTCCAATCAAATTAATTTACCACAGGTGGACTCCAATCAAGTTATAGAGACATCTCAGTGATGATCAATGGAAACCGGATGCACCTGAGCTCAATTTCGAGTCTCATAGCAAAGGTTCTGAATACTTATGTAAATAAGGTATGTTTTTTATTTGTAATAAATTCACAAAAAAATCTAAAAACCTGTTTTCGCGTAGTCTTTATGGGGTATTGTGTGTATATTGATGAGGAAAAGTGTGGAAAAAGGGGTCTGAATACTTTCCGAATGCACTGTATAACCCTACGGATTCAAATAAAACAGAGGTTGTAATAACATTAGATGCCGAAAAGGCATTTGATCGTGTAGAGTGGGATTAGAATGGGGTTCTTTGCAACATTAGGAAGATTTGGATTTGGCTGCAATTTCATTTCCTGGATAAAATGATTGTATGCTTTATCATGTGCTTTATTAAGAACAAATGGCCACAAAACACAATATTTCTCGCTAAAACGTGGAACTAGACAAGGGTGTTCACTCTCCGGACTCCTATTTGCTATTGCAATAGAACCCCTGGCCATCTCAATCCGGGCCAATGAAATTATTAGTGGAGTGAAAAGAGAGGACAGAGAACAGAAAGTGTCTATATGCAGATGCCTTGCTTTTACACATTTCAGACCCGGTTGCTTCCATTCCTCTGGTGCTTAATATTTTAACAAAATTTGGGAACCTCTCAGGATACAAACTAAATTACAGCTAAAGTTAACTGTACCCAATGACAAAGACTGCTCTGTCTAATACTACTCTTAGTTTTCCATAAAAAAATGTTACAGATTGTTTTAAATAGTTAGGAATTATTGTTACACACTCTCCGTCAGACTTGCAGCAATTGGAAATGACTAAGAAAGACCCTGATAAAGTGGACAACCCTACCAATATCACTTATGAGTCTAATAAATTCTATCAAAATGAACGTCCTACCGAAATTCCTCTATTTTTTCCGGTGTATTCTAATTGCTATACCTAAAACTTGTTTTAGGTGCTGGACACAATGATCTCAGAGTTTATATGGTATAATAAAAAGCCACAAATCATTAAAGCCATCCTGCAAAAACCAAAAGAACTAGGAGGTTCGGGGCTCCCTCATTTTCAGAAATATTATTGGGCTGCAAACATTCGTAATATCTCTGTATGTAATATCTCATGACCCTGCCCACTCTGGCATTATAATCATAGAATCCAAATCCTGTATGGCCACATCGTTAAGAGTTATTGGATGCGCTCCCCTTCTAGCTCCATTTGCCACCTTCAGTAAGAATTACCTGGTCAGACAAACTCTCAAGATATGGAATAACCTAAGGCTGAACCTAGATAGAGATATTCTTCCCTACTCCCCTTGAAATTTGTAACCATCTATTTCCACCATCCTTTGCAGACAAAGCTTTTGATATATGGAGACAAAGTGGTGTGAAATCACTATGACCTCTATAAAGATGGCACCTTTGCATTATTTGAATATATTTCAAATACATTCAATATTCCAAATGCCCATTTCTTTAGATACTTACAAACCAGTGATTGGCCAGAAAAATTACAAGTGATTTCACACCATTTTGGATGATATGTTAAAACCAACCCAACTGCAAAAGGATGTATATCAGCAGCACTCTATGCCTACAATCATTGATATGAACTTGGGAACAGGATTTAGGAATTGAAATGTCTAATACTTGGGATAAAAATAAAATATGTACCAGGCATGTTGTTACACACTTTAAAGTGATACATAGAAGTCACTACACAAATGCCAAGCTGGACAAATTCTATTCCCAAGTTGACCCCAAATATGAACGATGCCAACATAACACTGCAACTCATGGACATAGTGTATTCAGACCCCTTCACTTTTTCCACATTGTTACGTTACAGCCTTATCTTTTCTTTTTCTTTTTCTCATCAATCTACACACTATACCCCATAATGTCTAAGCAAAAACAGGTTTAGATTTTCTTGCAAATAAAAAACATGATAAAAAAGTATTCAGACCCTCAAAATTGAGCTCAGGTGCATCCTGTTTCCATTGACCATCCTTGAGATCCCCGGGACCACCCATACACAAAAATGTATGCACGCATGACTGTAAGTCGCTTTGGATAAAAGCGTCTGCTAAATGGCATATTATTATATTATTATTATTATGTTTCTACAACTTGATTGGAGTCCACCTGTGGTAAATTCAATTGTTTGGACATGAGAAGGAAAGGTCTGTATAAAGATCCCACAGTTGACAGTGCATATCAGAGCAAAAACCAAGCCATGAGGTCAAAGGAATTGTCTGTAGAGCTCCGAGATAGGATTGTGTCGAGGCACAGATCTGGGGAAGTGTACCAAAAAATTCCTGCAGCATTGAAGGTCCCCAAGAACAGTCGCTTCCATCATTCTTAAAATTGAAGAAGTTTGGAACCACCAAGACTCTTCCTAAAGCTGGCCGCCCGGCCAAACTAAGCAATCAGGGGAGAATGGCCTTGGTCAGGGAAGTGCCAAGAACCTGATGGTCACTCTGACAGAGCTCCATAGTTCCTCTGTGGAGATGGGAGAACCTTCCAGAAGGACAACCATCTCTGCAGCACTCCACCAATCAGGCCTTTATGGTAGAATGGCCAGAAGGAAGCCACTCCTCAGTAAAAGGCACGACAGCCTGCTTGGAGTTTGCCAAAAGGCACCTAAAGGACTCTCAGACCATGAGAAACAAGATTCTCTGGTCTGATGAAGCCAAGATTGAACTCTTTGGCCTGAATGCCAACCGTCACGTCTGGAGGAAACCAGGCACCGCTCATCACCTGGCCAATACCATCCTTACGGTGAAGCATGGTGGTGGCAGCATCATGCTGTGGGGATGTTTTTCAGCGGCAGGGACTGGAAGACTAGTCAGGATCGAGGGAAAGTACAAAGAGATCCTTGATGAAAACCTGCTCCAGAGCACTCAGGACCTCAGACTGGGGTGAAGGTTCACCTTCCAACAGGACAACGGCCCAATGCACACAGCCAAGACAACGCAGGAGTGGCTTCGGGACAAGTCTCTGAATGTCCTTGAGTGTCCCAGCCAGAGCCCGGACATGAACCTGATCTAACATCTCTGGAGAGACCTTAAAATAGCTGTGCAACGACGCTCCCCATCCAACCTGACAGAGCTTGAGCGGATCTGTAGAGAAGATTGGAGAAACTCCCCAAATACAGGTGTGCCAAGCTTGTAGCGTCAAACTCGAGGCTGTAATCGCTGCCAAAGGTACTTCAACAAAGTACTGAGTAAAGGGTCTGAATACTTATGTAAATGTGATAGTTTTTTTTATTTGTAATACATTTGCAAACATTTCTAAAAACCTGTGAACAGAGGATCTCCGCATGTGTGGTTCCCACCGTGAAGCAGGAGGAGGTGGTGTGATGGTGCTTTGCTGGTGACACTGTCTGTGATTTATTTAGAATTCAAGGCACACTTAACCAGCATGGCTACCACAGCATTCTGCAGCGATATGCCATCCCATCTGGTTAGGCTTAGTGAGACTATAATTTGTTTTTCAACAGGACAATAACCCCAAACACACCTCCAGGCTGTGTAAGGGCTATTTGACCAAGGAGAGTGAGGGAGTGTTGCATCAGATGATCTGGCCTCCACAATCACCCGACCTCAACCCAACTGAGATGGTTTGGCATGAGTTGGACCGCAGAGTGAAGGTAAAGGAGCCAACAAGTGCTCAGCATATGTGGGAACCCCTTCAAGACTGTTGGAAAAGCATTCCTCATGAATGCCAAGAGTATGCAAAGCTGTCATCAAGGCAAAGGGTGGCTATTTGAAGAATCTCAAATATAAAATATATTTTGATTTGTTTAACACTTTTTTGGTTACTACATGATTCCATATGGGTTATTTCATAGTTTTGATGTCTTCACTATTATTCTACAATGTAGAAAATAGTAAAAATAAAGAAAAACCCTTGAATGAGTAGGTGTGTCCAAACTTTTGACTGGTACTGTATATGGATGATTTATAAAGTCAGGCACATTTAACAGTTAGGCTATTGATTATAGACCTAATTAAGTTGGGGTTTCCTCTCTTCTCACTTTTCTTAGACAATTAAGGCAAGGACTGTTTTCTCATCTCCTAACTCCGATGCTGCCTCCACCGCATTGTTCTCAACACCAACATGCTGGTTAACTTTGCTATTATGCACATAGCAACATGGTCTTGGAAAAGGCACCAATTCAACAGCCCATTGATGTGTTTCAGAACAGTGACCACTATCCAACGCAGGAGAAAGCGCATTAGTTATAAAATCCTATTATTTTTATTTGTGTTGCTCCATTGTTCTTTCATAATATAACCATATACCATTTCAGTAGCACATGTCTTAAACTGATGGACTGTGCCATCCCCACGGTCTCCACAATGGATCAGTCCACTCAGACAGGTGTGAATCAGACAGGTGTCTTGTACACCATGAATTTGTTATTTTTGCTATTGCTCGACTAAAGAAATCTCGGTCGACCAACAGCCTATCGACCAAACAATTGACCAGTCGACTAAATTAGGTAGCCTAGCTAGCTAGCAATCCAAATCATAGTAGATAGCTATGGATTGATAAGAGAAATTGAAATAAAGACTTAGCTAATGTATTTTGGTCTGCTAGCAAGACTGGGTGTTGACTATCATTATCATTCTTCATAGCATGAGAGTTGCCAACATTCAACCACTGGCACCTCGTGCTGGGACTCCCTAAAAGCACGCCACTTTGATACCACTACGACCAGAAATTACTTTCATAGCAGATTAGAAGAGCATTTTTGCTAACCTTAACCTAGCCTAATTTACATTTAGGTCATTTAGCAGACGCTCTTATCCAGAGCGACTTACCTGCTACAAAAAAGTAACTTCCGGTCATAGCTGTATTGAATTGGTGTGTTTTTAGGTAATCTCCCTCATGGTCAGTATGGAAAATGTATGCACTCACTGACTGTAAGTCGCTCTGGATAAGAGTGTCTGCTAAATGACTAAAATGTAAATGTAATGGTAATCACTTGCCACTCAAAAATGTTACATTGTAACAACTTTGACACTTCACAGGCTGAGGGATCTCAATTACTATGTGAAACAAATGTATCATGCAATGTCACTGGAGAAAACTGGTTAGAAACAAATTGGGCATCAAGCTATTCTAAATAAACATCCCAAACAAGCTATTCCTTTTTTGTCCACATGGCGCAAGTGCAAGACTTTTATTTTGACATGAGGTAAGCAGAGAGGAAGTGGGTCTACAACAGACCCACGTTTGGAAAGTCTATTTAATAATACTATCCTTAAGATATTTTGTCTCAGATTTCCTCAAATGTCCTGCCCACCGGCACAGTAAATTGAAATGGAATTGTATTACCTTTCTGCCTTCCGCGGGACTGTTTTTGTGCAACCCAAAACAATTGAAAGCAACGCTAGTTTATGTAAATACACCTGCGTTACTAAGAGCAGCTAGTTACAACCCATCCCCCTTTGCTCCCGTTCCCTCCCTCTGTCTACCTAAAACCACGCATCTAGTCTGTCAATTGCATGCCATGCATTTTCAAGAGTTCTGTTAGCTAGTTCTTCCACCCCGCTTGTTCCATTCCCTGCTGTTTATAATAGTAACAACACCCAACAACCTGGATGACAACGCGATGCTGCCAATAGGCAGGATACAGATCGAAGTCAATGTACCAAATTAACGACCAATCGATTACAAAAACGCAAAGAGAATGCAATATATTAGCTAGTGTTTAAACATTATATGGACTGGATCAGTTGCTTACCTTGCTTTCGCCGATCTTTCGTAACTCCATCCTGCTCCTGCGCCCAAATCACCGAACCCTGTTCCCGGGTAATTTCTATCCATTTTGATTTTATGAGATGTGTGTGACAACAACGAAAGCAATTTTGTTAGAATTGGCGTATCCGTCTTACCCGTGATCGATTTTAGACTATTTTCCCCGTTTCATAAACAAGTCCTTGGGAATGATAAACAGCATATTGAAAGAGAGAAATAGAGGGGAGGAGAAAACTGGATGAAAAAGAGGGGGGTCTGGGGGTGTACTCCAACCACCACCAAAATCAGTCTCTCCTTTCCTACACTTTCTCCAAATATCATTTCCACAATTGCCAATTTGCAACGAAGTTATACACGATCATGATAACACTTTTGTATTTGTCAATCATCGATAAATTGCAGAGAAACATTTGATCAAACGCGTCCTTTCCTGCCGTATCTCATCCCCTTTATTTTATCTACTGAGCAAATTCCGAGATTTATAAAATGACCACCGATATCTCACGATTGCTGCAAAATGTATCAAACGATAAGATACCATATTATCGTCTTTTTTTTTTTGCATGCAAAATACCTTCCCACCCTGAAATTGTGGGCTAAATTAGCAAATGCTAGCTAGCCCTGTCGACGCATCAAAATAAAACTGGGTTACTATTTATAAAGCCTGCTACGCTTCCTTCTCTTTTTACATTAGAAAATAATGATAACGACGATATCGCGAGGTCTGTAAACCATAATCTAAATTCCGAAAATCAATGAAGACGGTAGAAAGTAGGCCTCGTTTAAAAAAATATTTTTAGTTATTTTCCTATGAAGACGCCATGTTTGAAGGCGGCTGGCTCGCTCTCTTTTCTCCCTCCCCTCACTCACATCTCTCAAGCACACGCGCAATCTGTTTTTTCTGTCCTCCATTCACCGGTTCTCATGTTTTGGCCTAGCAAACAGTATTGTTTTTGTTTAGTTTGTTACAAAAATAAACATACCATAATAAACATAAAAACAAAGCTCATAGATTTAAAATGTATATTTGTCATTCAAACGCTACAATTTAACATGTGTATAGTCTATAAATCCAGTTCAGATACCTATTCATCCAGACTGTTGGGCAGATATTGTTCAAAATCTTGGTTTTGTAGGCGTACAATAATTTATTACTCAAACTTAAAATGTATTAAGTCATTTTTTACCAGGCCTCATCAGTGTTGTACTTAAAATGTTACTACAATATGGACCAAAATTATATGTCCAATTCCTCTACTACCCCTGTGAAAGTAGATACTTACTTAATTAATGACTTAAATAATGTAATAGCCTACATGTCATATAGCCCTGGAAATCAAATTTAGATATTATAATTTTTTTACCATTTTAATATTGTACAACAGCTGCCCTGCGTTTTGACATGAGACCAGCAGATGGCACTCTACATTTGTTGGAACCCTATGGTTGGAACAATGGGAAACATAGGGTGCGTTCGTAAATTCCCTCTGGCTATCTACTCCGATTTCAGAACACTCTCGTCTGAGTGTGCCAGACCGCAGAATAACTGATGAATTTACGTACGCTCAACACCCGTTGATTATGTCTGGTGTCAGTAAACGTCGGCAAAAAGCGTTATTAAATTGTTGTCAACAGCACAGTTACAGTCACCAACGCTCTGGATAACATGAAAACAGCCTAACCAGCTCTGCTAGTGAGGACAGAACACTCGGATCAATCTACTGTCGGCCAAAGCGTCACGTGTGCGCTCTGAACGCGAAACTCTGACAACGCTCTGAATTTACGAACGCCCAGAGCGCACTCTGGCACTCCAGATTGAATTTACGAACACACTCATCAATGAGACATAGGCCTACTGATTCAATGATACCAAATAGTATGGATACACTGACAAGATAGAAGTCTCTCTGCCCTAATGCACCGTGTACACTAGCGTCATCCGCCCAGAGTGGCTCGCTTGTGGGAGTGCTGGCAGCACGTTCGATTGTGCGTCAAGAATTCAGCATAGCAAGTTTGTATGAAGGTCTGGTTATTCACAGGTAAATAGTAATATGCTCTAAACCGATCTGGTAACAACCAAACTTTGCTGCCCTGTTTCCAATCGTCAACATGGCTGGGAGAACCTACCTATTCAAGTAAGTAAATACATTTCGAAAATGTAAAAACAAACGATGCATTATTAGCTAACTAGCTACAGTGTAGGCTAACTCAAATGAGCTGCTAACGTAGCTAGCTAGTTATCTAGCCAACTTGACATACTGTATAGGGAGTTAGCTAAGTGAATAACATTTTACCAGCTACCAAACTTCATATTAGCTAGCAATCTTGATATATTTATCACTGTGAAAAACAAACTCCAAATGCATTTGTAGGTAGCTAGCTAACAGCCATGGAGGAGAGTGAAAGGATAGCAGCCCCATCTGTCAGTGAGAGAGTAGGCTATTCTGGATAGGGCAGGTACTTTGTGTAGTTCCAGTCCCTAGAAGTCAGGATGGAGATAATAGTAACATAATATTCAGTGCGGTCTAATTTGAGTATAATGAAGTCTGTTTCTTGTGAGGTTTTCTGTCCTCAGATACAGAGAGCTGTGAAAGCCTGTCTGCAGATGAAGAGGTCCCAATGAAGAGCAGTGGTTCTCAGTCCTGGTCCTGAGGACTCAAAGGGGTGCACGTTTTTGCTGATCAAGTCATCATCAAGCTTCAAGTGGTATTTATGTATTAATTTTTGATGCTATCCTTGATATGATCCTGCTATTGTCACATGCACGTGTGTGCACATGCATCTATCTATCCAATGTTATCGTTATTTGTTATAAGGGATATTATACTTTAGTAATCCACAATGACCTGGTGATGTAAAAGTCTAATAATGACATTCTTCCATATTCCTACAGATACCTTGTAACTGGAGATTCCTTCAAAACTATTGCCTACAGTTACCGTGTAGGGCATTGCAAGGTTTGGTGACCAGGGCCATCTGGGACTGCATCCTGGGGGAATTCAGGCGTGTGAAGGCTACCTGTGTCCTGCATAACTTCATGAGGATGGACACGAGGACCAGATCTGCAGCTCACCGCCGTGTGCCAGAGGAGAGGTCTACTGCTCTGCAGGATGTTTCAAGGATGGGGGCCAACAACGCAGCACGGGAGGCAATCCATGTGCGGGAGATCTTCACCTCCTACTTCTTTGAAGAGGGTGCTGTTCCCTGACAACACCATAGACTACACTATGCTCTTTTAAGAGCCATCCACATTGAAAACATTTAGAACAATTAGACACCATATAACCCACACCTACACACTCATGTATCAATCTGATTGATGGATTGTGTTGTGTTGTGCAGTAAGCAGGCTCAGGTGTACAACTGTGGCTCCTTCCACCTTCAAAGAATAGGCAAGAGGACCAACCACGGAGAATAGTAAGGCACTTCATTATTTACATTTATATAACTACGCTATATTGTTTGTCCTCATGTGTCTGTGCATGTTTTTCAGTATAAAGTACTCTGCAGCCACTTAGTGTGGACACCAGGTGAGACCACACACAGATTCCTGTTGAACATTGTCTCTTTAACTACCTTATTTTCTCAATAAGTCTCTCTCCTTCACTTCATCCCTCTCCCCCCTTCTCCTTAAATCCTCTAGGTTATATCAGCTGTGTCGGTGAACCCCTCTCGCATCTGAACTGGCTGACACAGAGGGCACAGCATGATCAGAGGTGAGAGGTCACTTGGTCGGGTCAACAGGAAGTAAAGAGATGGTTTACATTGAAATACAGAGAGATGTAGTAGTCTCAGAGTTAATGATACAAGGTTAGTTTTGCATTTCACCTCCTGATGATTATGTTGACTGACAGTGTTAGAATATTTTTTTTTTTAACAAGGCTTAATCATGCTATCTCTCTCCATCTGTCTCTCGTCTGCAGGTATGTTTTGATGTGAGAGAGGGTCCCGTCATCACCATCTCACCCACTCTTAAGATAACCTTCGGGCCAACTGGGGGCCCAAGGCTGTTAGGAGACACTGCTAGAGACACTATTATGTAATTGTGATGAACTGAGAGAATATTAGGGTAGCACTGTAATTCATTAATCATATGCTGTCTTCCCTGCTCCTCTGTTCTTACCTCTTTCCCTTATTGTCTTTTATACTCTTTCTTACACCTCTCTACCCGCCTCTGCTTTCTTCCTCTGTTTTTATAATGCACACCAGATGTGCATTGAAGTACAGATCGAACTTGTATTTAGAATATATTACAATTATAATATTTATAATGCATGTATTATGTATTTATAACACTTGGATAATTAACTTCTTGCAATAAAGCGTTTCACATTCTCTACTGGTTGAAATTAACCTATCCTGTGTCCTCAGATCAATGCAGATTAAGGAAATTAGATAGTGAGATTAACTGGTTTTAGAGTATTTACATGATGCATAGGAAGTGTAGTGTACTGTTTTTAAATTCAGTTTCTGTATATATGAATTACAAATCAGCCTTTAACTAGTTAAATCATGTTTGAGGTCTATTGCATTGTTACAATGTGTAACCATTGATGTCCCAGGACCAGGATTGATAAACACTGTTGAAGTGTATAATTGTAACACATACATGCAGACAAAGTGTTCATTAAAAGACTAGAGTTTGATACTCCTGGTATGTGATATGACTGAAAGATAATGTCTCACAGACATTCATACCTGAACTGCACCTTTATTTGCCAAGGTAGAGTACATGATCAGTGAATATATTCAATGTACAGGCTACAATGTGGGGATCTCATGCATGGTAATAACTACATGTATTTAAGACTTGCATCCCTTGGCACAAAGTTATATTATATTCAACTCAATCCATAGGCTTCATTAATGTCATTCAGACTGTTTTGAAGTTGATACAACCGGCTATGATAGCTGAGGTTCATAGCTAGGTTCTGAACTAATATTTATACCAAACGTTTTAGGGTCCATACACAGATCGGCTACATAGCTAGCTATACAGGTATTTTTTATCCTCCACTGCACAATAAGCAATAAAATAGTTAGTTAGCTACGTTACTTCAGCTGCATTGCATAGCAAATATCAGCAAGGCAAGCTTACAAAATTGTACATTCAATTTGCAGTAAATGCTTTAGCTAGCTAGACTCTTTACATCCACTGTTTCAGAAGACGACAGCCTGGTTTGCTGGTTGTTTCAGGAGTCCCTAAAACATTAAACAACCATAATTACAATGTCATACTCATGTCACTACGCCAATAAAGCTAACCAGCTAGCTGGCTAATGCTAGCTAGTAAGCATGTTTGCTAAATAGCAACTTTCGTAAATTAACTTCATGACAAAAAAATATGCATAATCGTTTGTCTCTACATGAACTAACATATTCCTCTCAACTGTACATTTTTTTTGCATTATTCGTTATGACGTTATAGTACTTACATTTGCTTCCATCCTAGTATTTTTTGTCCAGCCTTGGGTCTCATAGCGTCAAATTCGTCAGGGTAACCACTCGATATTGATTGATCATCCCCCAGCGGTCGCCGCTGGTGATTTACATAAAGTCGGTACCGCGTGCTATCGTAAACCGGGCATAGCAATGGGAGTAGTTGTCCACAAAGCGGCACGACGGGCTGTCTAGCTCCGCCTATCCTTTCTTTGGATTGGTGGATACATCTAATTATTGCAATCTCTTTTTGAATATTCGATGAGGGTTGTTGACGTCCACCGCCGGTATTCAATGGCGAGAGATGCTATGCTACTAGCTTCATAACATTGATATGCATAGCCATCTCGAGACAACTTTGATATAAAATGTTTTTTCTCAAAGTTGCCGGGATGTCACGTGTCCTACTTATATCAGCACACTCGTAACAACTTTAGCATTACGAAACTTCTATTCGATCAAATAAACCTCATGTAGCAAATAAGCCATACATGTTTTTGTTGACCAAATTCGACATACAAAAACTCCTTGCTTGGTGGGCGAATCAACGAAAAAAACGCCACCTGCTGGAGGGAGACAGATTTTCCACCGAGTCCACTGATAATACCAAATAGTAAATAAATGTTATAGGTAGGAAATAAATAGCTACATTTGATTTTTTATTGTCTGTCCCACCCAACATGTTCAAATATAAGAAGACAGACTGCTTTGGCTTTACCCTTTCCATTTCTGGAAGTTGTGCCCTGCTGAAAAATACCCCAAAGCGGCAACATTTTGGGTACACAAGCATGAGGGAGTGGACGCACCTTGTGGTTATGGAGCACAACAAGATTGTGGGATAGAAACCAGCAAGGGACACTGAAAGTTATAAAATCAAGATTACAACAGTAATGACACAATCACCTCATTCTTCTCTTTGTAGATTCTCAAAACAAAATACAAAGACATGTCTACAAAAATCCCCTGCAAAGAATTATCTGTCAAAGTCAATGGGCTGGGGGAGGTTTACAGATTAGGGTTTTGGTAGTGCAGGGTTGTGCTTAGACAGTAAATGTATTGTATATAAGAGTGATTGAGAAGTGCCATTTCTCCTCAATCTCCTATTCACAGCAATTCATACTGTGTAAGAACTGCCCTCCTAAGACTTTTCACACCTTCCTGGAGCGCTACCCTCCTGTAGGTTTTGTAAATAACCCGGTTCAGTTTATCAACCAGCTAATTATTAGAATCAGGTGTGCTACATTAGTGTTGGAGTGAAAACCTACAGGACTGTAGCTCTCCAGGAACAGGGTTGGAGAGCCCTGGGGCCTGTTGCACAAAAGTAGAATTAAGACATCCGGGATAAATGACTCAGCTGAGCTCAATGAAGCCAAAACATGTGCGTCCAGGCTTAATTGGTTGCACAAAGACCAAGCCAGGATGAGCAGACACGGATTCATTAAGCCAGGTGAAACCAATCCTGGATAGGTGCGCGCTCACGGCTCACTCAAATAGACCCCGCCACAGATCACAGATTAACTGATTTACCATGGCAACTAGAGCCGCGTACTTTTCCCCGTCGGAAGCACAAATCCTCATGGAGGCATACGAGGAGGTAAAAGATATAATTAAGAAGAAAGGCAACACCGCCACAGTGATAAAGCAAAGAGAAAAAGCGTGGCAAAGTATTGCAGACCGCCTGAATGCGTAAGTAGTGCACAATTACACACTCACCGCTCCGCTGAAACATCACAATTACAATTCAAATATTTAATTCACATCTCCAAAAATGCAGTTGTACTGTAATTATGAAACGGTTAAATTTTTAATTGAAATGCACTGCAGATATGAGTGAAATTGTGTAAAGTAACTCCATCACACTGTATAAAGCTATGATAAATTTTTTGATATTTTTACTGAAAACAAGACAAAAATACCAAGTAATTTTTTGCAGTGTGACTCCATTAAATGTGTGTGTGTGTGTGTGTGTGTGTGTGTGTAGATTAAACATGAACGGGCCAAAACGGACATGGCAGCAGGTCAAAATCAAATACAAGAACATTCTGCAGAATGGTATGGTCCCTGACTAATATTTAACAAAGCACAAGCATATATTGTACCCAGAAGGTGCCTGCTCACACATTGTCTGTACTGTTTTAGCAGTGAAAAAGAATACCCACAGACAAGGCACGGGTGGTGGGTCACCAAAGGCTGACCTTACCCCAGCAGAGGACATGGCCTTGGAGCTAAATAAAGGCAGGCCCGTCTTAGAGGGGATCCCTGGGGGAAAAGAGACGAGCATAGGTTCCTCCCAAGATGCCACCCGCTTCATTCAAGGTATGTCCTTCCATCTCTACATGGGATACAACCACATTCATATTGAATCAATTTGGACTGTCTGACTTTGGTTTACCTATTGCCTTGCAGTGTCTGGCAGCACTGTGTTCCTGTTAGAGCCACCAGCACAAGCACCAGACGATGCTGATCCAGTGAGTACTCCATCAAAGGCATACTGTAGGCCTGGCATGTCTTGTCTACTAGCTTCAATATGAATCCGATTAAATGTGATAGGGTGAAGGCCCCAGTGCAGCAGCAACAGCACATGATGGAGATGATGATGAGGAGGAGACCATCTCTCTGGATTCCAGAAGGCATGAGGTATCATGTTAAGACTGTGAAAGTACTATTTACTCTACAATGGTGAGGAGTCCTCATCAAAATCAAAAAATCTAATTTCTTTTACAGGACCCAGATGCTATACAGTGGGAAAACCAGCCTGGCAACATAGTGCGTATTAATAAAAGGACACCACATCCTGCCAAATTCCAGCTGCGCTAATTGTATTGTGTTCACAGAGCTCACAAGCTATCAGAAAGTTGTATGGCAACCACCTCCGGCGCCAAATAGAACTGGCAGACATAGACATTCAGTACAAGAAGAAAAATATGGAAAATCTTGCACTGGAGTCCGAAATAAAAAAGAGGACAATTAGGAAACTGGACCTTGAAATAAAAAAACTTGAGAGGGAGGTGAGATATGCCTTCAATGTACACTGTATGCTAACTGTAACACAAATGTATTAATCATTATTTTTCTTTCCTCCCCCAGCTCCAAGAAGATGACACAGCTCAAAATAAAAATTAGGTATATTCTCGTAAAGTCAAGTGAGCCATGACATATGAGCTCTTATTGTGAGCACACAGGACGGTGGCATCTTTCTAAGGTTTTTTTTATTTTCCCAGCAATCAGTACAACCAAGTCATCGTTATAAGGCATCGCCCTCTTTTGCCCACCCCCCCAGCACCAGGTGTGGCCACTAGCCTATATGAAGGCCCAAAATTGTGTGTTCCTTTCTGCTCTGACAATGGCATGCCCATTCGTGCGAGATGTGGTGGATGAAGAAGCACTTGTGCTGAGGAGAGCCTTCAGGCGAGAAAGGGTCTTCAGGGACCGGTTGGACCCACTGGCCTTCCCTGATGACCATCTATATGAAAGATACAGGTTTTCTGCAGATGGCATCAGGTATCTATGCAGACTACTGGGTCCCAGGATTAAGCACCGCACTGCACGGAGCCATGCACTGAGTGTGGAGCAAATGGTTTGTGTGGCCTTGCGCTTTTTTGCTAGTGGAGCCTTCCTGTACTCAGTGGGGGATGCAGAACAGCTGAACAAGGCCACAATTTGCCGCACAATAAGGAGTGTGTGTCTGGCTATCAAAGCATTAGCAGATGTCTTCATCTCCTTCCCTGGCCACAGAAGACTCTGTGACATCAAAGAGGAGTTCTATAGGATTGCAGGTAAGAGGATCTACAAATTACAGGACAACTGTTAACACATAGTAGGATACTCATTACTTTGTGTGACAGGTTTCCCCAATGTCATTGGTGCAGTGGACTGCACACACATAAGGATAAAAGCCCCCTCAGGTGCCCATGAGGCCGATTTTGTGAATAGGAAATCCTTTCACAGCATTAATGTTCAGGTGAACATAACTTTTTGATATTGTCCATTGACGAACACTCTGCATTGCCAGTGATGTGCATTGATTGGTGTAATATTCCTCATCTTATGATTTCAGATGGTCTGCAATGCTGACTGTGTGATCAGCAATGTTGTGGCAAAATGGCCTGGCTCAGTCCATGACTCCAGAATCTTTCGGGCCTCTGAAATCTATCAGTGCCTATCACAAGGTAAGCCACACAACCCCTATTTATAACCATCATGGCTGTGTCAAGAATATCACTGTGTTTATGAGGTAGTAATGATGAGATTTTGTGTTGACAGGTGAATTCTCTGGTGTGTTGCTGGGAGACAGGGGGTATGGCTGCCAGCCTTTTCTCCTGACACCTTTCACAGACCCCCAGGAAGCACAGCAGGCCTACAACCATGCCCATGCCAGGACCAGGGCCAGAGTTGAAATGACCTTTGGCCTCCTGAAGGCACGCTTTCACTGCCTTCACAAATTAAGGGTCAGCCCTGTTAGGGCATGTGATATTACTGTGGCTTGTGCTGTCCTCCACAATGTGGCCTGCCTGAGGAAGGAGAGGGCCCCCAGAGTGCCACCAGCCATGGACTGGGACAATCCGGCAATCTTCCCTGATGACGACAGTGGTCGGCTGCTGAGGGACCAATATGTGTTGAATTATTTTAGTTAGTATGTGTGCTTTCAATTTTGGTTAAATATGTACCTGCGGTGGCAGAGGAATTTGGTTTTTTTGGGTTCGTTTTTTACGAATTTGGCCTCTTATGATGTTTGTGCGGTATACTGTGTGTAATACAAGGCTGCAGGGAGGCTACTGCATCCATTCATTTGTCTGTTCAGTTGATGTGTATGGATTTGTCCTGCATTTATTTTAGTGTGCAGACATGCAGGGTGTGTTATATACAGACCTTTGAATGTGTATGTATCATTTTGTATAATATGCTTGGATTCTGTGCTTTCCATCTTGTAGAGTCACTGTGACTTCAGTTTCGAAAGGAGCTGATGGTTTACCTGCTTTGTTTTGTCCTTATTCAATAAAGGAACATAATGTTACACATTGTGTTTTTATATTCATATGGAATGTGTATTTGTTTATATGACAGAGTACTAGGGCCACACTGAAGAAAAAGGATAAAGTCATAAATTTATGAGGCTGGTTCTTTCTGCAGAAAAGCTACATATTGTTTTTACAGTTTTGATACTTATGACAATGTGATACTTAATATTCTGGCACATCAGCATGTCTTTGTTTATGAAACCATACTGAAGTACAATTTCACGAAATGCCCCACATCTGTCATTTTAACAACTGTCCTCCTTTAAAACAACTGGTTACAATATTATGACTTGTGTTTTTTTCCCCTCTGTGGCCCTAATATTCTATCATTTTATATATAGCCTTATAGTCTATGGGAAACTGTAAATTATCTAATGATAGCAACATCATCTAAAAATCATTTTTTATCCAAAATCATTGAAATTAATGATCACAAACGTTTAAATAATGACAGTGGGTCTAGTTATATGTGATAACAATGTATAGTGAGCAGTGAAATAACTATTGGTTTCCATTTGTGGTGACTGCTGACTGACATTAGGGATGAGATTAAATAGATCCTGGAATTTAGCCTGGTCTGGAGCAGGCTAGCTCCACAGAATAAATCTCCATGGTAATTTATACCATAACATATCCTCCTGCCCCCTATCCATCTTTAGTGCAACCGGATTACGGATCAATTGAGCCAGGATCACCAAGATATCCTGGCTTAATCCCTTATCCTAGTTTTGTGCAACAGGCCCCTGATGTAGAACCTACATAAAATAAATATTTATATATAAATCTTCAAAATGTGTCTGCCTTGATGGATTCACAGAATATATTTATTTTTTATTATTTAACCAGGCAAGTCAGTTAAGAACAAATTCTTATTTACAATGATGGCCTACACCGGACCAATTGTGTGCTGCCCTATGGGACTCCCAATCACGGCCGGTTATGATACAGCCTGGAATCGAACCAGGGAGTTTGTAGTGACGCTTTAAGCACTGAGATGCAGTGCCTTAGACCACTGCGCCACTCGGGAGCCCAATATACACTGTACAGGGCTCTGTAACATCAAACAGATGCTAGACATTCAGATATCCAAATTATATTTGTCTAAATCTAAAATATAGGGGAGTTTACACTATTTAATGCTAGTTCAAGACAACTGGGTATTCAACAAGAATGTTATGGTAAAAGTAACATTCAAAAAAAGTTGCAAGAACAGTGTAGTACAGTTCAGTGTGTCCGAGGTGTACACACAAGTGCAGAGTACTGTAGCTACAGATTGTTACACCAGATAATATGATTTACCCAAAGATTTTTGCTGACATCTTGTATATTTCAAGTCTTCTCTCATTGATCGAGACAGGTGGGTTTCCACCCCAAAGTGCTGCATGTCATGATGATAGAGAACTGTCTCGATCAATGAGAGAAGACTTGAAATAGACAAGATGGTGGCGTACATATTGTACTTCATGAAGCATAAACTGTTTTTATTTTAGAAACGGAGCATTTTCTAAATTCAAACTGACCCCTGCAACTGGACACAGACATTTTATATGACTCCTCTTTCCCCAACTCAAGGTCAAAGACAGCCTCGCTGTCTCTCTCTGTGCTACACCAAACATTATCTATTCTGTAACTTCCAGTAATGGATACCAAAAATCTTTGGTTAAATCACATTATCTGGTGTAACAATCTGTACTGTAGTTAAGAGAACTGGTGGTCATGATAGAATTGCCACTCACAAAGAAACATACAGTAAGAAAATACAATATGGTCAGTGTAGTAATGTTCAGGGAATACTTGTAAAGCTGTGGGAGGAGTGTTGTCATGATCAAACTGCCATTCAGCTCCTCATGAGTTATCTGGAAGGTAGGCAGACTGTATCTACCTACAGTACAGCCATGTCTATCATGCATCCTTAGGCACATATTTTTTTATAGTAAAAGCAGCTTCAATTTTAGAGATTTACAACAGTACATTGTTGTATTATTGTTTCTCCTCACTGTAAACGTGCCTATAATTTCGTGAGATTAACTAGTACAATTATTTACAGTTAGGGATGTTACACAAGTTTGCTAAAAAGTTCAACGCGAGGCGTGGCGCATAACAAGTTAGCAGGCGCCAGGCAAACTAGCTAGCAAACTCCAGTCACATGACTCATGTGTAACGTTTGCTGGTAAACCTGGTTTTAGGTGGCTGACTGTAGCTTGCTGTTTAGTAGCCTTATCTATGACTAAAAAGAGAATAGGTTTTACAATCGAGATACAAAAGATCTCAGATTGTAAAACCTCTTCTATTTTTAGTCATAGATATGGCTACCGGGCAGTAGTTGTTTATAACAGAACAATTATTCAATTTTCCTCCACTGTAACACATTAGTATGTTAGCAATACACAATATGCGTTTCAGTAGATATACTAAAGTTAACTAACTAGGTAGCTTGCAGGAAAAATAAATTACTTAGCCAAGCACCGCATTTGTCATGTGCCCTCTTGGTAGGCTGGACACGTTTTTTTTCCCAGATAAAAACGTGTTCATTGCATCCGCCAATATTACCATAAGACCCAGCTGCTTGCCGTAGTTTAAGTAATTGCGAAAAAACAGTCCTTATTTTAGGGCATTTTTCACCCTGCCATCTCCAATTATTTCTATTGAGCACCGTGGCATCAACTCGCCTTCCGAACGTTCTATTCCCAGGCTATGCCAGTTTCGCTGTTGTTGGCAATGATACCTGCCCGCGATAACCTTGTATGCTTACCTCAGGTAATTTATTATTAACAAGGTTACTGCTACTGTGATAACCCACAATGGTTAAAATAAAAAATAAAAAGAGATGGCTGGCGAATAGCGATCAAACGTTAAAACATTTTCTGGTCATGGTTAACCATATTTATTTTCAGGAAAAACAAAACGCATGTCACTTTCCTCTTTTTCAAGATGTGGCCGATTTAAACAGCCAGAAGACATTTTTAAATTAAGAAACAACCATTTTTTTTGACGATTTGTTGTTTCTAAATGGCTGCTGGGTAATCACTGAGTTGCAAACCAAATGGATAGGTCTAGCTCAAAGAGTTGTACCTCAGATTATGAGCATAACAAGTGTTGCGAATGAGGTATGTAGTACCCACAGAAGACCACAGGGAGGAGCAAGAGAGCTATGAACCCATACTGTTTTTTGCCTTAAAAACCCTAAACCTACGTATAACCTATTTTAGCCTTAACCCTAATTCTAGGGTAGGGTAGCCTAGAACACTTTTAGAAACTATTTTAGTAATGATATTATGTTAGTAAATACCATTATAGTGCTAAATAGCATTTTTATATTGTTATTTTTCTAATTAAAACCTATGTAAGCATTTTGCAGTTTTTTTGTTATTAGTTATTTTATTATATGTATTATTGCAGGGCAGAACACTTGATGAACAAGCCACATTTGTTTTATTTTGTGTGGTTTGAACTGGGTGTGACCTAGTAACCTCTATGTGAAAGTACAGCAATTGGCATGGGGTAGGTGGGGCAGGTTTGAGACTGATCTCAGGAATTAATAAGAAAAATACATTTTATTTCTCAGCTGCCTCACCAATGTCTTTATGTGAATTAATAACTTTTAATTGATAAATATTTCCAATAGATGGCAGCATAAGACCACGAAGCATCAGTTATAGTCTACAAGCAGCAATATGATTGACATAAAATAGCATGCAACCAAAGACTATATGTGACCGACCGGCTCGATTTGGTCTTATATAGCAACATTTGAAATTGTGTTTTTTACATTGGATATAAGTAAAAGTTGAGGAACAATGGGAAAGTAATTCTGCTTTGAAAGTTGATAAACTTGTAACCTCACTTTTGAGAAAATGGCCTTTGAATGTTTTGGTACACCCACTGCAGAGCTCTTCTTTGGGTGTGTTTGTAAATTCACTCTGGCCATCTACTCCGATTTCAGAGCACTGTCATCTGAGGGTGCATTCGTACATTCACTCTGGAGTGCCAGAGAGCGCTCAGAGTGCACTCTGGGCATTCGTAAATTCAGAGCGTTGTCAGATTGTCTGTTCGTAAATTCAGAGCGTTTTGTTCTCGGAGCGTTTAGAGCACACACTGGACGCTCTGGACGAGGAGTAGGGTTGATCCGAGCTGTACTTTCCAATTGCTGTACTTTCAGACTAGAGTGCTCTGAAATTGGAGTAGTGAATTTACGAACGCGCCCTGAGTGAACCAGAGCACAGACTAACTGATGAATTTACGAACGCTTGACACCCGTTGAATATGGCCGGTGTCAGTAAACGTTGGCAAAAAAGCATAATGAAATTGTTGCCAGCAGTACAGTTACAGCCACTAACGCTCTGGATAACATGAACACAGCCTAACCAGCTCTGCGAGGGCGAGTAAAATGGTCAGAGTGAGGTGTTCTCTCATTTGTGTCTGGAAGTAGCTAGCAAGCTAGCCAACATTAGCCAGTTAGCTTGGGTGCTTGACTGCCGTTGTGAGGGCAGAGGCCCCCCTCCCTGGGTCAGCCTCTGCCCTCTCTGGCCACCAGAGGGCACCACTACATCCTGCCAGCTCCCTTCCCCAGTGATATGGGGAGGGAGGGCCAGAGAGGGCAGAGGCTGACCCAGGGAGGGGGGCCTGACCCCCGTAGAGGGGTGCCTACCCCCGCCCACGGCCACCAGGGGGAACCAGTACATCCAGCCAGCTCCCTGCACCAGGGAGATGAGGGGAGAGGGCTGAGGTCGACCAAGGGAGTGGGGGCCGTCCCCCAGAGAGGGGGGCCAACCCCCGCCCACAGCAACCAGGGGGCGCCAATACATCCACCCAGCTCCCTTCCCCAGGGAGGTTGCCCGACCCCCGACAGCAGCCTCCAGGGGGCACCACTACATCCAGCCAGCTCCCTGCCCCAGAGATATGGGGGGAGAGGGCCAGAGATATCTGAGGCCGACTCAGGGAGGGGGGCCGACCCCCGCCTAGGGCTACCAGGGGGCGCCACTACATCCACCTAGCTCCCTGCACTAGGGAGATCGGGGGAGAGGGCCAGAGAGGGGTGGGGCCAACTCAGGGAAGGGGGGCCGACCCCCGGAGAGGGTGCCCGATCTCCACCCGCTGCCAAGGCTGCAAGGGGGCTCCACTCCATCCAGCCAGCTCCCTGCACTAGGGAGATCAGGGGACAGGGCCAGAGAGGGATGGGGCCTACCCAGGGAGATGGGGGCCAACACCTAGAGAGGGGGGCCGACCCCCGCCCTTGGCCACCAGGGGGTGCCACTACAGCCAGCCAGCTCACTGCACCAGCGAGATGGGGGAGAGGGCCAGAGAGGGCTGGGGCCGACCCAGGGAGGGTGGGGGCGTCCCCCGGAGAGGGCTCCCTGCACGGGCTGGGGCAAAGGAAGGTCCTGGGTCATTCCAAAGCCCATTTATTCTGGAACATAGTAATAAATCAAATCAAATCAAGCTTTATTTATATAACACATTTCAGACATGAATGCACCCTAAGGAAAAGCAAAGCAAATAAGGTGTGTTTTAAGATCCCTTTTAAATAGGTCCACAGTTTCGGGCCCCCTCAGGTTCTCTGGCAGGCTGTTCCAGAGGCTGGGGGCATAATAACTAAAGGCTGCCTCTCCATGCCTCTTGGTCCTAGGCTTTGTGATAGTTAAATTGCCAGTGCCAGAGGACCTGAGGGCCTACTGAGTACATCACTTAAAAGCATGTCTGATATGTATTGGGGTGCACAATAGTTGATTGAGTTGAAAACCAATAGAATAATCTTAAAATGAATTCTAAAACTCACAGGCAGGCAGTGCAGAGACCTTAAAACCGTTGTAATGTGTGCTCTTCGTCTGGTCTTGGTCAGTACCCGTGCTGTAGTATTCTGTATGTTTTGCAGTTGACCAATGGCTTTCTTGGGTAGACCAGACAGTAGAGCATTAAAGTAGTCAAGCCTACTTGTAGTAAAAGCATGGATGAGTCTCTCTGTATCAGCCTGAGAGAGAAATGGCCGCACCTTGGCAATGTTCCTCAGTTGGTAAAAAGCTATTTTGGTCACATTCCTAATGTGTGATTCAAAATTGAGTTCAGAATGAAAAATTACACCTAGATTTTTTACCTGGTGTTTTATCTTTATTGACCGTGAATTAAAATGTGTGGCCAGATTTTCTCTCTGTGCTTTGGCTCCAATAATAAGTACCTCGGTCTTGATTTAGCTGGAGGAAGTTGTGAGCCATCCAAGTATTATGTGTGTTGCTTTATCAACAAAGTAGCATAACAACGGTTGGACTGTGAAAACCATTAACAGGCTACATATATGTCCTGAGCAAATTATTCAAGCCATTGCACAAAATAAAAATAGGGAATAGACATTTTTTATTATTCGTGGGTGACTAATAAGCCCAAGCAGTAGTCTAGGCCATGATATATATTATACAATATTTAAAATGTATATATATATATATATTTTTAAATCTTTATTTTAACAGGGAAAAACAGACTGAGACCTGGATCTCTTTTACGGCTGTGCCCTGTGTAAACATGTTGACATGTACAGTTTTAGACATACAGACAAGAACATTTCAAACATACAAAACAAAAACACAATTCAACAGAAACAATCACAGACAACATCATATTGATCCTCCATAACATTTTTTAAATGGGCAAGGGACACCAGAGTGTCTAACTTAAGTTGGATCTGCAGTTTGTTCCATAAATAAGGTGCAAAGGAACTGAAGGCAGTCCTACCCAACTCTGTAGAGACCACAGAAGTCTCTAATGTAATCCACATCTGTGATCTGGTTTTAAAATTAGTATATCTAGTGGAAATTAATGATGATATATATGGAGGTAGTTTTAAAAGAAGTGCTATATAAATAAACAAGAGAGCATGTTGCTCTCGCCTCACAGATAGAGAGGCCCAACCCACATGTTGATATAGGAAACAGTGATGAGTTTTGTAACTATCACCCATGATAAACCTGAGTGCACAATGGTAAATAGCATCAAAACATGTTGGCACAGGAGGATGGTAGTTACAGTGCATTCAGAAAGTATTCAGACCTCTTGAATTTTTCCACATTTTTGTTACGTTACAGCCTTATTCTAAAATTGATTACATTTGTGTTTTTCCTCATCATTTTACACACAATACCCCATAATGACAAAGCAGAAACAGGTTTTTGGAAATGTTTGCTGATTTATTCAAATCAAATTTACATAAGTATTCAGACCCATTACTCAGTACTTTGTTGAGGCACCTTTGGCAGCGATTACAGCCTCAAGTCTTCTTGGTTATGACGCTACAAGCTTGGCACACCTGTATTTGGGGAGTTTCTCCCATTCTTCTCTACATATCCTCTCAAGCTCTGTCGGTTTGGATGGGGAGCGTCACTGCACAGCTATTTTCAGGTCTCTCCAGACATGTTTGATTGGGTTCAAGTCCGGGCTCTGAGCCACTCAAGGACATTCAGAGACTTGTCCCGAAGCCACTCCTGCGTTGTCTAGGCTGTGTGCTTAGGGTTGTTGTCCTGTTGGAAGGTGAACCTCCGCCCCAGTCTGAGGCCCTGAGGACTCTGGAGCAGGTTTTCATCAAGGATATCTCTGTACTTTGCTCCGTTCATCTTTCCCTTGATCCTGACTAGACTCCCAGTCCCTGCAGCTGAAAAAAATCCCCACAGCATGATACTGCCACCACCGTGCTTCACCATAGGGATGGTGTCAGGTTTCCTCCAGACGTGATGATTGGCATTTAGGCCAAAGAGTTCAATCTTGGTTTCATCAGACCAGAGAATCTTGTTGCTCATGGTCTGAGAGTCTTTAGGTGCCTTTTGGCAAACTCCAAACGGGCTGTCGTGCCTTTTACTGAGGAGTGGCTTCCGTCTGGCCACTCTACCATAAAGGCCTGATTGATGTAGTGCTGCAGAGATGGTTGTCCTTCTGGAAGGTTCTTCCATCTCCACAGAGGAACTCTGGAGCTATGTCAGATTAACCATCGGGCCTCCCAAGTGGCGCAGCGGTCTGAGACACTGCATCGCAGTGCTTGAGGCGTCACTACAGACCCGGGTTCGATCCCAGGCTGTGTCGCGAATGGGAGACCCCATGAGGCGGCGCACAATCGACCCAGCATCGTCCTGGTTAGGGGAGGGTTTGAGATGTCCTTGTCCCATCGCGCTCTAGCAAATCCTTGTGGCGGGCCCGGGCGCTTGCATGCTGACTTTGGTCGCCAGTTCTACGGGAGGCCTGATGGTTCCGGGTTAAGCGAGCAGTGTGTCAAGAAGCAGTGCGACTTGGCAGGGTTATGTTTCGGAGGACGCATGGCTCTCGACCTTCACCCCTCCCGAGTCCGTACAGGAGTTGCAGCGATGGGACAAGACTGAAACTACAAAAAGGAGTAAAGAAAACTATATAAAAAAATAAAACTATAAAAAAATAAAGAGTGACCATTGGGTTCTTGGTCACCTCCCTGACCAAGGCCCTTCCACCCGATTGCTCAGTTTGGCCGGGCGGCCAGCTCTAGGAAGAGTCTTGATGGTTCCACACTTCTTCCATTTAAGAATGATTAGGCCACTGTGTTCTTGGGGACCTTCAGCGCTGCAGACATTTTTTGGTACCCTTCCCCAGATCTGTGCCTCGACATAATACTGTCTCGGAGCTCTATGGACAATTCCTTCGACCTCATGGCTTGGTTTTTGCTCTGACATGCACTGTCAGCTGTGGGACCTTATATAGACTGGTGTGTGCCTTTCTAAATCATGTTCAAACAATTGAATTTACCACAGGTGGACTCCAATCAAGTTGTAGATACATCTCAAGGATTATCTGTTTTTTATTTTTTATATTTGCAAAAATTTCTAAAAACCAGTTTTCGCTTTGTCATTATGGGGCATTGTGTGTAGATTGATGAGCAAAAACATTAATTTAATCCATATTAGAATAAGGCTGTAACGTAACAAAATGTGGAAAAAGTAATACTTTCCGAATGCGCTGTATACCAGCTCCAGTATGCAGCGGTAGAAGTTCAGGTAATGCTACTGTAGTGTAATGCGACTGTAGTGATTAAGGGAGAGAAGTTGGACCAGGGCTGCTTACCCTGGACCAGTGTAGGGTAAGCATATTTGCCAATAGCTATATCACCAGTATCTTTGTGTAGACCTATCCTGTTCTTTCTGTGCTATAAAGGTCCAGACCTCTTGGTAGATGTCAAGCAAGCATACAGGGATGCCACACAGGGTTACTACTGTGTGTGTCTCTGACATACATCTAGTGTCTCATTCCTGCCTTTGAACAATAAATAGCTAGCTGGGTTAGCACACAAATTAGCTAACATTGTAGCTGGCATGAAAAAGATAGCAAAGTCAGTTTCAGTAACATAACAATGATGAAATAAATTTCTAATCACAAGTTGCTGGGCTGACAGTTGGCATGAAATGGCAAATTACTTGTCAGAAAAGGGCGACATCTTTACTATGAAATGTAACACCCTCTTGGCTAGTGAGTATAAAATAAAGTTAACGAGCTAGCTAGCTAACATACAATAGAAAGGTATGGGAAGCTTGTTAGCATAACATGCTAGTGGACTTTCAGAAGAGAAATACACATTCATAAACGCTATACAGTACTAGTTGTAAACCGTGATGGAATGTATAAAATCATATCTAAAATCTGAAAATAAAATAGCATACGTACAGATAGGTAACGTTAGCGAAGGAGCTCCTCCATCAACGTTTTCCAATCTTAAGCTTGCTTGAAGGAATCAATCAGTGGGCTTTTATATTTAGATATACTGTATACAGTGGGGGAAAAAAGTATTTAGTCAGCCACCAATTGTGCAAGTTCTCCCACTTAAAAAGATGAGAGAGGCCTGTCATTTTCATCATAGGTACACGTCAACTATGACAGACAAATTGAGAAAAAAAAATCCTGAGAATCACATTGTAGGATTTTTAATGAATTTATTTGCAAATTATGGTGGAAAAAAAGTATTTGGTCAACAACAAAAGTTTCTCAATACTTTGTTATATACCATTTGTTGGCAATGACACAGGTCAAACGTTTTCTGTAAGTCTTCACAAGGTTTTCACACACTGTTGCTGGTATTTTGGCCCATTCCTTCATGCAGATCTCCTCTAGAGCAGTGATGTTTTGGGGCTGTCGCTGGGCAACACAGACTTTCAACTCCCTCCAAAGATTTTCTATGGGGTTGAGATCTGGAGACTGGCTAGGCCACTCCAGGACCTTGAAATGCTTCTTACGAAGCCACTCCTTCGTTGCCCGGGCGGTGTGTTTGGGATCATTGTCATGCTGAAAGACGCAGCCACGTTTCATCTTCAATGCCCTTGCTGATGGAAGGAGGTTTTCACTCAAAATCTCACGATACATGGCCCCATTCATTCTTTCCTTTACACGGATCAGTCGTCCTGGTCCCTTTGCAGAAAAACAGCCCCAAAGCATGATGTTTCCACCCCCATGCTTCACAGTAGGTATGGTGTTCTTTGGATACAACTCAGCATTCTTTGTCCTCCAAACACGATGAGTTGAGTTTTTACCAAAAAGTTCTATTTTGGTTTCATCTGACCATATGACATTCTCCCAATCCTCTTCTGGATCATCCAAATGCACTCTAGCAAACTTCAGACGGGCCTGGACATGTACTGGCTTAAGCAGGGGGACACGTCTTGCACTGCAGGATTTGAGTCCCTGGCGGCGTAGTGTGTTACTGATGGTAGGCTTTGTTACTTTGGTCCCAGCTCTCTGCAGGTCATTCACTAGATCCCCCCGTGTGGTTCTGGGATTTTTGCTCACCGTTCTTGTGATCATTTTGACCCCACGGGGTGAGATCTTGCGTGGAGCCCCAGATCAAGGGAGATTATCAGTGGTCTTGTATGTCTTCCATTTCCTAATAATTGCTCCCACAGTTGATTTCTTCAAACCAAGCTGCTTACCTATTGCAGATTCAGTCTTCCCAGCCTGGTGCAGGTCTACAATTTTGTTTCTGGTGTCCTTTGACAGCTATTTGGTCTTGGCCATAGTGGAGTTTGGAATGTGACTGTTTGAGGTTGTGGACAGGTGTCTTTTATACTGATAACAAGTTCAAACAGGTGCCATTAATACAGGTAACGAGTGGAGGACAGAGGAGCCTCTTAAGGAAGAAGTTACAGGTGTGTGAGAGCCAGAAATCTTGCTTGTTTGTAGGTGACCAAATACTTTTTTTCCACCATAATTTGCAAATAAATTCATAAAAAATCCTACAATGTGATTTTCTGGATTTTCTTTCTCTCAATTTGTCTGTCATAGTTGACGTGTACCTATGATGAAAATTACAGGCCTCTCTCATCTTTTTAAGTGGGAGAACTTGCACAATTGGTGGCTGACTAAATACTTTTTTCCCCCACTGTATATACTGTACATCTCAAGCAATAAATAAAATCAGCAACGCACTCAACAGCTTTCGTTGTTTAGGCTATGTGACATGGACATGTTCCAACTGATAATATACTTTCTGTCATATCAACACTTATATTCATAATGCCATTATTGCTTTTGTGATTATTTTCACTCTTATCGTGCACACTTGGTGCTTGTAATGATGTTTAGGTTACGGATGTTTTCGTCATTTGACCATGCATCTTGCTGACCGTGCCTCTTGGTGGTTGGGGTATTTATTTTTATTTTGTCTTTATAAAAATAAGCTTATACTGGGTTCCAACACCAATGCTTTCTGTTTCATAGTTGTAAAAAGGCACTCCACGAATACAATTGATTGAACACTTAGTTATTATAATAATTTTGTATATGTATATATATATCCACATTGGAGGTCGCTTTATAAAAAACGTGCCCCCTATGAAAATCAAATGCCAGTCCAACGGATTAATTCTGGCGCCGGCCCTGAAAAAAGCTAATCGTTCATGTAATGGACGCAGGTCTGCGTATTCAAACTGCGCAACACAATGAGAAGGTAAGAAGAAACAGGGATATTTTCAAGCGGTTTATCGACACTACTGCATTTTTGGGCATGCAAGAGTTGGCTTTTACTTAGGTGCGCAATGAAAGGGAAAGGGCAACAAAAGGAGCTTGCAGAGGTAATTGCGCGTTACGATGCTTTATTTGCTAAGCATATGGACATTTCTACTGCCTTCTCTGGGATGTCGAAATCAATTCAGAATGATTTGATAGCTTCCATCGCATCATCTATTAAAAGTGAGATTAAAAGAGAGGTTGACGCAGCACATTTTCTTGCACAACGCACGCTCAAGTGCGCTTTCCACTTTCCTTCGGTATTTATTTAGCAAACATAATGATAACACATCACTACTCCCGACAGACACAAGCAAGAACTCTTTACATAAATGTTGCAGCAGCCTAGGCTACACCTTAACTGACATGCTGTATGGGATGAAAACTATACAATTTTTCAGTCTGATCAACTGTAGGCTACTAAGAACAGAAGGTGCATACAGCCTATGCTCCCTGTTAATCTGCTCAGAGTAAATGAATTGGTAATGTTATGTATTTAAAGTGCATTTGTTTAAGTCAGGAGAAAATGTGCATTTTGTTTATATTCCAACTTGGGCTGGCTAGGCTGCCTAGATCCTTTCAATACAAAATTATTAACTGGAATTAATCAAATCACACAATAGTGATTCCATAGACTGTGAGTACATTTTTTTTCAGGCCTACAGTTGCATAGGCCTTCACGATGCAAACATGCATAAAGCAAGCTCAGCAGCCTCAGCCCTGTGATTTTTATTGTCCATCAGTTGTTGTCTCGGTGTCTGTGTAGAGGAAACCCCCCCTGATAGTCTAGTCTAGATATACACTACCAGTCAAAAGTTTGGACACACCTACTCATTCAAGGTTTTTTCTTTATTTGTAAAAACATTTACGTTGTAGAATAATAGTGAAGACATCAAAACTATGAAATAACACATATGGAATCATGTAGTAGCCAATTTTCAGATTCTTCAACTAGCCACCCTTTGCCTTGTTGACAGCTTTGCACACTCTTATAATAATAATAATAATAATAATATGCCATTTAGCAGACGCTTTTATCCAAAGCGACTTACAGTCATGCGTGCATACATTTTTGTGTATGGGTGGTCCCGGGGATCGAACCCACTACCTTGGCATTACAAGCGCCGTGCTCTACCAGCTGAGCTACAGAGGACTCTTGGCATTCTCTCAACCAGCTTCATGAGGTAGTCACCTGGAATGCATTTCAATTAACAGGTATGCCTTCTTAAAAGTTAATTTGTGCAATTTATTTCCTTCTTAATGCGGTTGAGCCAATCAGTTGTGTTGTGACAAGGTAGGGGGGGGGTATACAGAAGATAGCCCTATTGGTAAAAGACCAAGTCCATATTATGGCAAGAACAGCTCAAATAAGCAAAGAGAAACTACAGTCCATCATTACTTTAAGATATGAAGGTCAGTCAATACGGATCATTTCAAGAACTTTTAAAGTTTCTTCAAGTGCAGTTGCAAAAATCATCAAGCTCTATGATGAAACTGGCTCTCATGAGGACTGCCACAGGAATGGAAGACCCAGAGTTACGTCTGCTGTGGAGGATAAGTTCATTAGAGTTACCAGCCTCAGAAATTGCAGCCCAAATAAATGCTTTACAGAGTTCAAGTAACAGACACATCTCAACATCAACTGTTCAGAGGAGACTACGTGAATCAGGACTTCATGGTCGAATTGCTGCAAAGAAACCACTACTAAAGGACACCAATAAGAAGAAGAGACCTGCTTGGGCCAAGAAACACGAGCAATGGACATTAGACCGGTGGAAATGTGTCCTTTGGTCTGGAGTCCAATTTGGAGATTTTTGGTTCAAATTGCCGTGTCTTTGTGAGACGCGGTGTGGGTGAACGGATGATCTCTGCATGTGTAGTTTCCACCGTAAAGCATGGAGGAGGAGATGTTATGGTGCGGAGGTGCTTTGCTGGTGACACTCTCTGTGATTTATTTAGAATTCAAGGCACACTTAACCAGCATGGCTACCACAGCATTCTGCAGCGATACGCCATGCCCATCTGGTTTGGGCTTAGTAGGACTATCATTTGTTTTTCAAGAGGACAATGACCCAACACACCTCCAGGCTGTGTAAGGGCTATTTGACCAAGAAGGAGAGTGATGTAGTGCTGCATCAGAAGACCTGGCCTCCACAATCCCCCGACCTCAACCCAATTGAGATGGTTTGGGATGAGTCGGACCGCAGAGTGAAGGAAAAGCAGCCAACAAGTGCTCAGCATATGTGGGAACTCCTTCAAGACTGTTGGAAAAGCATTCCAGGTGAAGCTGGTTGAGAGAATGCCAAGAGTGTGCAAAGCTGTCATGAAGGCAAAGGGTGGCTATTTGAAGAATCTCAAATATAAAATATATTTTGATTTGTTTAATACTTTTTTGGTTACTACATGATTCCATATGTGTTATTTCATAGTTTTTATGTCTTCACTATTATTCTACAATGTAAAAAATAGTAAAAATTAAGAAAACCCCTTGAATGAGTAGGTGTGTCCAAACCTTTGACTGGTACTGTAATTCATATGAACAAGTACAAGGTTGCTGCGGTTTGACAGGGTTTTCATCCTCCCCAGGGCCAGGTGTTTTTTCAGGAGTTTTATAAAACTATGTGACCTGATTTAGAAAAACTGGTCCCATCATATTCCATTTAAAACCTTTTTACAACTGATTAATCACTGTCATACCCTATAGCAGGGCTGCCCAAACCTCTTCCTGGAGATCTACCGTCCTGTGGGTTTTCAGTCCAACCCTAATTTAACACACCTGATTCTACTTATTAGCTGCTCAACAATACCTTAACTAGCTGAATCAGATATGCTAAATTAGGGTTGGACTAAAAACCTACAGGACAGTAGATCTCCAGGAAGAGGGTTGGGTAGCCCTGCCCTATAGTGTCTGGAGTCTTTCATGGTTAGGTTCAGATAACCAGCCAACACTGCATACAATACACTGCTGGTTTACTCATACTCCCTTCTATTCTACTACTATTTTATTGTATATGTAAAATGATTAAGAATATACCAGGTACATGCACAAATATTCCAAGGTAAATGCACAAATATTCCAACATTCTCACATCTATCTTTTTAAACGAACCATATTACTCCTGGGGCTCTATTTTAACAAACCTAATGCAATGGTCAATCTTAGCGCTGGCAGTAGCGTTATAGGTTTGGGAGTGTGTCAGAAGTAGTTTTGCTATTTTCACAACCAGAATTATGGGTGCAGTAGCTGGCAGTGGCGTGAAAGAGCTGGGTTTTGGGTTTTGATGAATAAACAAGTTGTGGGTGTGTCGAGGCATGGTCCCCCATGGTCCCAATCAGAATGGCTAAATATTTTGTTGCTTCAAGTTGTGTATTTACGGTCAATTATGTATTGCTTTATCATCAACTCCAATTAGAATGTTAGTCCCTTATAACCTAGTTCGTTACATAGCTTGCCCCATATTTGCTAAATATGTTGAACATGTTTGCAGTCCACATTATTCTAATTGCACTGCTTCAATATGTAAATACATTGGTAAAATCCTTAAGAGTCTATTGACCCGTGCATCAATCTAAGTAACATAATTGAAAAAATCCCCATCAAAATCCGTCAGTTTAAGCTAAAGATATCAATCCACCTCGTCAGCCCCGCGTAGCTCAGTTGGTAGAGCATGGCGCTGGCAACGCCAGGGTTGTGGGTTCGATTCCCATGGGGGGCCAGTATGAGAAGAAAAAACATTTTGCACTCACTAACTGGATAAGAGTGTCTGCTAAATGACTAAATTGTAAATGTCAGCCTTCTGCGGGGGAAGGTGGCCAAGCTACAGCAGTGTTTGTCAGACCATGAGACATCCCAAAAATCTGTCTTCACACGAAAACGTCTATAGCGTCCGAACAATTTGGCCTACAAACTAATATGACCCCACTGTAGAAAGGGGGGACTCTTACGAACACGATGGTGTTCTCCGACCCCCCACAAGTGTCACGGGACTCTTCTGAAGGTAACCTGTACAAATTAGTGGCAGTATATAGGTAGTTTTATGACAACAAAAATAAGGGGTTAAATATGTCCAAAAAAACTATAATATTTCCAGTGGCTTGCAAAAGTATTCCCCTCTTGGCATTTTTCCTATTTTGTTGCCTTACAACCTGGAATTAAAATGGATTTTTTTTGGGGGGGGTTTGTATAATTTGATTTACTCAACATGCCTACCACTTTGAAGATGCAATTTTTTGTTGTTGTTGTATGAAACAAAACATTAGACAAAAAAACAGAAAACTTGAGCGTGTATAACTATTAACCCCCCCTTTAAGTCATACCCCTGATTCTCAATTGGATTGAGGTCTGGGCTTTGACTAGGCCATTCCAATACATTTAAATGTTTCCCCTTAAACCACTCGAGTGTTGCTTTAGCAGTATGCTTAGGGTCATTGTCCTGCTGGAAGGTGAACCTCCATCCCAGTCTCAAGTCTCTGGAAGACTAAAACAGGTTTCCCTCAAGAATTTCCCTGTATTTTGCACCATCCATCATTCCTTCAATTCTGACCAGTTTCCCAGTACCTGCCAATGAAAAACATCCCCACAGCATGATGCTGCCACCACCATGCTTCACTGTGGGGATGGTGTTCTCGAGGTGATGAGAGGTGTTGGGTTTGCGCCAGACATAGCGTTTTCCTTGATGGCCAAAAAGTCATCTGACCAGAGTACCTTCTTTCATATGTTTGGGGAGTCTCCCACATGCCTTTTGGCGAACACCAAACGTGTTTGCTTATTTTTTTCTTTAAGCAATGGCTTTTTTCTGGTCACTGTTCTGTAAAGCCCAACTCTGTGGAGTGTACTGCTTAAAGTGGTCCTATGGATAGATACTCCAATCTCCGCTGTGGAGCTTTGCAGCTCCTTCAGGGTTATCTTTGGTGTCTTTGTTGCTTCTCTGATTAATGCCCTCCTTGCATGGTCCTTGAGTTTTGGTGGGCGGCTCTCTCTTGGCAGGTTTGTTGTGGTGCCATATTCTTTCAATTTTTTAATAATGGATTCAATGGTGGTCCGTGGGATGTTCAAAGTTTCTGATGTTTTTTTATAACCCAACTCTGATCTGTACTTCTCCACAACTTTGTCCCTGACCTGTTTGGAGAGCTCCTTGGTCTTCATGGTGCCGCTTGCTTGGTGCGCCTTGCTTAGTGTTGTTGCAGACTCTGGGGGCTTTCAGAACAGGTGTATATATATATATATATATATATATATATATATATATATATATAGTGGGGAGAACAAGTATTTGATACACTGCCGATTTTGCAGGTTTTCCTACTTACAAAGCATGTAGAGGTCTGTAATTTTTATCATAGGTACACTTCAACTGTGAGAGACGGAATCTAAAACAAAAATCCAGAAAATCACATTGTATGATTTTTAAGTAATTCATTTGCATTTTATTGCATGACATAAGTATTTGATACATCAGAAAAGCAGAACTTAATATTTGGTACAGAAACCTTTGTTTGCAATTACAGAGATCATATGTTTCCTGTAGGTCTTGACCAGGTTTGCACACACTGCAGCAGGGATTTTGGCCCACTCCTCCATACAGACCTTCTCCAGATCCTTCAGGTTTCGGGGCTGTCGCTGGGCAATACGGACTTTCAGCTCCCTCCAAAGATTTTCTATTGGTTTCAGGTCTGGAGACTGGCTAGGCCACTCCAGGACCTTGAGATGCTTCTAACGGAGCCACTCCTTAGTTGCCCTGGCTGTGTGTTTTGGGTGGTTGTCATGCTGGAAGACCCAGCCACGACCCATCTTCAATGCTCTTACTGAGGGAAGGAGGTTGTTAGCCAAGATCTTGCGATACATGGCCCCATCCATCCTCCCCTCAATACGGTGCAGTCGTCCTGTCCCCTTAGCAGAAAAGCATCCCCAAAGAATGATGTTTCCACCACCATGCTTCACGGTTGGGATGGTGTTCTTGGGGTTGTACTCATCCTTCTTCTTCCTCCAAACACGGCGAGTGGAGTTTAGACCAATAAGCTCTATTTTTGTCTCATCAGACCACATGACCTTCTCCCATTTCTCCTCTGGATCATCCAGATGGTCATTGGCAAACTTCAGACGGGCCTGGACATGCGCTGGCTTGAGCAGGGGGACCTTGCGTGCGCTGCAGGATTTTAATCCATGACGGCGTAGTGTGTTACTAATGGTTTTCTTTGAGACTGTGGTCCCAGCTCTCTTCAGGTCATTGACCAGGTCTTGCCGTGTAGTTCTGGGCTGATCCCTCACCTTCCTCATGATCATTGATGCCCCACGAGGTGAAATCTTGCATGGAGCCCCAGACCGAGGGTGATTGACCGTCATCTTGAACTACTTCCATTTTCTAATAATTGCACCAAGAGTTGTTACCTTCTCACCAAGCTGCTTGCCTATTGCCCTGTAGCCCATCCCAGCCTTGTGCATGTCTACAATTTTATCCCTGATGTCCTTACACAGCTCTCTGGTCTTGGCCATTGTGGAGAGGTTGGAGTCTGTTTGATTGAGTGTGTGGACAGGTGTCTTTTATACAGGTAACTAGTTCAAACAGGTGCAGTTAATACAGGTAATGAGTGGAGAACAGGAGGGCTTCTTAAAGAAAAACTAACAGGTCTGTGAGAGCCGGAATTCTTACTGGTTGGTAGGTGATCAAATACGTATGTCATGCAATAAAATGCAAATTAATTACTTAAAAATCATACAATGTGATTTTCTGGATTTTTGTTTTAGATTCCGTCTCTCACAGTGTAAGTGTAGCTATGATAAAACTTACAGACCTCTACATGCTTTGTAAGTAGGAAAACCTGCAAAATCGGCAGTGTATCAAATACTTGTTCTCCCCACTGTATATATATATATATATATACTGAGATCATGTGACAGATCATGTGACACTTAGATTGCACACAGGTGGACTTTATTTAACTAATTCTGTGACTTCTGAAGGTAATTGGTTGCACCAGATCTTATTTAGGGGCTTCATAGCAAAGGGGATGAATACATATGCACGCACCACTTTTCCGTTATTTATTTTTTTGAATACTTTGAAACAAGTTATTTTATTCATTCCACTTCACCAATTTGGACTATTTTGTGTATGTCCATTACATGAAATCCAAATAAAAATCCATTTAAATTACAGGTTGTAATGCTACAAAATAGGAAAAATGCCAAGGGGATGAATAATTTTGCAAGGCACTGTAGATATAGCACAGACACTTCAAAACCTTATTACATTTTACATTTACATTTTAGTCATTTAGCAGACGCTCTTATCCAGAGCGACTTACAGTTAGTGAATACAATTTTTTTTTTTTTTTTTATACTGCCCCCCCCTGGGAATCGAACCCACAACCCTGGCGTTGCAAACACCATGCTCTATCAACTGAGCTACATCCCTGCCGGCCATTCCCTCCCCTACCCTGGACGACGCTGGGCCAATTGTGCGCCACCCATGAGTCTCCCGGTCGCGGCCGGCTGCGACAGAGCCTGGATTCGAACCAGGATCTCTAGTGGCACAGTTAGCACTGCGATGCAGTGCCTTAGACCACTGCGCCACTCAGGACCACTGCGCCACTTATTCCTTATGATTAATTTTTTGTATGTCTTTTTTGCCATTTATAAATGTGTTATTCAATGTGTTTCCATGGGCTATAGTAGTAAAGGCCAAATACAATACTTTCCAAAAAAAGTATATTTGTTTTTATACCTAAAGGGTCCCTAATATTCAAATATATAGATGATCCATGGTATTACCATCTTAAAACAATTCTGTATGTTACCTTAGTAGAACTAAAATAAAACCCTAATATCTCTTGATTAGATAAGTATTCATATATATATTCATATCCTTCAGACTAAATAGGGAGCCTAGCGGTTCTATTGCGTCGTCGTCGGGTGAGGTTGTGTCTCTCTCTGGCGGGAGGTAAGCTTGGCTTATATGGTTTATATACATGGTTTGGGATTTGTCGAGTAAAGCTTAAACTATGTATTTAGATTGTAGTTAGGTATTGTAGGTAGTTATCGTGGGTTGTTGTATGTAATTATTGTAGGTTAGTATTGTATTCGGCTGAGCCCGGTGAAGCACGAAGCTAGCTAGCTAACCCACTACCTGGACTAGCTAGCAGGTGGCTACTGGTAACTATTAGCAACTGTGGATAGTTGTTTCACACCTGAGAGTGCCTGTAATTACGCCAGCTAGCTGCCTACAATAATTACATACAATAATGCCAATACTGCCTACCGTTCAGCTGTTTTTCTAACCTCATTGTCTGAAGCGTTAACGTTAGGTAGTAAGTGGCTACTGTGCTCGAAATGTAGCTAGCTTGTTGCTACCTGGATAGCTACTAAACAATAGCTGGAACGACCTAGCGAACAGACGCGAACTGGCTGAGTCGATTCAGTGGCTAGCTTTGCACTTGGCTAGCTAACAGTAGTTAGTTATAACCTACATTTGTGTTTTGTTTTTACATACTGGTAGCCAGAGTCGTTCAAGGGAATTCGGGACATGGGTGACTAGTTAACGTTAGCTTGGCTCTCTCTGTGTGTTCGTGCCGTGGGAGGAGGGGTTGCTTCGTTGTCTGAAAGCAATGGCTAGCTAGTATGCTAACTATTCTAGCTAACTAACTGGCTGAATAAGTTGACGACGGACTCGCTCAAGCTGTCGGGACTAACCCACAACGTTAGACACGGACACGAATGATCTGCTTGGCGTGTTGACACACTGGTGGTTTGTTGTGGCCGAGTATTGGTGCTAAACCGTGTTGTTGGAGTCCGGCATGCTAGTTGGCTGTGGCGTCATATGACTAGGTGCCCTGGACGATTTTCACGGAAGAATACTGTACCAAGTTAGCTAGCTGAATAAACTAAGTTAGTCTATTCCTAGAAAACATTGAACTGCTGTAGTTTACAACAAGTATAGTTTCTGAGGTGGAAGTTGGGAGAGTTTTATATTTGGGTGTTTCAGTGAAACGTAAGTGAGGGAGGCCCCGCTCTCTCCTTTCCCAGATGTTTAGTTCATTTCATTCCGATCTCCTTTGCATTATTGTAGCCATTTTCTGTAGCCTGTCAACTATGCCTCTGTCTATCCCTGTTCTCTCCTCTCCGCACAGGCTATACAAACACCTCACACCGCGTGGCTGCTGCCTCTCTAACCTGGTGGTCCCTGCACGCACCACCCACGTGGAGTTCTAGGTCTCAGGCAGCCCGTGGAACTGCCGTTCTGCTGCCAACAAGGCAGAGTTCTCTGCTCAAACCTCTGCTCAATCCTTCTCCCTCCAATCTCCTGATTCTGCCTCCTCAACCCTCCTCTCCTCCCTTTCTGCATCCTTTGACTCTCTTTGTCCCCTATCCTCCCGGCCGGCTCGGTCCTCCCCTCCTGCTCCGTGGCTTGATGACTCATTGCGAGCTCACAGAACAGGGCTCCGGGCAGCCGAGCGGAAATGGAGGAAAACTAGACTCCCTGCGGACCTGGCATCTTTTCACTCCCTCCTCTCTACATTTTCTTCATCTGATTCTGCTGCTAAAGCCACTTTCTACCACTCTAAATTCCAAGCATCTGCCTCTAACCCTAGGAAGCTCATTGCCACGTTCTCCTCCCTGCTGAATCCTCCTCCCCCTCCCCCCTCCTCCCTCTCTGTGGATGACTTCGTTAACCATTTTTAAAAGAAGGTTGACGACATCCAATCCTCGTTTGTTAAGTCGAATGACACTGCTGGTCCTGATCACACTGCCCTACCCTATGCTTTGACTTCTTTCTCCCCTCTCTCTCCAGATAAAATCTTGTGACTTGTGACGGCAGGACGCCCAACAACCTGCCCGCTTGACCCTATCCCCTCCTCTCTTCTCCAGACCATCTCCGGTGACCTTCTCCCTTACCTCACCTCGCTGATCAACTCATCCTTGACCGCTGGCTATGTCCCTTCTGTCTTTAAGAGAGCGAGAGTTGCACCCCTTCTCAAAAAACCAACACTCGACCCCTCTGATGTCAACAACTACAGACCAGTATCCCTTCTTTCTTTTCTCTCCAAAACTATTGAGCGTGCCGTCTTTAGCCAACTCTCTTGCTATCTCTCTCAGAATGACCTTCTTGATCCAAACCAGTCAGGTTTCAAGACTGGTCATTCAACTGAGACTGCTCTTCTCTGTGTCACGGAGGCTCTCCGCACTGCTAAAGCTAACTCTCTCTCCTCTGCTCTTGTCCTTCTAGACCTGTCTGCTGCCTTTGATACTGTGAACCATCAGATCCTCCTCTCCACCCTCTCCGAGCTGGGCATCTCCGGCGCGGCTCACTCTTGGATTGCGTCCTACCTGACCGGTCGCTCCTACCAAGTGGAGTGGCGAGAAGCTGTCTCCGCACCACGTGCTCTCACCACTGGTGTCCCCCAGGGCTCAGTTCTAGGCCCTCTCCTATTCTCGCTATACACCAAGTCACTTGGCTCTGTCATATCCTCACATGGCCTCTCCTATCATTGCTACGCAGACGACACACAACTAATCTTCTCCTTTCCCCCTTTTGATAACCAGGTGGCGAATCGCATCTCTGCATGTCTGGCAGACATATCAGTATGGATGACGGATCACCACCTCAAGCTGAACCTTGGCAAGACAGAGCTGCTCTTCCTCCCGGGGAAGGACTGCCTGTTCCATGATCTCGCCATCACGGTTGACAACTCCGTTGTGTCCTCCTCCCAGAGAACGAAGAGCCTTGGCGTGACCATGGACAACAACCTGTCGTTCTCCGCTAACATCAAGGCGGTGACCCGATCCTGTAGGTTCATGCTCTACAACATTCGGAGAGTACGACCCTGCCTTACACAGCAAGCGGCACAGGTCCTAATCCAGGCACTTGTCATCTCCCATCTGGATTACTGCAACTCGCTGTTGGCTGGGCTCCCTGCCTGTGCCATTAAACCCCTACAACTCATCCAGAATGCTGCAGCCCGTCTGGTGTTCAACCTTCCCAAGTTCTCTCACGTCACCCCGCTCCTCCGCACACTCCACTGGCTTCCAGTTGAAGCTCGCATCTGCTACAAGACCATGGTGCTTGCCTACGGAGCTGTGAGGGGAACGGCACCTCCGTACCTTCAGGCTCTGATCAGTCCCTACACCCAAACGAGGGCATTGCGTTCATCCACCTCTGGCCTGCTGGCTCCCCTACCTCTGCGGAAGCATAGTTCCCGCTCAGCCCAGTCAAAACTGTTCGCTGCTCTGGCACCCCAATGGTGGAACAAGCTCCCTCACGACGCCAGGACAGCGGAGTCACTCACCACCTTCCGGAGACATTTGAAACCCCACATCTTTAAGGAATACCTGGGATAGGATAAAGTAATCCTTCTACCCCCCCCTTACCCCAACCCCCCAAAAAAAAAAACTTTGTAAAGTGGTTATCCCACTGGCTATAAGGTGAATGCACCAATTTGTAAGTGTAAATGTAAATGTGTGATCATTCTACAGTGGTCCCTGCAGAGTACGCTCAAACCGGTGTGATTAGAACGCTTAATTAGAACGTCCAGTTACGATTGACACAACAGTCAGCGTTTGAGCTGGACACTGTTTTTTCACAGAAACATTTTGCACAAACACATTCTTTATAAAGTTATGTCCTGAATGTGACCAATTCATTTTGGGATGCAATGTTTAGACATTCACAGAAGTAGTGACTGCATAACACAATCATCCAAACTGGAAAATATAGGCTACATTAGTCCTAGCGCTAACTGAGGAAAGATTGACGTAACACAAGCGGTCATATTTATCTAACTCTTGGCTGACAGAAAGCATAATATGAATGACCTAATAGCAATTACTATTTACAATTCATCATATCACGGGTAAACTCACTATTGATCGAAATAATTGAGTAAAACACTTTCTAAAAATCAAGGAGTAATCTGACGATGGCTAGTTTGTATGTGCCGCTGTGTTTGTTTTTTCACGTCAACCAAAGATAAGAAGAGGAGATGAGTTTGGTCTGGGGATGTGTTGTCTACCATCATTCACTTCCCTTCATTCACTTCCGAATGTTTACTTGAAAGATGAGTGAAACATCCCTTCACCTCATTTTGTTATAACATTTTTGGTCTGAAAGGCGTTTACTTGACACCCAGTATGCATTGAATAATGTCAACAAACATGGCGCCACACATAGCTGGCAAATAGTTTAGCATTAGCTTATCATAATCAGTACAACCTTCAAAAAAGAATTTTACACACATCGTATGTGTCCATTACAATCTATGCAATAATTGGAATGCAAGATTTGTCACCAGTACTTGAAAACGTGAATAAAACAGTAAATACATTATGCTCCATACATACATACAGTTGAAGTCAGAAGTTTACATACACTTAGGTTGGAGTCATTAAAACTCGTTTTTCAACCACTCCACAAATGTCTTGTTAACAAACTATAGTTTTGGCAAGTCGGTTAGGACATCTCCTTTGTGCATGACACAAGTAATTTTTCCAACAATTGTTTACAGACAGATTATTTGACTTATAATTCACTGTATCACAATTCCAGTGGGTCAGAAGTTTACATACACTAAGTTGACTGTGCCTTTAAACAACTTGGAAAATTCCAAAAAATGATGTCATGGCTTTAGAAGCTTTTGATAGGCTAATTGACATAATTTAAGTCAATTGGAGGTGTACCTGTGGATGTATTTCAAGGCCTACCTTCAAACTCAGTGCCTCTTTGCTTGACATCATGGGACAATCTAAAGAAATCAGCCAAGACCTCAGAAAAGAAATTGTAGACCTCCACAAGTCTGGTTCATTCCTGGGAGCAATTTCCAAACACCTGAAGGTACCACGTTCATCTGTACAAACAATAGTACGCAAGTATAAACACCATGGGACCACGCAACCGTCATACCGCTCAAGAAGGAGATCCGTTCTGTCTCCTAGAGATGAACGTACTTTGGTGCGAAAAGTGCAAATCAATCCCAGAACAACAGCAAAGGACCTTGTGAAGATGCCAGAGGAAACAGGTACACAAGTATCTATATCCACAGTAAAACGAGTCCTGAAAGGCCGCTCAGCAAGGAAGAAGCCAATGCGCCAAAACCACCATAAAAAAGCCAGACTATGGTTTGCAACTGCACATAGGGACAAAGATCGTACTTTTTGGAGAAATGTCCTCTGGTCTGATGAAACAAAAGTAGAACTGTTTGGCCATAATGACCATCGTTATGTTTGGAGCAAAAAGGATGCATCTTGCAAGCCGAAGAACACCATCCCAACCGTGAAGCACGGGGATGGCAGCATCATACTGTGGGGGTGCTTTCCTGCAGGAGGGACTGGTGCACTTCACAAAATAGATGGCATCATGAGGAAGGGAAATTATGTGGATATATTGAAGCAACATCTCAAGACATCAGTCAGGAAGTTAAAGCTTGGTCGCAAATGGGTCTTCCAAATGGACAATGACCCCAAGCATACTTCCAAAGTTGTGGCAAAATGGCTTAAGGACAACAAAGTCAAGGTATTTGAGTGGCCATCACATAGCCCTGACCTCATTCCTATAGAACATGTGTGGGCAGAACTGAAAAAGCGTGTGCGAGCAAGGATGCCTACAATCCTGACGCAGTTACACCAGCTCTGTCAGGAGGAATGGGCCAAAAATTCACCCAACTTATTGTGGGACGCTTGTGGAAGGCTACCCGAAACATTTGACCCAAGTTAAACAATTTAAAGGCAATGCTACCAAATACCAATTGAGTGTATGTAAACTTTTGACCCACTGGGAATGTGATGAAAGAAATAAAAGCTAAAACGGATGACATAGCAAAAAGGTACAAGGAGGTCCTGGCGACATACAAAAAGAAATGAACATATCCACTGCTTTCCACAGTGTGGGTGTGGATCGCAACACTGTGGCGATGAGTGCCACTCTGGCAGAGATCATGCTAGTGGCGCCGGAGTTCCTTCATTCACAGCCAGTTTGACAGCTCTAAAGAAACGATCAATCAATATGCAAGTAGGAGCACAACAAATGCAACAGCAGAGGTGAGCAACGTTATAAAAGAGAAGATGCGTAATGAACTGCCTCCTATCACTTATAAGTTCAAATAAACACTAATTATGCACACTCATTCACACACCCACGCACACACACCACCAGTGGAGGCTGGTGACTTGAACAATTGAGGAGGATGGGAGACCCACAGTATAGGTGCGAAACGCATGGAGATGGCAAAGCATGTTTAAAAAATCATCAAAGACTGATTATTATAACCTAAAGCATTCAATAAAGACATTTATACTACAATATTATGGGGAATGGGAATGAGAGGGCTACTTACAGTGTTGGTAAGGGATCACAGCAGTGATTGAATGAGGATATGTATATATGAGTTAAGGTGTTCAGAGGCTTGACTTCAGTGCAGGACAGGGGTTGAGGTGTCCATAGGCTTCAGTGCAGGACAGGCTCATCATGGATGGATGGTGTTGGAGAAGAGATCAACTCTTCCACTAAGGGCAGGACAGGATTTGACTGGGGAGACAAAAAAACAATAACACAACACAGTTAGACAAAAGAGTTAAGAATGAGTTAGTCCAAGCAAGGATTAAAATCATTGATGTGTAATAATGTGTCGTGTATGAAGATTATGACTAGTCTTGAGGGACAAAGAAGAACTGTTTATCTTAGTTTGAATGTAACAGTTGGAGGGTGACGCCCCAGGGGAGACTGGTGATTGGCCAGAAGAGGGAGCACCCATCTTTTTGCATTGTTTTTAAGTAGGGGCTAGACAATGAAAGGGCAGAGCGACCATTGCAATCCGGGCCGTCGCTCTCCGGATGTCATGACATCTGTCACTTATGCTGAAGCTTGTGATATGAATAAACCTTATGATCCAAGTTCAGTATGAGCAGACTCCTTTGTTTATCAGCAATAATTGCCAGCATTCACCCGATACGACAAATGTGATTGTGTTTGTATGTGTGATTGACTCTACATACAATAATAAGAGAAAATGTATAGTGGTACTCACAGTGCTTGGAGAGGAAACATTCAACGTGCCAGTGGATGAGCGGGCACATGAGACGTGGCTTCAGTTCATGTCAGGAGAGAGATGTCAATGGTAGTGGAGTGGTCATCACCTCTTAATCAGGGAACAGGAGGGGAATTAGCTGTAAATACAAATAGCAGATACATTCCATTACAGCTGCGCCATCGTAGGTGTGGGCAACGAGTTTCTCCATGAAGATAAACAGACATCTCAGAAATCACAAAGTCGAACACAGACTGCGCATCTCGCCCACTTGATACATCAAAGTAGCCCAAGAAACGCTCCTGAATAATGCCCTGATCATCCTGACGATAGCAGTTGCAAGCAGAATGGTGGCACCACGGGTCCCAGAGTGGTGTGGCAATTATTTCCCCCTGGGGCCCAGAGTTTTTCCTTATCTTTTAACCTAACCAGGAAACCTCTGGACCCTATAAGGTATGACAGTGATTAATCAGTTGTAAAAAGGTTTTATACGGGCTATGATGGGACCAGTTTTTCCTAATCAGGTCAATTGGTTTTAAAAAACTCCTGAAAAAAACTCCTGGCCCTGGGGGGGATGAAAACCCTGTCAAACTGCAGGAACCTTATACTTGTTCATATGAATGATATTTAGACTAGATTAAGAGGGGGATTTCCTCTACCCAGACACAGTGTCAAGGTTCAGACAGACGACAAGAGGACCACAATTGCGTCACACCAGAAAGTTTATTAAACTTAAGGGAAAAGGGAAGTTGGGAGTGAGTGAAGGCTCCAGGGGTTATTCCGTCCAATGTGCTGGGTCTGTGCCCCCCCCCAGTGGCAGCGATGCGTCCGATGACGCCGGTGGTTGGTGGTCCAGAAGTCCGGGGTCGAAGAGTAGTCAGGAGTCGTAATGGCAGAAAGCAGGTCTGGTTTTCCTGGGGCAGAAGAGTATCCAAGAATCAGGCAGGTCCGGGGTCACAAAACCAGGGTGAGCCAGAAGCGCGGGCAAACAGGTTCCGGGTGTGAGCTTTGCAGACGATCTGACAAAGGAGAGCTGAAAGACAGGACTATAAATACTGGGAGAGGTTAGTGGGTAATGCAGCGCAGCTGGCAGAGTAATTAGAGCCGAGCAGAGCAGGGACAGGTGGAGCTAGTTAGGCTGAGTAGAGAGAGAGTGGTGAGCAGAGTGGAAACAAATTAAGGTGGTAACCCGGTGGAGTGAGAGGGCTCATGACAGAACCCCCCCCCCAAGGGACGGCCCCAGAAGTCCCAAGAGCAACACCACGCCGGGCGGGAGGAGGGGAGCCGGAGGAGGGCTAGAACTCCTCCGAACGGTCCGAGCGAACGTCCTCATCCTCGGAGGAAGCCGGAGGGCCGTGGTCGGGGAGATGGGACAGGTCCCGAGACAGGATCAGGCACAGGACAGGAAGCCGAGCGGGCAGGACGGTTAGGGATCCCTCTGGGGCGGCCCCTACGGATTGCAGGTTGATCAGGATGCCGTTGGTGGAAGGCGGTGATGAGAGTCCTATCCACAATCCGACTAGCTGGCACCCAGGTCCTTTCCTCAGGTCCATAGCCCTCCCAGTCAATGAGGTACTGGAGACCCCTACCCCTCCGTCTGGACCGAAGCAGGCGGCGGACGGTGTAAACCAGACCACCATCGACGAGCCGTGGAGGAGGAGGACAAGGCGCAGCAGGGACCAGCGGACTCTCATGAACGGGCTTAATCTTAGACACATGGAAAGTGGGGTGCACCCTCATGGAACTAGGCAGTTGGAGCCGGACAGCAGTTGGGCTAATCACTCTTATGATAGGGAATGGGCCAATGAACCGAGGTGCCAGCTTTTGCGACTCCACCCTGAGTGGCAGGTTCCTTGACGACAACCACACCCTTTGACCAACATGGTAGGTGGGAGCAGGGATTCTCCGACGGTTGGCCCCGGTAGTGTAGCTGGCAACGGATCTGAGAAGTGTGGCTCGGGCTTGTGACCAGGTGCGGCGACATCGACGGGCAAAAGCAAGTGCAGATGGGCAAGTAACCTCCCCTTCCTGGCTGGCAAATAGAGGAGGCTGGTATCCATAAACACATTGGAAAGGGGACATACCGATGGCAGAGCAGGTCAGAGAATTGTGTGCGTACTCCACCCATGTCAATTGCTGCGACCAGGAGTGGGGGTTGCGTGAAGTCATGCATCGCAGTGCCTTCTCGAGCTCCTGATTTGCCCGCTCTGACTGCCCATTGGATTGGGGATGGAATCCGGAAGTCAGACTGACTGTGGCTCCCAGCAGGTGACAGAACTCCTTCCAAAAAGCGGAGGAGAATTGTGGACCACGGTCAGAAACTACATCCTTTGGCAGTCCGTGGATCCGGAAGACGTGTTCCAGGACCACCTGGGCGGTCTCCTTGGCGGTTGGGAGCTTGGGGAGGGGAATGAAGTGTGCCATCTTGCTGAATCGGTCAACTATGGTGAGAATGACGGTCATGCCACTTGAAGGGGGCAGCCCCGTGACAAAGTCAAGGGCGATGTGAGACCAGGGACGTCTGGGCACAGGCAGGGGCTGCAGCAATCCGGCTGGGGGCTGGCAGGACGACTTGTGTTGGTTGCAGATGGGGCAGGCTTGGACGAATTCCCGTACATCCTTTCTCAGAGAGGGCCACCAGAACCTCTGGGCGAGCAGGTTGTAAGTGCGGGTGGAGCCAGGGTGACAAGCTAGGCGGGAGTCATGTCCCCACTGAACGACCTGGGACCTCAGGTTTTCGGGGACAAAAGGCGGTCCGCTGGGCACGTGCTGGGACCGGGCTGGTTACGGAGAGCTTCCAGCACCTGTTCCTCAACAGCCCAGGTCAGAGCTGCTACGATGCAGGGACTCGGCAGAATCGACACAGGATCCTTGGAGGGGTTGTCATCCTTCTGGAATTGACGGGAGAGGGCGTCTGGCTTGGTGTTGCGTGATCCAGGCCGGTATGACAGAGTGAAATTAAACCTGGTGAAGAACAGGGCCCAGCGGGACTGCCTGGAGTTCAACCGTTTGGCCGTGCGGATGTACTCCAAGTTCTTATGATCGGTCCAAACGAGAAATGGAATGGTGGACCCCTCCAGCCAGTGACGCCACTCCTCCAAGGCAAGCTTCACAGCCAGCAGCTCTCGGTTCCCTATGTCGTAATTGCACTCAGAGGGGGACAACCGACGTGAGAAAAAGGCAGAGGGATGGAGCTTCCTATCCTCCGCAGCCCACTGAGAAATCACAGCACCAACTCCCACATCCGAGGCGTCCACCTCCACAATGAATTGCCGGTCCACATCAGGCATCTGGAGGATGGGAGCGGAGGTGAACCTTACCTTGAGGGTACTGAAGGCCTTGTCGGCTGCTGGGGTCCAGGTGAAGGGTTGCTTGGTGCTGGTTAGAGCAGTGAGAGGGGCAGCAACGGTACTGTAGTTCCGGATAAACTTTCTATAGAAGTTAGCAAACCCCAGAAACTGTTGCAGCTTCTTTCTGTTCTCCGGAACTGGCCATGAAGTGACTGCTGATACCTTGGCAGGATCCATTTGGATACTTCCCTCTGCCACTATGTACCCCAGGAAGGCCACTGTCTTGACGTGAAACTCACATTTCTCTGCCTTGGCGTAGAGGGAATTCTCCAGAAGACGATGAAGGACTTGCTGGACATGGCGGGTGTGTTCAGACAGGTTTCTGGAGTAGATTAAGATGTCATCCAGGTAAACGAAGACAAACTTGTTTAACATGTCCCGCAGTACATCATTCACTAGAGCCTGGAACACAGCAGGAGCATTGGTGAGGCCAAAAGGCATAACCAGATACTCGTAGTGGCCTGTTGGTGTATTGAATGCGGTCTTCCATTCATCTCCCTCCCGGACCCGCACAAGGTGGTAAGCGTTTCTGAGATCCAACTTGGTAAAAACAGTGGCTCCCTGGAGCAACTCAAAAGCAGAGGTGAGCAGAGGGAGAGGGTAACGGTTTTTCACTGTGATGTCGTTGAGTCCCCTGTAGTCGATGCAGGGGCGAAGAGATCCGTCCCTCTTCCCCACAAAGAAGAAGCCAGCACCAGCCGGAGATGAAGATGAACGGATCAATCCTGTGGACAGAGAGTCATTGATGTAGTCCTCCATGGACTTTCTTTCAGGAGCAGACAACGAATAAAGACGGCCCCTTGGAGGGGCTGTTCCAGGGAGGAGGTCGATGGCACAGTCGTACGGGTCGGTGAGGGGGCAGAGATGTGGCTCTTGCTTTGTTAAACACTTCTCTGAGACCATGGTAGCATTCTGGGACATGGGAGAGGTCAGGAGCGGAGTTAGTAGGTACTGGCCGAGGGGGTAGTGCGGCAGCAAGCAGGCAGGTTCGGTGGCAGTCCTCTCCCCACTCCCTGATCACCCCGGTCACCCAGTCGAGCTGAGGGTTGTGCCGGGCGGAGCCATGGGTAACCCAGGATGAGGGGTTGGCCTGGAGAGGGGAGCAGGTGAAACTGGATAGTTTCTTGATGGTTTCCCGGACAGACCCATCAAGACCGGGGCCGTGACATGAGTGACCGATCCGAGTAAGTGTCCGTCCAGTGCCCGGGCAGGAATAGGAGGTGTCAAACGGAGGTTCTCCAGTCCCAGTTGGCGTGCCAGCTTGATGTCCATTATGTTGGCTTCGGGCGCCAGAATCCACCAGAGCAGCCAGGGTGTGAATTGAGTCAGAGAGGCGGAGGTGAACTTGCAGCAGGGGTTTGCGGTCGGAGGACTGGATGGTCATTGAGCTCAACCGGACTCCCCCTATGCCCGGTGAGCTTCGGCTTTTAAAGGGCAGGTTACCACACGATGTCCATCACCTCCACAATAGAGGCAGAGGTTTGAGGTGAAGCGGCGCTGGCGCTCTGCAGGAGTGAGAGAGGCTCGCCCAATCTCCATAGGCTCAGACTGATCAAGCTGACTTGGGTGAGTGGCAGTAGCTGACAGGAGCCCAGTCGGATCTCTCCGAATGCCGGTAGTAGGTGGACCTTGGCGCCCCCTCTCACGACGACGGGTCTGTATCCTTCTGTCGATCCGGACAGTCAGTGCGATGGCTTCATCAAGAGTGGAAGGCAGTTCATGGGAGACCAACTCGTCCTTGATATAGTCAGCCAAGCTATGGAAGAACGCGTCCACCAACGATGGTGTGTTCCAAGAACTTCGTCTTGCCAGGGTTCGGAAGTCGATGGAATGGTCTGCGACTGTACGTCTGCCTTGTCGAATACTGAACAGTTCACGAGACGCCTCTGCGGTTGGTGAATCCAGGTCAAACACCTTCAGCATCTCCTCAGCAAACAGGTCGAAGGTTGCACATGCGGGGGTTTGACGTTCGAACTCTGCTGTTCCCCAGAGTCGAGCTCGGCCCGTCAGGTGAGTGATGGCATACCCGACCTTAGCCCCCTCCGTGGCGAAGGTCCTTGGCTGCAAGGAGAACTGAAGTCGGCAGCTAGTCAGGAATGGCCGGACCTGGGTAGAATCGCCGTTGAACCGCTCGGGGTTTCCAATCTTGGGTTCCGGGGCAGCGGCTGCAATGACCGGGGCAGGTAACTCGGAGGCAGGGCTGGTGGGCAGACTGGCTGGGGTAAGGTTGGTGAGGAGTTGGATGATCATGGCGAGTTGTTGTTGCTGCTGCTGGGACTGCTACTGGTGCTGCTGGAACTGCTGATGCTGTTGGTGGCCGACCTGAAGCAGAGAGATGATGTCGCCGCTCATGCGGCCTAGCTCTCTCTCAGTGTGTTCCAGGCGTAGCATGGCGGTGGGTTGCTCAGGTTCTTCGGTTTCCATGTCGGGGGAAGTGTGCGCTGAGTCCATGATGGTCAGATCGTACTGTCAAGGTTCAGACAGACGACAAGAGGACCACAATTGCGTCACACCAGAAAGTTTATTAAACTTAAGGGAAAAGGGAAGTTGGGAGTGAGTGAAGGCTCCAGGGGTTATTCCGTCCAATGTGCTGGGTCTGTGCCCCCCCCCCAGTGGCAGCGATGCGTCCGATGACGCCGGTGGTTGGTGGTCCAGAAGTCCGGGGTCGAAGAGTAGTCAGGAGTCGTAATGGCAGAAAGCAGGTCTGGTTTTCCTGGGGCAGAAGAGTATCCAAGAATCAGGCAGGTCCGGGGTCACAAAACCAGGGTGAGCCAGAAGCGCGGGCAAACAGGTTCCGGGTGTGAGCTTTGCAGACGATCTGACAAAGGAGAGCTGAAAGACAGGACTATAAATACTGGGAGAGGTTAGTGGGTAATGCAGCGCAGCTGGCAGAGTAATTAGAGCCGAGCAGAGCAGGGACAGGTGGAGCTAGTTAGGCTGAGTAGAGAGAGAGTGGTGAGCAGAGTGGAAACAAATTAAGGTGGTAACCCGGTGGAGTGAGAGGGCTCATGACACACAGAGACAACTGATAGACAATAGAACTCACAGGGCTGAGCTTGCTTTATGCATGTTTGCATCATGCAGGCCTATGCAACTGTAAGCGTAATAAAACATTAACTCACATCTGTCATCACTATTTTGTTGATTGATTCATTCCAGTGAATAATTTTGGATTGAAAACGCATAGCCATCCCAAGTTTGAATATAAACCAAATTTGATCACACGGACTATAAATACATAAAGTCACCAATTTGTTTATCCTGACCAGCTGGACCAGATGGCGCATAGGCTGTATGCAGCTGCTATTATTAGTATCCTACTGTTCAGACTGAAAAATTGTCTTGTTTTAATCCCATACAGCATGTCCGATCTCTGTTTATGTGTAGCCTAGGCTGCTGCCACATTTATGTAATTAGTTTTTACTTGTGTCTGTCCGGAGTGATTATGTGTTATCACCTTTGCTAAATAAATACAGAAGGAAAGTGGAAAGCCTACTTGAGCGCACACTAAAAAATTTGCCGGCGTCAACCTCTCTCTTTAATCTCACTTTTAATGGATGATGTGATGGAAACTGTCAAATGAATCTTTATTGATTTCGACATCCGAGAAAAGACAGTCAAAAGTTCCATGTTCAGCAAGTAAAGCATCGTAACGTGCAATTACCTCTGCAAGCTCCTTGTAGTTGCCCTTGTTAGTGGAACTTTACCTCTCGTTGTGTCCTCTAAAAGCCAATTCTTGCATTCCCAAAAATGCAGTGGTGTCGATAAACCGCTTGACAACATCCCTGTTTCTTCTTACTTTCTCGTGGTGTTGCGCAGTTTGAATACGCAGACCTTCATCCACATGATCGATGCGGCTTTTCCCCAGAAGCTTGAATCTGATGTGGGCATTTATATGCTCCCTGCTTTTGTTTTGCCATTTAACTGAAAGATCAATGTTTTTCAGGTCACTGTACCCCCTTTCGCGCAAGGCTCAGACTTTCCCAAAAGCAGGTAAGGGAAAGCATATGCCTAATGGACAAAAATGAATGGCAACTTATTACCATTGGACGAAAACATATACACAATTGCAAATACCACTCAAATGGACATCAAATGGTGCAAACCATATTGCAAATGGTACATGGCAAATGCCAGTGTAATTGTTTTGATTTTGTCTCAATTATACATTACTAAAGAACCGTATGGATATAGATTTGTTTTATTTTATGCGAGTTTGCCCATGAGGCCTGTGTTATGTCCATATCAGGCATATTATACTGCAAATTGTGAAAATGTCAACTTGTCACATATTATACTCCAAATGGGGAAAGTGTCCACTTGTCACATATGATCATAAGAAGTCGGGTTCCGAACCCAAAAGTCACAGAACCATGTTCAAATGGCATATATAATGTCCAAATGGCATATGTAAGTATTGAAAGTACTAAAGCAGGATGTTATGTCCATTTGCCATATATGATCATAGGAAGTTGCGTTCTGAACCCAAAAGTCACAGAACCATGTCCAAATGGCACATGAAATGTCCAAATGGCATAAGTAAGTATTGAAAGAACTAAATCAGGATGTTATGTCCATTTGCCATATATGATCATAGGAAGTCAGTTCCAAACCCAAAAGTCAGTGAACCATGTCCAAATGGCCTATATAATGACCAAATGGTATATATCAGTATGTTAAGTCCTGAATCAACAGAGAAGGTCTATTTGTCATGTTTGATCATAGAGCTACGGTCAAGTGGGGCACATCTTTGAACTCGGAACGGCCTAGAGACCATAGTGATGCCATTCATTTGCCTTTCAGTGTTGATTTCAGCCTCTCCGTGATGTGTATTCTTTAATGAATTAGCAGATAGAACTGGGTTAATCACGAACATTGAGTTAGAATTGTTTGTTACTG